>NC_135235.1:119782708-120145208 GCF_051348905.1 Ranitomeya variabilis
ACTCTTCTAGATCCAGTATGTGGTATGATATGATAAGGAATGGCAGTGTAGTATGTGGCCATGACTGTCTGTTTCATTAGTCCACACTATTTGAGAGCACAGGCAGGTGGAAACCTCCATATGGAATTTCATGTTAACTCTCCCTGAAGCTTGTTTATTTAAATGAGAAGTGAGGTTTGTTTAGTAACATTGCCTTGAATGATAATATATTAAAGATGAATGGAACACATAATACTGAAGAGTCATCGTCCCTGCATATTAGATATAAGTTTAGCTGTTTGATAAAAGGAAATGGGAAGAGTTGCTAAAAGCAGAGTAGCAGATTTGACAGATAAAATCAGAAATGTATAGAAAGCCTGTGCATTAAATAGTCACTTCCCAAAAAGATATACAGAATTTGATCAAACTTGAAAGAATGGAATCATAGGAAACAATCTACAAGCCACAGTGATGGTGATTAGTATTAATACTGAGATACGAAGGTATAATGTACATTAGTGCTATTGATGCTGGAAGGTAAAAACAAAGAAAGCAAGTCCTCAGATCACTATCACTAGTTTCTCTCTGGGAAAGAGAAAAGTTTATTTTCCTCTAAATTTCCGCACTCAGGCGGGAACCTTTTTGAAGTGTAAATTTTTGGACTGAAAAGTTCTCTGTCGAGAGAGAGTGAGAGAGAGGGAAAAAGTAATTTAAAGTCTGATGCTAGGAACTGAGCAAATCAATCAACCCTAACCAGAAGTAAAAGCACCAGCATAAATCATTTATAGGACCTATAGTACCAATATTTACCATACCAAGAGTGTGGTGCTATGAGATAGATACAGATATGTAGATAGATAGATAGATAGATAGATAGATAGATAGATAGATAGATAGATAGATAGATAGATAGATAGATAGATAGATGATAGCTTAAATAATTACAATATATTGATAGAATAGATAAATACAATAGATAGAAAGGTAGATAGATATGAGATCGATAGATAGATTAAACAATTACAATAGATTGATAGAATAGTTAAATACAATATATAGAAACATAGATATGAGATAGATATGAAATAGATTAGATTAGAAAATTACACTAGTATATATAAAAAGAATTGATAAATACAATAGATAGAAAGATAGATAGATAGATAGATAGATAGATAGATAGATAGATAGATAGATAGATAGATAGAAAGTTTTATTATATTCTATCCAAGTATACATTTAAGGTAAGTATAATAAATAAACCCTATTTGACTAGATAAAGTCTGCACTTTATTATTGGTAGTTACATGGTGACAGATCCTCAGGAGTTCTAAGGAGCTGCTTGTATAGATCTCTCCATCAATTGTCTGTATTGCGTGAAAATCACACATATAAACCCAACCAGAATGTAGTTAATGTCTAATGTGTTTTCTTTTCCCATCTCTTCAGTGGTGGTAGCATTGAACAGTTCCCCATCAGGTCACATAGTGATGTTCTCCTAAAACACATTGCACATAAGCACAGGAGATTATAGTTAGTGGAGTCCAGATCATAAACACAAAACCTTCATATGTATTGAACCTTGTATTTGCAGGTTGTGACTTTTCTGTGAGTAATTAGTGATATGACACAAAGAACTAAGGTTCAACCAACTGAATTATTATTATTATTATTATTTAATATTAGCAATATTGACTCAATAATCTAATTAAAATGCAACAGGTGCAACAATTACAAAATTCCAGTAACCAAAGGAAATTCTTCAGGAAACACTGTTTATTGATGTAAAATAAAATAACATATAACAAGATAAGGTTTTAGCTATAAAATAAAAGAACAAACCTTTACTTTGATGTCAATGTATGATAGGAAATGTTGGCAATTCCTAGCTCAAGTGTAGTTTTCTGCAGCCAGACTGGCTTAAAAAGTGCACTGAAAACTTTTTTTCCCTCCCTTATAAATAATCTCTAGATTTAAAAGCAGACCACATAGCGCCATCTGCAGGCGGCAGTGCTAAAACATCCGATCCTCCAATTGCAGGTTGGTCCCAGTATTTTGAAATCAAGCTGGCACTTCCAGCCCTCGCAGGCCGCTCTACATCTATTTACTGCAGACTGAACATGAATGATAGATATACAGCTTCTATCAGGAGGAGGAAAACATGAGAAGCGTCTCCGAGGGGGATTGTATCAGCAGTGTGGGCTCAGCCTGGGGAGAAGGAGCCTGCAGGTTCAGGGTGACTGCTCACAGGAGAGTTTAGTGTGGACAAGCAGTATGCACCAGTGGCTCTGTATGAGCCTTCAAATGACTAATAAGTGCTCTGTCTAAAGGGACTGGACATGTAATAATGTTTCATTAGAAAACCACTATAGGGTGAAAAAAAAAGACTTCTCACGCAGGTGACTTCTCTGGAAATTCGGTGAAAATGGACTAAACATATTTGTATGAATGTTTATTTAGTACAGTCACTCCTGGTATTAATAACATACCTACATTCTTAAAATCTTCGATATTAGTATAAATACAAGATATATATATTTATCTATATATAGATGGATAAATAGATAGAAATGATAGATAGATCGCTGTGTATATATATATTATATGTATATGTATATAATATATATATATATTACTGGCAATATACATATGACCGATGCCGCTTATATTATATACATATATAGCATATATTTATATATGGACAGATAAAACATTATTTAACAGGTTATAATTTTAAAAGTTCGATCATTATTTTTTCTGTGTGTATTTGACTTTGTGCAGATATTGTGACAATACTTATGTATTCATTGTGTAGGTCATGCAAACTATATATTCCTAGATAGATAGATAGACATATATCCTTAATATATTTTTGTATAACATCCTTTCGCTAGTTAATACTATTAATAACCTCATTGTACACTTTCCTGCATTTCTTCTACATAAGCCAGAGCTGCACTTGTTCTTTATACATTTGTTATTGATTCCATCACACTAATGATAAATCGAAGTCCTCTTCCCACAGGGAATACGTAATAAGCTTTTTTGAATGAGCTGTGGAAATGATAAACTTTTTTTTTTCCAAGTTACTTTTTTTTTTTAATCATCACCCATGCTGTTGTATTCAGAACCATTGTCACGATGATGTGGCTGAAAGTGTTAATCTATGTGTGGTGAGGAGTGCTGCCCCTGCTCTGCTAGCAGTCTCTGGTGCCACCCTCCTGTGCCTGCTGCCCCTCCTCGGTAGGCTCTGCTGGAGGTGGCAGGGTGATGCCAGGGACCTCCTTACCAGGGCTCCAGCTTTGTGCTTTGGCGAATCACCGAGTGGTGGAATCTATTCCCTTTGTCTGACAAGTCATCCATCTCCCAGCTCCAGGGGGAGGGCAGTGAGTGTGTGAGTGGAGGTGTAGGGAGGGGGGCAGCTTTTAGAGAGACACACACAGGGAGAGGAGGCTCCATTCTCCAGCCAAACCTCCTCGCTCACACATCCCACCTTAAAGTGACAACTTCAGCTGCATCTTAGTAAAGACCTTGCTCTGCCCCCTGATTTTCTGCACACCCCTGGATTGTTTTCTTCTCTGTTAACTTTGCTTTGAAGTCAGACAACTCCAACCAAAGACCTAGAGGACAGCACCACTCTTGCTGAGGCCACCTTCCATCCTCCACAGCTCACCAGTAGCCTGGTCTCCTCTGCAGCCCTGGTCCTCAGCTCCCACAGGCTCCAGCAGCAGCCATGAGCAGAAGCATCTGCTGGCCACACACTGGCTCTTCTTCCCAGGGAATCTGAAGGACTCTAGTGTCCATCTCCTGAGCTCCTGCTTGTCCCCAGAGCTGACCCTCGCCTTGGTTGCTGCGCCCAGCTCTCAGCACGGGGACAGGGGAAGCAGGCTGAGCTGGACACGAGCGCACAATATTTTTTTTCAAGTCTTGAAGTTCAGTCCAGAGGCGAAACGGCGACTACAGCCGAATACCTGCCTTTCATTTGCCTCCCCATGGATATGCATTGCAAGGCAGACCCCTTCTCGGCCATGCACCGTGAGTACTGGAGCCCTGCTCCTCCTAATGTCATTGCATCCTCCTAGATGTAGGAGATACTCAGCAAGTTGGTGACCATGACCAGCTATGCCCACTCTTCCATTCACCTACACTCCAAGCACCAGCCATGCCCACTGATCCATCCCCATGCCCCGCAAGCCGCTTCTCAGCTCTGCTCCATTTGTGCAGAAATCCAGCCATTGGCCATTTATTTATGACCTCCTATTCCACCCAATTTCGCTGCTTTTTGAGCACCAATGTCCACTCCTGCATCCACAGACACCCACACTGCTCACAGCTTCTTACCATTAATGCCACTTAAAGCTACAATCACTACTACAATATAATAGCTCCAGAAAATGACCTGCAATATATAGGAATGTAACATTTATTTTTTAATAAAATAATGTTCTATAAATTTAAAATATATTGTAAAAATATATATATTAGTTAGAGACTAAATATAATTAATATCAGCATTATCGTCATTTTATAGCTTAGCAAAAATAAAGAAATTGCCTAGAAAAAAAAAAATCAGTTTACCAGTAACAAGCCATTAGATACGTGCTATGACATACCGTATAAGATAAACATGGGAACTACATACATTTAGTATTTACTGCTTATTTTTTACTTTTAACTGGTAACTATATAGTTTTTTGAGAAAAGAAAATAGAAGATATTCATATTAAATATATGGAAATAAAAAAAATCTAAATTACCATAAATAGTATTAATGAGGACTAAAGGGTATACCACGAAATGGGTATACCGAAATGATTCATTGTATATATATATATATATATATATATATATATATATATATATATATATATATATATATATATATATATATATAATATATATATATAATATATATATATCTATGCATTAAATCTCCCAAACCTTTATGTCCCTATGCATGTATGTGTATGTGTATATATATATACACATAGGGAAACAAAGGTTAGGGAGATTTAATGCATAGCTTGATCAAATCAACTTGAAACTAGAATAATTGCCGAAATTTAACGGGCTACAAAAATAATTCTGATATTGCATTATTTTCAAGAAATCCCAAAAAAGCACTTGTGTGCGGTATCTGGACACATGTTCACGGGAATGTAAATAGAGACTAATACTACACAAATTATCAAATGATTGGGTTAAAAATGAATGAAGATGCATCAGAGACTATATATATATATATATATATATATATATATATATATATATATATATATATATATATTATACACACACGCACAGTTTTATACAAACACACACTTACTCTCATATTTATTACCCGACATTCCATATGCAGCAACAAGCAGTTATTGTGCCCAATCAGTAAATTATTAATGTGCAATCTTTTTTGCATCTGTTGCCTTTTAATAATATGTAATAGGAGTTATCAGAGGTGCAGTGAATTATTTATCACAGAGGTGCTGAGAAAATGACTGCTGGTAACTGTATAGCTCATGTGTAGAGGACACGAGGATACCTGGAGATGATGAGAATGTGAGGAGCGCAGCACATCGCACACATACACAGTAGGGCAGCAGGAGTGGCACATCTTTGGGGAGAACAGGATTTGTGCGCTGGATCGATGGAAGGGCAATGAGAGTTTCCTCAAGTTCACAGTCAATAAGTCTCTGTCAGCTGCACGGGAGAGAAACTGTGCCAGAGATAGAATGATGGCCAGATAGGGGAGGATCAATACTAGATATTTAGATGGACAGATGTAAAGTTTTCCCCAGTTTTAATTCCCACAATCGGTACATATTTTTCAGTTGCTGTATATATATATATATATATATATATATATATATATATATATATATATATATATATATATATATATATATATATATATATATATATATTTTATTAATCAACAATGGAATATATATACACACACACATAGATATATATGTGTATATATACATACATATATGTGTGTTTTTATGAGTATCTGTATATGTGTGTGTGTGTGTGTGTGTGTTTTTATGAGTACCTATCTATCTATCTATCTATCTATCTATCTATCTATCTATCTATCTATATGTGTTTGTTTTTGTACATATATATATACAAATATATATTATGCATATATGAGTGTGTGTATATATGTGTGTGTATCTATATGTATGAGTTTTTTTGTGCGTATATATATGTTTATATATGAGTGTGTGTATGTATATATACGTATATTTGTGTATTTTTATGTGTAATTTTAGTTATGTGTTTAAGTGTTTATGTATGTATGTATGTGTTGTATATATATATATATATATATATACTCACATATATATGTATGCATACATACAAACATATATATATATATATATGTATATATTATTTATTTATGATGCTTTGCTTATATATTTATATACAGTATATATACACACACACACACACAGATATATGTATATATACATAAACACACACAAATGGTCATCTATAGTTATGTGTGTACTGTATATATGTGTGATCTGGTAACAGGGTGCCGTGCCCTCTGTGCCACACTAGGCACATGCCCATACTTATAAAGCAATGGTGTAATTAAAGGTACCGAGCAGGGCGCATGCCTGGCGCTATGCTTAGTGATGGGTCACGTGTGGCTGTGTTTCTGGGGGTCTGCTGGTGGTACACATGGGGTAGGTAGCCCCCTGTATGAGTGGCCTGCAGTGGGCTGCCCGGGGAGCACGTGTTTGCACTGTAGTCATTCAGCTCCTCTGTGAAATGTTAGATGTGGCAGATCAGTGACACCATCATCACACACTGAGCCCTGTATATAATGCTCCATTATAGTATATATACCCTATATAAATAAGCATTACAGCCATGCTGCTGATGTCATTGTAACACGAAAATAAAAATCCACTTGCATACAGGAATATATAGGGAAGGTCTCATATATTAGTGTCCATCTAATGAGTTTCCCATTTCTTCTCTCTTTGTGTCTCCTTTTTTATTTTTTTCGTCTTCCATCTTCCCCAGCAGGGCATGGGGGTGTGAACCAGCTCGGGGGGGTATTTGTGAATGGCAGACCTTTACCTGATGTGGTGAGGCAAAGGATAGTGGAGCTGGCCCACCAAGGAGTGAGACCTTGTGACATCTCCAGGCAGCTGAGGGTCAGCCATGGCTGTGTCAGCAAGATCCTGGGCAGGTAAGGCGACTTCTTGCTTCATTATCACCTGGAAATAAATAATAATAATTGAATTCATACTTCACCATGATATATAGAACAATGGAAATAACAAACAATACACACACACATATATATATATATATATATATATATATATATATATATATATATATATATATATATATATATATATATATACTCCTCATTGTCCTGCAGAATAATACTGATACCCAGTAGGATAATGTATGCAGACTTCATTAATAGTCTAATGCTCCAATCATTGCTGATTTTATATCATTTTCCATCCCTGTCGACTTATTTGCCACACTGCTTATTTCAATGACATTACAAGGCTTTAATAGCAATTATGCATTGATTTTTAAATTAGCTCAAATCCTCTAATGATAAAAGCTGTTTTCCCATTAGTATCATGGAATCATCATCACTGCTGTATTGATATCAGAACGATTGGATCTTGCACAAAAGTCGCTCAATTTCAGAGGGAAGAGACCACGAGGTTTCATCTCTCACCTATAATGAAATGGACATTTGTGCAGTTAAAAATTACCAAATAGATAATACTAAATATATGTGCAAATATAATATTAATTGTTTTTAAAAATAAGATATATATATATATATATATTTATATATGTATATATATATATATATATATATATATATATATATATATATATAATGAATATTATATCTAACATTCATACATTAATGTATAGATGTGCTACTAAAACTCACTGCTCTGTGCAGGTATTATGAGACCGGCAGCATCAAACCAGGAGTAATTGGTGGATCGAAGCCTAAAGTAGCAACACCGAAAGTAGTAGATAAAATTGCAGAATACAAGAGGCAGAACCCAACCATGTTTGCCTGGGAGATCCGGGACAGGCTGCTAGCAGAAGGCATCTGTGACAATGACACTGTGCCCAGCGTCTCCTCCATTAACAGGTACAACATGACCATTGTCACCTCTGTGTAATCCTGCCCATTATTCTCTCACCTCTCGCCTGGGCTTGTGCTTCTCCTGTCTTCTCCATGCATTGCTTTATTATTATTATAGGAATTGGAATGTTTGCTATACATTGTGCACATTGGAGGTCACTGTAAAGAAAGGACTCTTCTGCTGGGTCCAGGATTGTAATGTTCTCCCTGCATCTAGTGTAGAATGTCACCATTGCTGCCTTCCCTTTGTTTATGAGTATATTCCATCTAATGTTTAGTGTTCTCAGTAATTAAGAATTTAACAGCTCCCAAATTTACAGACAATCACCAGAGTCTCAGCTACTGAACCATTAAAATACCAATGTTTATTTATCTTAACCAAACAGACTTTAGAAGTGGCAAATGCAAACGTGTAACATGGGAGCAGGATTACAGGGGATTCAGCAAGTAACCAAAACTTCTCTCTACTAGGAAAACAGACAGTGCTGGCCATAATTACTGCTATTATAGGATTACACCAGCCATCCTGTTAAGTAGTCAGCATCATTGTGTCATCTATGTGTCTATTTCCAATGGAGAAGGAGAACGCTATGAAAAAAAGACATGTATCTAGCTGTAGCTTTCATTTATTCATAAAATGTATGTATCTAATCCTAGAAGTAAGAAAGTAAGATCTGCAAATCTACCATATACTTGTATGAATATATATATATATATATATATATATATATATATATATATATATATATATATATATATATATATATATTGGACTTGTAAATAAATTAAACTCTGAGGTATATATATACATATCAGTGTTTAATTGAATTAAAAGTGGACTTTATTCACACAGATACATCATACTGTATATTTCAGCTCCTCATTTGGAGTCTTTCTCAAGCATATATATACTTGAAAAAGGCTTCAAATGAGAAGCTGAAACATATCATGTATCTGTGGGAATAAAGTCCACTTTTTTCACTGATTTCCACTGCAGTGTTGCATCCTATTGTTTTTTCTTTATACATAGATAAAATATCTTTCTTTCTTTCTTTCTTTCTTTCTTTCTTTCTTTCTTTCTTTCTTTCTTTCTTTCTTTCTTTCTTTCTTTCTTTCTTTCTTTCTTTCTTTCCTTCTTTCTTTTTCTTTCTTTCCTTCCTTCTCTTTCTCTTTCTTTTTTTCTTTCTCTCTTTCTTTCTCTCACTCTTTCTTTCTTTCTTTCTTTCTCTCTCACTCTTTCTTTCTTTCTTTCTTTCTTTCTTTCTTTCTTTCTTTCTTTCTCTCTATGTCAGAGTTACAGGGATAGCTAAGTACAATAAATATATATATATATATATATATATATATATCCACAGCTGCCGCTAATGTGTATTCCTGCCCTGAACCATAAGTCCAGCACATAAATGCCATTGTTTCGCTCTCCTTTCATAAGATCTGGGGCACTGCTATTACATATTCAAAAAGCATAACTACGGAAAGGGTACAGCTATAATTGTGAATGCCATGCAGATACAGCAGAAAATACAATTTAGATATTATCTGTTCCAATTGCTCTGGCATCCTACGTAAATGTTTTTAATATTTCACAAATGACATGGAATTATCCCAAGTCATCTCGCAAGCAGCAGGTAAAATTAACTGCTGGAATGTACCTTGGCTCAAAAAGACTCCCTGAGACACACATGCATTGTAATATACTGCTGGGCTACTTGAGGAAATTATTCCTGTGTGTGTCATCTGTATTAAAATGGTTATTAAGATATGAACAGGGTAACATAATACTGATAGACTAATTATACACCTTACCATAAACTTCCCCCAGTCATTTTTTTTCAAGCTTTTCCCAGTTTGGTATAGTAAAAAAAAAATAAAAAAATAAAATAGCTTGTTAATGTTATCGGAACAGGGAGATGCACTCAATTGTGCAGTTGATGGATAGAAAATATACATCACATTGTTGTAAACCACAGTATATGCTCATTTGCTTGGATGGAGATGGGTTCACATATTTATGTCAATGATCCAGTCGACCAATGTTAAAGTCTTGGAGTATTCCAGCATTGTAGTCTACCAGATGTAATGATTACTACACAACTTTCTGTAGTCTCGTCTACCATTTAATTAGGCTTTTTAATCTTGTGTTGATCCGCCTTTGGCCTACGCCAGTTAAACAGTCTAAGTTTAGAGTCTTCTTAATATATGGCTATACTAGACGGCACAATGAATGCGTGATGTAAGCCTCTCTCTTTTCTCTAATATCTTGGCATTAGTAGACTGTGTTTTATGTCTTGTATAATATGCGCATTGCCCCAGAGCAGGTTGTCTATGGAATGAATTGGAATGGCCGCCTTTTCCTTTTCAACGATTAAACATGTAGTTGGGTAACTTGATAGTTAGTTTAGGGCAAGGCACGCTAAAAATTTAAAGTAAATGGGGCCTACAATGAAATATAGCTACAAACACAGGAATGAAATCAAGTTCTCATACAGGGTCTTTCTGATAGTTTACTGATTTCCTGCTATAAAATGCCTATTTACATATGTAGCAGTGCGGAATTTGTCATTGGACTCCTTGGCTTTGCTTCATTGATACAACTCTTTGAGTTGAGCTGGTGAAGTATACGCAGACCTATGCAAAACCAAAGAACATATATTGGGATATGATCCACAGAAGGCAATCAGTTCTGGTACGTATGCCTTCAGAACAAGTTAGGTAGGAATTATATGACATAGTGAGACAACCTCTAGGCAAGACTTTTCATTGGTAGAATATGTGTCCTAGTAGATACATAGCAAACTGGATATTTACAGAATGAGGAATAATAATTGCTATACCGATCACAAATCTTATAATGTATCACTGAGGGTATTGCCATAGATGTGAAAGGTATATAATTCTATGCAGAATTTGCAGATCCATGCTTTAAATCAGAGTCTAATATTGTTATATGAGTACATTTATCAAAAAAAAGATATTTGCGACATTACAAGACATTTTCTCATTATTTAATTATATATTGTAACTTTCATGACATTTTGAAGATTGAAATGATTAAGTTTTGATTTTGAGACTTCTTCATGCACCACGACGATTCATTCATAAAATTGATTTTAAACTTTTGAATTGCTAAAACTTTTCTGAATCTACAAGTATTTTGGCGGTTGTTGTTATACGTAGTTATTTGATGATCGAAAAGGTAATTTTTAGCAAGTTGTAGCCTAGAGAAATATATCACGGTAAATGCATCACAGTCACAAAGACTAATTACTGCATTCTGCTTGTTGGAAAAAAATAGATTTCTTCAAATTCTAAGTGCTTTTGTATTTTTAATGTTTCATAGTAGGCTAATTGTACAATTCAGGATGTTATAAACCTTCATCGTACTTTTCGCTCTATTTTTAGTGTATTTTACATATATTTAAAATTTTAATAGTAAATCTGGCCGATACTATTCAGCGTTATATATATGAATTATTTCACATTTTTACATTTTTAAGAGATCTATCTTTTTATTATATTACAGTTTGAATATATTTCATTAGAAGTTCTGAAGTTTTTTGCATTGTTAAGGCAATTTAGGTAATAGTTAAGTTTTTGGCACTAATTTTTGTGAAAACCAATATACTGTAATATAGAGCTAGATAAATAATAATAATGAAAAAAGCTATTTCTATCAGTGTATCTTTATAGAATATAATTTTAGATTTGGCCACTTTCATTAAATGATAAGGTATAAATTTACGCAGATTTTTAAGATTTAAAAAAAAAAAAAAAAAAAAAAGAATTATTATTATGTACAGCCGCTGATTTGTCTTCCATTTTTCTTTATACATTAGTTGGATTTACTGACTGTTGGCCTAATACTAGTCTATTTGAACAATGCTTATCTTGGCGTCTATCAAATTTAAGCAATTTTTGTCTTGTTCCTATGCTAGTTATATCATATTTCTAAGATAAGGTTGTTGTGAATGGACTTTTGGAGACTTGTAATGAACTGTGGGATACTACCTCCAAGAGGCAATGATTACTATTTTACTTTTGAAGCCATCTGTGATTCGTTGCCTTATGATTACTTCTACTTATATATGTAAATCCGCCATGATTCAAACCTACATGTACTTTATGTAGTAGCAAGTGCCTCAATTGGATAACCTCATTTACGTTTTGCTATGTGAGTGGATAATCCATCTTTGGGCAAAGAGGCATACGTCCAATGCCAAATAAGTGTACAGAATACGTTCGAAAAGAAACATACTGACCTCACATCTCCAGTAAATCATCGCCTAAATGTTCACTTTCTAAACAATGTGCTACCCTCCTAAGTGAATATTTAGTCCTCCAATGTATTTCATATATCGTAAGATGCCGCAGTTCTCTGTTCCACAGCAGAGATTGTTTCATGTGTTAATATACGTAAAAATTAATGTACACCTTTGGTTTCTGCAACTAGTCTACAAAAAGAACTTGATTTTGGATTATCGGAATTTACAAGTCTATTATGTTAATGTTACGTACCCTTAGGCTCATGTATAGGTCAAAGAAATACAAAAATGTTCGAGAAATCAAGCACTGAGATCATCGTGACTGAATAAGACAATAGACTAAAAACTCAATAGCATAATCACTTCTGATATGAAGTGCTATAAATCCATAAATGTACAAGGAAACCACTCAATCCCTTTCTCACCACACAACCCAAGTCCATTTATTAATGTCCATTCAATGCAGCACAGTTCATCAAGGGTGGTCTAGAATGCAACCCTATCCCATATTTGCAACAATTGGCCCATAGAAAGGTAGATTTAGATCAGGGACCAGCACAAAACCTCCTGTCTGTGCAAAAACCAATCAATAACATTGTAACCAGATCCACTGTCACTGAGAAACACACATCAAAATAGTTCAATATGGAAATCCCTCAATGGGAAACATAAATTCCACTGAATACATATCCGACAGATAATACGGCCTCGGTAGATTGGATTTCTGGTTGAATATGCTTTATTTTGCTGTAATACAAAAAAGTAGCTGTTTTCATCATTAGACCAATGCTAATAGACATAGGGTACAGGTACAAGTAGCACTTAATATAATAGAAATCTCCCCAAGAGACTTACGCTCCATCAAGAAATAATCCTCCATTGATCTAGTCAGCGTCTTATGTCTACACAACATCGTTAATGCTTATACAGAATTAAAGAATTTCATCAAACTTTTGTTGACTTTTTACAATGTGGCTCCTGCGTGTGGTTGAGTATTCATGTCCCCGGCTATACCTGATTCGTTTAAAGCTCAATGTGGGTCAGACCGACATTGTATCGTCAATGTTGATCCACCTGAGTTTTCAAAATTTCAGAAACATCCCTCAAAAAGAATATCGCTATGTTGGTTTCTACCCTAAGTCAGGTTTATTCTTTGATCTACTGTTACCGCATGATCAAATGTTGACTTGATCAATGAGTAGTAGCGCAGAGATGTAAATACTGCGCGGAAAATGCGTTAGTATTATAATGAAATACATAATTATAGGTAAAGAGACACATATGAAAAGTGCATCATATGAAGTGATATGGCAGATATGTTCTACCTTCCATTGTATTTATTCTAACGGACTAAACTCTACTTTTCGTATTGCATGGTGGCCCAATAAAGAATTGGTAGCACATCCTGCTCACATCTAATGCAGATGGCATTACAAAAAGTACAAATTGTCCACATGGTGTAGAAGACACCTAAAAGTCTATGATACATAGAAGAGAAATCACAACCCTGTTTTTCTTTCTCTACTAGCACTGTTGGCACAGAGGGTGGAGAGCAAGGAGTCAGGTGCAAATCCCACCCATCTGTGCAGAGCATTAATGAACTTTGCACTGTAACTAGGGGTCATTCTTCCGTTACACTGGCATCAGCATAACATTTTAATGAGATGTTTAGAGAGCGGGCTGCCTCACAAGAGACAAGCACACACACGCACACGCGCATTCACACACAAAAAGTGAGGAAAATTTCATTTCATGCACTGTGGCTGCTTAAGAAAGGGCAATTTGAGCAGGATCCAGCATATGTATGTGATAAATGTTAACTGTGCATTAATCGTATTAAAGAGGCACCTATAAACTTTTCATTTCTAATTAAATTCAGCCCGGTGATTTTTTTTTTCTTCTTGAAACCCAGCATAACTATAGGCCTATTGTTTATGTGGAAAATTAAAATGCAAATACAATGGGATTTATTTCCATTACTGGTATGATATGCTAGGATTCTCTGTTTAACAGCCTGCAATTATTTAAAACCAGAGTGATTTTTTTCCCCCCCGCCACCCCCTTTGGCTTTCCTAGGGCATTGTTCTTTTCTGCAAGGTCAAATCCCCATTGCATGTCCAAATGTTTGCGGAAATAAATATATAAATGCATCCAAAGTGCGCGGCTACATTACAAAGCAATATCCTCCAAGTATGGCCATGCTGATTGTTGTTAAGTGAATAAGGTTAGCTTTCAAACAGACCATCGAACAAAACCTCGATGAAATAGACATTACGGCAAATTACAAACCTTATTTTCCTGCTAACACTGTGTATCAGTAATAATAATAACAATATGAAATTGGATAATTATAATAATGACGATACTTACATTTTTTATGGGGCTAGGCTTAAACTGAAAACTAGCACTGCTGAATGAACATATCCTCTATTTGTCTTAAACAGATTCGAGAGGCTGCCGCTGTCCGCATAATGACCTCAAAAAGGATTTTCTTGCCAATATCATATTAAATTGACATAGCGCGATGAACCGTAAAAAGGCACAGAGGTGTATGGATATTATAAAATAGACCGTGGCCCTATATGCAGAGCGGAGAGAGAGATATTCCGGCAGACTCTCAGCTTTTTATCTTTCTAAAGCATCCACCCATGCGTTACGCCACTAAAATATGGAAATGGGCGCCAGGTTAATTTCACTGTGGCAAAATGCTGTTTGCATATAATACAACTGTGTAGTGCCTTTTCAGCAGAAAGTACTTGCACAGTAAGGAAACATAGGGTCAGCAATGTGTTTATGGATTTCTGACCAATAATACTAGCTGCCTAGGCATTCTGCGAAAAAAAAAAAGGTACCCGCTCCAATTATGAAGAGAATAGGCTAAATGACTGCTAACACATCCAGATACACCCATGCCACTAGATTATGAACAAACAAATGAATATAATAACGCTGGTAATAATAATAATATAGCATTGGCAGCGCCCCTCGATCTGGCCACAGTGGCAAATTAGTCCAAACAAATCCATTTTCCAAAAACCTTCTATTTTATGCATTTGAACATTCAGCGCTCTCCCAGGAGTATTGATAAAGGCCATTACAGAAGCAAATGTGTTAGGTAAAAAAAAAAGCAGGATGTAACGGGCAGTGTGGCGGTCTTTATTTTATGTGCGCAGTCCCACTGCACGGAGAATGTTATGGCTGCTATAAAATGGAAGCACTTGTTCATATAACACATTGTTTTTACTATTGCTTTATAATTTAAGATTTGCTTAAATACATGGCAAACATAGATCAACCCTGGCAGCAAAAAATAAAGACCCGAGTGTCTCGCCATGCCATGATCAGCCATTTCTAAATCTATTGTTACATATTATAAGTAGAGGGCATAATTAATAATGAAAGCTTTCTATGTGGAAGGAAAGAACTGCAGCACTTGGGGCGCTGTTAACCCGTAGGTTGGTCTTTCATAGTTGGTTGTAGTATTAGGTTATAGAGAAATCATGTCTATCTAAAATATATTTATTATCATGGCAAATAGCCATTAATACTACCCTGGACTTTCTATTTTTAGGCTCTTCTTATATCCCATGTTTGAAAGTTATGGCTCCAAAGTATGCACTACATGCCATACACCCATTGACTTACAGTGTAGAAAATGTATCTCTTCATATTAAAAAATAGGACTGACTATACCTTTGAATGTAGTTAACAAAAGGTATACCAACATATAGGAGCCAAATGTTTGGGCAAACTATGAGCATGTGTCCTATTAGCACAATCGAATTACTAATTTGGGGCATTTGCCAACCTAGACCGCTGACGAGTTGTGAACAGAGGCTAAGAGCTGCTTAGTTGCTGTGTTGCAACCAAGTGCAAAATTATGGAATTTTCAATCTTTCTAAATTATGATTTTATCATGGTCAACAACCAAGAAAAAATTTGACATGACAGACCAATTCTCGTTACAAATCAAGGAGTTCTGACCAAATCCAATCCGTTTTTTATAGTGGTTGGATCAATAATCAGCAATGTAGGCCACTATTGGGTGCAAAAACATATGTCAAAGATAGAGTCTATAGCTGCGAGGCAACCATTCTGTGTGTGATCCAAAAGTGATCTTAAATTGTAATAATCCCTAATAATACAATGGGATTGTCGGAAAAGGTCTCCAGGTATCTGTTGATCCCGAATTTTCCCCTTCTGCGTGTAAGTGAAACATCGATGGGAAACTGATGTGAGAATGGATCTTCTCATTTACTCTGGGATCATTCACATTCATCTTTTGCATTAGTTCTTTCACAGTTGGGGCCTTCAAAGAGCTGTATCAAAAAAACGCTACTTACATTTTTTTAATCCTGCTGATAACTTTGCAGTAGAAATTGGTGAAATAGATGCATGACAACTGATGCCATTTTGACATCAGTTGTGATCAGATGAGGTCCACAAAAAACTGTTTAGGATGGCCCAGATAGACGGAAACCCAGCTTTTGTAAGGAGTCAACAAACAAAGATTCAGCCATATTAAATGCAGCTTACATTGTCCTCATGCAAAAAGTGAAACAGAGATTTCAAAGATTTTAAGAAACAAGATATTACTTTATGCGAGCACACAAGCCGCATTACAACACCTGTGTCATTATTTATGTCAAAGACATAGAAAATGTTAAATGTCACACAGGCATAATGAAAAATGGAACATTCAGTGCACAAATTAATTAAATAGTAACATAGCCCATGAAATGTTAACAGTAATGATCAAGCATATAGCAGCAACAGACTAAAGCTACTGAGATAAACATGGTGCAGACACGGAAGAGTATAAAGCTAGATCGGTGATATTTTTACAATATTTTGCTATAAAAGTCTAATTAGAAAGTTGAGCATTTGGAGCAGTAGAAAGGGGCCATTTTCACTGCTATTTCAGGTAATTTAAAACTTTGGAAAATAAGTTTTGTAGGAAGCAAACATGACTAAGTCCAGTTTGGAAACTATCGGAAACCATGGAGAACCCATGCCATGAAAGAAGAGCTACCATGCTCTAAAAGTAAACAAAATTACACCTAAAATTGGAAAGGGGGGAAACTCTGTGAAATGTAATCTATAGAGTGGCTTTTGGTAACTTGGTTTCAAATTAGACAATTTACTTATGGGTGAAAATTATTTTAAGCCTAGGTAAGGTGGTGTACAATTACAATTTTGTGTAACTAGTGCCAGTGTCAACTTTATTCTCTATTATTTTCTTGGCACGGGTTGTTCAGTTATAAGGTGTCGATAAGGTCATTTACCCCTATTTGAAGCAGGTGTTTGGGGTACAGTGAACACTCATATACCGAATATTCAGAGCACCTTCTCTTATCATTGCTCAATGGTACCCAAGCTTTGGCACTGAGAAATTGCATGCTTTACATTAATCTCCAACTCATGCCTAATGTTTACACAGGACTAGGAGTGCCATGTCTGTTGAGCTTGCACCCGATGTCCCCTGTTAGCTGAATGATTGGAGATGTGTTAAAACTGAACTTGCGTGGACAAATTCTGCACACTGTTAATGCAACATCATTGTAATGCCTTAGTAAAGGGCACTTATTCAAGGTAAAAGCAGTTTACTATGTCAGTAAATATGGAGCATGATCTGTCTGCCATATTTTCTGATGTATTAATTTAATGGGACCAATTAGAAGAGGTTTGAGAAACCTTCTTCCCATTTTTCTGGCCTTCTGTTTTCTTTTTCCCTGTGTGCCTATAGGTAAACAGAAGCCAGAACTGATCCTACGGGATTTCTTACATTCTTTCAGCTTATTGGTGGTTGTACTAGATCCTTCAAATTGGCAGATCAGAAAATGATGCATGTTGTGTTTTAAGATCCAATTCACCGATTTTGCAGAAACCGGTGATTAAGCCAGATGACAACCAATGCCATTTTAACATTAGTTGTGATCAGTTGAGGCATAAGAAAACGGATCCTGATGGCAGAGAGAAATAGAAACCCAGCCGTAGTGATATTAGTTATTTGCGGAATATTTTATCCTTACATCCATACATTAGCTTATTTTTTGGCTACTCACAGACTGAGTGAATTTGATTATGAGGCACCTAGTATTACCTCAATTATTACATTTGCGGACTCACGGCAGTAAGAGATCTATGGAACTAAACAGTGTTATTGATAGTAGTTATCATTTATAAAGTGCTGACATCTTCTGATGTACAGTTCAACTGGATTATGATTGACTGAAGCGCACAGCCTGACCTGGCCCATCCAAGCTATTGACTTGAGCATGCCATTACCTTATGTTGTGACAACTGACATCAGCACTTAGTGATTCTCACCGAACAATTCATATTGACAAAACTAGCGATTTTAGTAAGCTCTGCCTTCACTTTCCATTATTATTTAGAGGTAGTCATTATGTGACAGACATTGAACTGCTAGTAATAGGGCAGGGACTCTATAAACATCTGTTGATGTGTTTGATCTGAACTGTTCTATACGCTTGGTTTCAGAATAATCAAGAGAGGAGGACTTGTAGAAAAAGAAATACAATCACTTTTTTTTCCATAGAAGATCAGTTGTTATTAAAATTGACGGACAGCGAAGCACAGCTATGCGAGTGCAAAGGATTCCCCCTTTCTTTGGCATAGGATTCTGCACATATCCATTATAGACATGATCCAAGGCCACTCATACTGGGTGTTCAGTGAGTATTGATTTGGTCTGCCAGCAATTTTAATATTTCTTCAGGGACTTTCTAGCAACGGCAGTTAATTCACCCTCCCAAATTGCTTATTCAATAGAATGAACATGACTCCTGAATAAAGTCCCTGAATTTATGTGAATGGCACAGGGCAGGCGGTCAATCAATTCTTATGGAGCTAGGGTAAAAATATAAATAAAGTATTGACTCTTATTTTCTTATCCATACTTATAGAAGGTGATAACAATATATATATACATATATAATGTACAGTATATCTTATATATCAGCTCTCACACTATTCTTTAAAGCCTAAAAGTAGCGTTTCTCCTTCCAAGTCAACATATATCAGGTCCTGTCTATATTAATATCTGTCATACTGGTTCTGCAGAACTAAACCAGTATACGCCTGAATGGGAGAGTCCAATCAACATCGTAGGTCCGCTAGAGCCATTGTTAGATCCTATTGACAAGGACTCCTTGGGGGAAAGTCTTCAACAATGGCCTCTGCTCTCCCAGTCTGAATAAAACAGCATAAGAGGTAACGAAGGCATAAATAAAGCAGGACACTCCCATAGGTCTTTCTTATTTTTTTTGCATCTAAGATACAGTCTTCAGCATTTTCTTTCGGTGTGCTTACGCATGCAAACAGTTATTTTAGGGCATGTTGCATGGTATTACTGTATGGCTGAACATTAGTCAATATTCTGTCAAGCTATTGCCACGCAGAAGGTGTAATATATATGTTATAGCAAAATAGTAACAGGTAACAGCAGAGTGTTGGGTTTCAGTCGAGTAGAGCAACTGCATATTTAATAATGCTAATCCAGTAGCTTACTGGCCATCAAAGGAGCATCAACACCTCCGGTTGTAAAGGGGGTTCTTCAGCCCTTCCTGTCATTCCATAACTAATAAACAGATGTTATATTTAAATTTCACTGTTTTTGATGACATCACAAGGAAAAAACCTGCCAGTCATTATCTATTCCTCCATGACTTCCTAATCACTTACTAAGAATGCACTGTGAGGTATGAGGAAATCTTTGTATATTTTAGTTTACGGGTCAATCAACCATATCACACAAATCCATAAGAAAACAGACTTCATTAGTTCAGGTGCTTGACTCAGTGAATTTCTTGTTTACATGGAATGTATAATAGGGTATTTCCACTGACAAATGAATAAACCAAAAAAGTGTCTACAGTGAAATGAAATAAGCAGAAAACTTTTCAGTACATCCAATATGTAAACCTATAGTTTATTAAAATGTGCTTGTTATATTTCCGACACCACACTTCACTGATAATAGCAGGCAAATATTTGGGTAGTATTTAGATTTTTTTTAACTTTATTTAATTATTTATATCCAAAGATATTAATATATTTTCTTGATCCTCCTTATTAGTTGGATAAAATGTGTGCATATATATATATACATATATATACATCTATTTATGTATATACATATGTGTGTATATATGTTTATATATATATATATATATATATATATATATATATACACACACGCATATATATATATATATATATATATATATATATATATATATAAAACGTTATATATTCCGTATATATTACATGAATATGAATGTACATTATATGGCTTTGAATATGGTAGCAGACCCTACAAATGGAAAGTTATGCAATAATGTAGAGATGACTATATATGTTTATGTGTGTGTATATCTTGCTAGGCATCGCTGTAAAAAGATAAAAATAAAGTAAGATAATAATGCAGAATAATTCTTCATTTGTAGGATTCTCTATCATCCTCAAAGCCGCATGTCAACCATGGTGGTTTCAGATGTATGAACTCAGAGCCCCAGTCAATAATACGATAAATATTAGCAGCCTAGAGCATTGATATATTTGGCCAGTATGCCTTGTTTGGCTTCTGGGATCCATTAAGCCCCATAGGTATATGGTTCCATCAGACATTTAACCTTTTCTATAGTGTTACCAGGTTAAGAAGCATTTAATAGTGACACAGGACTTCAGCTCAGCACACTGACAATATTGCTTTACTGTCAGAAATAATTTATAGTTTTCTATTTAAATCTCTTTGCCTGCGCCCCGTCCCCATCCTCAGGCCTCACAGCTCTGGTAAAATCAATGAAGTCAGACTATGGCATTTGGAAGTTTTAAGTGTTAAAGACCAAAGCAAAGGGACAATGACTGAAGAGACCGACACATAAACCTGGGATCAGGATATGAAGAATGTATGAATCTCAGACCGTACAATAAATAGTAATGATACATAATAATAAGTCATCTTCTGCTTATAATGACTCTACCAAAGTCCAAAGCCAAGTGCATGAAGATATCATCGATAGGACAGGACAGGGAGTACACCTACAGGCTTCCTCCCAAAACCACTTATTAAACTTTATGAATTAATCACTGGCTAAATAAAGTACAGCCTAACCTTGCCGATAAGGAATATATTGTCTGGGAACTGCCTAGGGCTAAACTTTTCACGTACAATGCCAGCATAAATTTGCTGTACGAGTATTAAAATAACTCAGAATGGAATGCCATTATGTTTTTTTTCTAGCACTTTTTGCCAAATAGGTAGATGAAGATAGAATGTGCCGATGACAAAAATAATACATAAGTGACCTTTTTAATAAAATGAAGTCATTGTTTGCAAGTCAGGGGCCACAGAAAGCGGTTATAAAGAGTATAAACTAGGCCCGAGTCTAACGAGAGTGCCACAAACTACTACTGGAAGCCCCATGGTTTCATTACCTTTATTATAGTTGCTATAGGACCTCTACAATAAACTTTTATTTTTATATAATATGATGAAATCTATAGGAAAAAAAAATTTTTTTTGACACTCTTATGGACCGCCAAAAAAATCCATGTAGACAAGTAAGGTTTGATTTATATAGATATTTTTTTATAGACATTTATTTTTAACTTCCGAGTTAAGGTCTGAGCACACGTCATAGTGTTACATCGAAGCAATGTTCACAGACAAGAGAAAAACGTCAATGCGATGCATGTGATTGTGACTTGTTCACAGGACTCACTTAAAAATATAAAATGACTGGGAGGCAATGTTACCGATACACACAAATATTAAATACATCGAAGCATATATGTGTTTTAGTAATATAACTGCATATTCCTAAATCTTCCTTGGCTTGGCTCAGTGAGCATACCCCTGGCGGCAGCAGGAGTTCCTGTATTTTATTCGCTCAGCTTGGAAGATTTGTCAGTTTGATATCATTGATATAACTTGTAAAAACATGTATTATAAAAGAGATAAGAAGACATTACTGGCTTTGTCTTGGTTTAGAGAGCAGAACACACTCTAGACGCTGTACGGCAGGAGACAATCTTGCTTATGAAGCTGCCATGATGCTTACACCTCCACTTCTCCTTTTTATACCTTTAAATTTACTTCAAACCATACATAGTGTTGGCGAAACGCAACTTGGCTTGATTTTCACAGCTTGTTTTAAAGCTTCCTTGTCTAGGAAAAGCTTGTTATGGCTTAAAAAGAATTGCCAGCATTAATCTGCTTGAGCTGTAATCATGTCCCAAGTCATTAGTAATGTTTTAAAGCGCAAATCTTTTCTTTAGTATTAAAGCAAAAATTACGTTCATTAACCAAGTAAAAAATTGTAATCAGTTCACAGATGTTTGGGAGGGATTTGAGATATTTTAGTTTCGAGTACACAGTGATGTATGAAATGTGAAAAAAGAGCAATCAGCTCACTTGTCCAGGTTCACGGCAAAAAACTCTAGTGGCAGCAACGGTCCAAACGGTAACCAAGACTCACATCTTCTTAAAAGAATTAATTTATTGATCCAGTAGTATGAAATGCACAAAAAATGGTTGAGTACAACACCACAAAAACGAAAAAGGCAGAAAAGAAATATCCACTGCGCTCCCAGGCAACATGTTTCAGACCTGCATGGTTCTTTTAAGAAGATGTGAGTGTCGGCTATCGCTTGGACTATTACATAGTCATGTATGTTGCGTTTTTTATTACATTGAACAAGAGGCAAAAATAACAAGAATACAGGTTGCCATTTTGGATTTAGTTTCACAGTATAGCATCACTGTTATAAATACATTAGTATGCACAACATAGCCAATCAATCAATTATATATCTGAGATTGATAATAACTCATTGTCTGTTTGGTCTCTTCTAGAATCATCAGGACAAAAGTACAGCAACCATTTCACCCAACGCCAGATGGATCTGTAACGCCAGTAAGCGCATCGGGGCACACCATCGGTAATCCATTCACAATATGTGATTTCCTTTAAGTATATGTACTATAATGTTGCCTTAGATATTTTCATTTGGTAGGGCAGAAGACACAGTAGAGCTTACATAAATTTCCAAAACTTGGTAACATTTTAAAGCCTTCATTGAAAGATATAATATAAATGGTATTTACTCTGTCTTGGAATATGACTTGTGGTAGTATGTGGAGCAGGGTCACTTTAGTTCTTCTCTTGTGCTACTACTACGTGATTACATGTTGACATAGCTAGCGCGTTTTGTGTTTTGTACATAGGCAGTCATTTGTATTCACTTCCTATAGAAAGTCATGATGAGGTCATCAGATCTAAATTAGTGAGTAGCCCAATGAAAACCTCCGCTGTGATTCATGTGATTACTGACTCATGATTTAGTAAGGGCAAAAGGTGATGGTTTAAGTACTAATAAGTAACCACTGGTTTCGACTTTTAACCACTATGCTGCAGAATAGAAGAATGTGTCATCATATTGGAAAGTCGAGGGAACAAAATGTTATGCACTAGACATAAAAAAGCTATTGTCGTTTTGGAAAAATAGGTGGAAATTCATTTTTTGGGGGTGATTCATAAACTGAATAAAAAAGAATACCCCATAAGTCATTACTAGAGTCCCTGTTGATTGATTGCATCACCTAGATAGATTCTTGTAAGGTGCTTTCATTAAATCATTAAGCTATTTCTTCACTGCGCCATAATATGGTTCAGAACTTCAGTAAGCCTAAAGCAAGTTTAATCAAAATCCTTTGTCGACCGCTCAACAGGACCAACAATGTGATGGCTGTTATGTCTATACATCCGGTAGTAAGGAGGGCTGATTTTCCAACCTTGGATGGAAACCTGCTGATATTAGATATTAGACAAGTCATGACTATTACTTACCCGTATTCACACATTTATTAATAAAGGTTGACACACTTTTTGTATTAATACATTATGGGTAAAGAAAAAGTTCCTTCTATTCCTTTTTCCACTAACTTGTAAGTACCTTTACCTTATGCAATATATGAATGATAGTAAAACATTGCCCCACTGTTGCTTTTGGTGTTGAACCAGACTTTATTATTGAATTATTATGGTGCTTGAACCCTCTAGGTTCAAGCAACATATTGTAATCCGATTTCTTATATTTTATTATTATTGATCTGCGCTAAAAAGAAAAGATGTGTGCCCGTAAGTAGACCCTTTTCAGAAGTCTTTAGAAAGAGGCCTGGATTTGGTAGGTCTAAAAGTACGCCAAATTAACTCTTGCCTTGTTCCCGTTTTCTTTTACTAACAGTTGGCATCATTAAGAGTAACTTATAGCAAACTACAGCAAATCACAGCGTGAATGCCTGAAAAATAGTTCAAAAAAGTCTATCAAATAGTTGACATTTTAGGGTAGCATGCATCACTCCCGTCATCTTCATATACCACACTCAGTGCAGTAGTATTGATTGGGACAAGTTACAGTGGAAACAGCCATTCTGTTGGCAATAAAACTATGAAAAGCAGCTAATTTTTTTTCCATGATGCAGTAAAGTGCTGTTGGCTAGTCGCTGTATACAAAGTAGCTTTTCCTAAATTTTAGGCCTAGCTACAAAATGGCTGATTCTATTGTTTGGGAAGTGGGTGACTATTAGTTTTGATAGGGAAGAGCTATAGTAACTCCCTTATGTATGTGCTCCTGTTGGGAATATTCCAGAGAAGCTTCCTTACATTTAGTAAACTATTGAAGGATCCACAGTAGCTGTCTCCTCACAGGCTTATATGTCCTTTCTCATTTTGTTTAGTTCCCAGTACAGCATCTCCTCCTGTCTCCAGCGTCTCCAATGATCCCGTAGGCTCTTATTCCATAAATGGGATCCTGGGTATACCTCGTTCAAATGGTGAAAAAAGGAAACGCGATGAAGGTAGGGAAAAAGAGAGAGCTTTATTCTATATCTCTTGTAAATAGGGTCTAATTTCAAAGCCATGCATACCAGCTGCTCCTATACCAGATCAGTTGAAGCCTCTACGCACCACCCTTCTGCTCTTGAAGTCTTTTATGCCATGGAAGTGGACTGGTGACATGTCCACTATTAGGTTTCTTGCCTGCGCTATGCTGTGCATCACACTCTAGTATCCAGCAACATAACATAGTCACAAGGCCCAATACCAGGGCAATTTGGAATATTTTTGATTTAAATGATGCTTTAGTAGAATGAGGCGTTTTTCCCCCTTCCATTCACATAATGTCCTGATTTAGAGATTTTTTTTTAACCATTAGTGAAAATCAGTAATGAGTCATTACTAATGACTTTAAATGTGCCCAACAGCATTTAGAGAGAGAATATAGATGGCTACTGTGCATTTTTTATTTTGTGAGATATTTGTAGTTTAGAGCCTGTTTTGTGTACTTTTATCATATTTATTTAATGACGATTGATGTTATTTTGGAAATTGAGGTTGGAGAGCCTTGGAGGTATGTAGAGCAGACCAATATAATGCATGTTGCCCTTATGGATTTAGCCTTAGTATACAACATCACTGTTACAAGCACATTAGTATACACAATTTACTTACTGTATCAGGTCTATCTTGATATGTGAAGATAGGAGTAATAAATCCAAACTTTCTTACATTTTGCTAGCAAATATATGAGATATGTAGTTCTTCATAAAGTGAATGTGACATTAAAGTAGCGCTTCCATAAAAATGTTATTCTCTTAATATATTGCAGTCATCATATTATATAGCACTGTGTACTGACAATTGCTTATTTTGTCCTTCTACCCAGTTAATTATTTTATTTTCCATTAGGTCATTGACCTCACAAGACTAAAAACTGACTAGCTAAATCCTTCTAAGCTCTATGTAGAAACAGGAGGTCATTTTTTTCCTGCATGACTCATCAGTCACTGCAAAAGTCCCTGGTAGGAGAAAGGAGCCGAGCAACTGGGTCAGGAGGTGAAGAGGGGAATTATGAATTTTGGAAGAAAAGAGCCTTCTTCTTTCTACATAGAGCAGAGAAAGAGAAAAATGAATAGGGTAGAAAGTCAATTGTAAGTACACAGTGCTGTATAATATGATGACTGCAATATATTAAGAGGATACAAACTTTGATGGGAGGAGTGCTGCTTTAACTAGAAGTTTTAGTATATAAGACCAAAAGCTCTTAGTTCACTGAAAGCTTGATGTCACCCTCATCCTGCGTGATGCCATCCTTATTTTCTTATTTCTCAAGCCAGTTCCTTCCTCCCTCCCTTCTAATCTTACGTTACATGGCTTATGTACAGGAGGACTGCCAAGAAGCGTAAAGTTTGCCATGAGGAATGTGGTTGACTCCAATTCTCCATGGACCCAATCGATAACCTCTAAGATAGACATTCCCTTGCCCTTGATTTTGAATAAAACTTTATCCCATAGTCTTACCTATTAGGCTGCCTTTAATTAAAATCAGCATTGGACCTCATAACTGTCCCATAAGCCAGATCTTACCCAATCTAGAACCTAACAAATTGGGCTTTGATTTCTTCATTCTGGTTTTGCGACTGGACTACTTGTAAGAAAGTATAAATCTACGGGAATATAGATACATTGCAGATACACTTGCTTCTTGGCCATCCTATAGAAGGTGAAAGTCCTCCTCTACTCTGTCATCTTTGTTGCTGCTTTCATTACACAGTAGCAGCGGCACGGATGATTAAGAAGAGTAGAGATAATTATGTGTCAGGATGATGTAGCCAAACTCTCTGGTTGGGTGAAGGCAGCAGAGTGATTCACAGCACCGGCTCTGTGTTAGAGAGAGAGGGAGAGCTGAACACTTCTATTCTCCCTTGTTTATTGAAAGAGTTAAGGGAAATCAGCCAAGTAATTCTCCTTTGTACATTTTCCCGGATTCCACCGTTAAACAGAAACAAGCACAGGGAGATATCTTAAACAAACGGCATTTAATCACATCCTAGCAGCAAATGATTATTCGACAGCGACCGGGTTAAAATGAGAATTTGGTGGCATACTCCGTCTAGGTCGTGGAACAAATTTATTATTATTTTCATGATGTTTCAGGTTTTATGCCTTATTCTTGGATTTATAACCAGCCTGGTATATTGTTGTGGGTATTAGAAGTGACTGGAGCAGCATCATTTTCAGCATCTTTTTCTCCTCTTTATAGATTTGTTAGATTTTTGCTGTGTTGACAGGTTACACATTGCTGGTCTAAGAGGTTTTGTTTTTTATTTTTAAATTGTGACTTTCAGTTTTTAGCACGTCCCTTCTATTATATGCTGCACGTGAGAGGCGTAATCAGTTATTTGCAACCCCAAGATGGCCCAAATTACCTGAAATTGCACAGCACGCTCTTTAAAGAGCATAACTGTGGAATTGCTAGTGCCAAACGTAACTGAGACAGATGCAACAGGCCTTGCTTCTCTGATCTAACAGCATGTCCCCCTAAAAGGCATCTGGTTCTAATAAGAGTCCTTGAATTGTCCTGTTGTGTGAGCTCCTACTATATCCTATTATATCTGCTTCTGGGAATTTTGGTGACAATCAACCGAGGTCACACCAAGTTTTCCCAGGCTCCTGAATGAAAAGTCCTCCTAGTTATATCTTTGTACATACTCTGTCTACAGGATAGATATAGTAGATGTATTCAAAACCCTAGGAAAGATGACAACTTCTGACATCCCAAGTTAATTTCCATCAAGAAGAAAGGCTCAATAGATTATTAAAAAATAACTCTGGCATGTCAATTAACAGTTCGTTCTTTATTTAGGGGTAATTGCTATTTATACAATGACAAAAAGTTTCTATGTGTGACATATTGACACTGCTCTGCTCCTTCTCATTTTCAGATACGCAAAATACTTTTCAAAAAATATTTTGTCATTGGCATTACATTCTTAAAATATGGCTGTACTTGAAAGTGTCTGGCTCTGTCAACCGCTTCTTCTGGCAGTGTCGGTGTATGTCTTCTTGGCAAGTCTTCTAGTTATCTGGCATAAACATTCTTTATACCACTGAAGCTTAAGAGTTCGTACTTTTGTCACTTATGGTCCTCCAAAGTATTTCTGGTTCTGGCATCATTGATTTTCTTCTTTGGCACCTCTCTAGTCTGTCTGTTTCATTTTCCATCATTATACCTTTGGAAACTTTAAAACTTGGATATGTTTTCAAGAGCAGTTTCACATGGGATGTGTTTTGTACTTGGGAATATTATTTCAATAATGTTGACTTGGAAATGGTTACTGTATAAAAATATTAAAATCATTAGTTATATGTGATACATACAAGACATGTTTATATATACTCCTCTGGTTAGTTTATATAACACAAGTATTCATATATTTCAACATATTTTACTGAATATTAGTGTTGAGCGATACCGTCCGATACTTGAAAGTATCGGTATCGGAAAGTATCGGCCGATACCGGCAAAGTATCGGATCCAATCCGATACCGATACCCGATACCAATACAAGTCAATGGGACTCAAGTATCGGACGGTATTCCTGATGGTTCCCAGGGTCTGAAGGAGAGGAAACTCTCCTTCAGGCCCTGGGATCCATATAAATGTGTAAAAGAAAGAATTAAAATAAAAAATATTGCTATACTCACCCTCCGACGCAGCCTGGACCTCAGCGAGGGAACCGGCAGCGTTGTTTGTTTAAAATTCGCGCTTTTACTTGGTTACGTGAAGTCCCGGCTTGTGATTGGTCAGGGCGGCCATGTTGCCGGGACGCGGACCAATCACAGCAAGCCATGACGAAATTACGTCACGGCTTGCTGTGATTGGTCCGCGTCCCGGCAACATGGCCTCCATTAACCAATCACAAGCCGGGACGTCACGGGAGGCTGGACACGCGCGCATTTTAAAAAGCGCGCGTGTCCAGCCTCCAGTGACGTCCCGGCTTATGATTGGTCACGGCGCCATGTTGCCGGGACGCGGACCAATCACAGCAAGCCGTGACGAAATTACGTCACGGCTTGCTGTGATTGGTCCACGTCCCGGCAACATGGCCGCCATTAACCAATCACAAGCCGTGACGTCACGGGAGGCTGGACACGCGCGCTTTTTAAAATGGGCGCGTGTCCAGCCTCCCGTGACGTCCCGGCTTGTGATTGGTTGCGCCGCGGTCAACCAATCACAAGCCGGGAGGCTGGACACGCGCACATTTTAAAATTTTAAAATGGGCGCGTGTCCAGCCTCCCGTGACGTCACGGCTTGTGATTGGTTGCGTCTCCCATGTGACTGCGACGCAACCAATCACAAAGCCGGGACGTAATTTTAAAATCCTTAAGGACCTGAAATTACGTCACGGCTTGCTGTGATTGGTTGCGTCGCCCATGTGACTGCGACGCAACCAATCACAACGCCGGAACGTAATTTTAAAATCCTGAAGGACCTGAAATTACGTCACGGCTTGCTGTGATTGGTTGCGTCCCGGTCACATGGGCGGCACGCAACCAATCACAAGCCGGGACTCACATAAAGGAAAGAAAAGCGCGAATTTTAAACAAAGAACGCTGCCGCTTCCCTCGGTAAGGTGCAGGCTGCGTCGGAGAGGTGAGTATAGCAATATTTTTTATTTTAATTCTCTCTTTTACACATTTTTACATTAATGTTGTTTCGATACCGATACCCGATATCACAAAAATATCGGATCTCGGTATCGGAATTCCGATACAGCAAGTATCGGCCGATACCCGATACTTGCAGTATCGGAATGCTCAACACTACTGAATATACATACAAAGCAATGCACAATGAGATTATGACGAAAACTAGGCAGATTAAAGTTGTTCCTCATGCAAACCAATCAGATTACAGTTCTCATTTCAGGCTTGTTTGCTTACCATGGGCATCTTGAAAGACAATAGGCTAGTTCATGTTATAGGAATGCCTCATACCCTAAGGGTATGCTCAGACAAAAAAAATTTTGGACAAAGAAAAATGTGATATGATCTTCAAGTTGAATTTTTGTTCAAGAAAAATGCTAGTTTTAAAAAAAATTTAATCAGCTGTCATGTGACTTTAGTAGCCATGGATGGAGCTCTGATCCACAGCTCCATCCATGGCTGTTAAACCAGTTAAATCCTGCTGTGTATCTCTGACAGTGAGATTTAATACGGGAAAAAAACGACACACACTGTGGCGCTCACCACAACAAGGAGGGGGGCAAAGGGTGGTGACAGGAAGAGTGGACGGTAGAATGGGCACCCCTAGCTGCTGGAAACACAAACAGGATCTGTGCCTATCCTGGGAAGGAAATATATACTATAATGTCACAAGATGGACAAGGTGAAACCGCGCTCAGGGGTGCGTGCTGCGTGGTACTGGGCGGCAAGATGCTGATGTCTAGATCCGGGGGGTTTTCCCCAGTCACCACTATCACTTTAAACCTGCACGATTGCTGTGAATTGAGATTTGAGAATAACGTTATAAATGCATATGTGTATATGCATACAACCGCAATATAGAGAGGTGCTTACCTAGCTGCACTTGTGGTTCCAACACAGCGCCCAAAGGACAGCACGAACCGGCGACCGCTGTATAGCCTGATGCGGCGTCGGTCGGGAGTAGAGGAGCAGGGGGGAAAAGTAGCTGCTGACACGGTACCTGGGAGCCCCGGCCGAAGGCGTCCCTGGTAACCCCGATGAAAAAGATGGCCGCTAGCGCCGGCTCGCAGGTGCCTAAGCAGTGACGTCACTAAAGGTACGGAGCGGCGTTGGAGCCAAAAAGGGGAACGACTAACCAACGCGTTTCGAAGGTGCTCGGCCTTCTTCATCAGGGTACCCAGGGTCCATCTTGTGACATTATAGTAGAGATTTAATACGCTCTGGCCGGAAGCATGTCATTCAGGCCATTGGCACCCATTGGCACCCATCATGTGATCTCGGAGCGCCCGCAGATGGGTTATCATGCTAGTTGGGGGTCTGTACTCCTGTGAACGCTATCTTGTGGCTGGTGTTCATACAAGATCATGATTCCTGTTATATATAGCAGTACTGAAGTCTTGCTATGTATGGCACAAGCGATTGGATGATCACAGATTTAAGTCTCCTAAGGGGACTATTGAAGTTAGTAAAAAGTGAAAAAAAAGTTTTTAAAAATATGAAAAAAAAACCACACAAAACTTTACCCCAAAATGGTACCAATTACCAATAAAAACGTCAGCTCAGGGCCCCAAAAATTAAAACGCTACAAGTTTCGAAACATGATGATGATTGCAAAAACCTATTGTTCATACAAATTTTGGATTTTTTTTCACCATTTTTTTCCCCACAGTTGTGAAATTACACTTTTTTTTCAATTTCACCGCACTTGGTAAAATCTATGGTGCCATTCAAACATACAGCTTGTCCCACAAAAAACAAGCCCTTATACGGCTATATTGACAAAAATATTAAAAAGTTATGGCTCTTGGAAGAAGAGGAGAAAGACACGAAAAGAAAAAAACTGAAAATGGCCATGGTGTGAAAGGGTTAAAAACTTTTAAACAACTCCAGCTCAGACGATTTGACATTGAAATTAATAGGCAGAGTGTATTCAAAGCATTTTTTAAAACTGTTTTTGGCTATGTGCACATAGAGTTTTTTGAGTAGTTTTTGGAACAGAAATGAGTCACCCGCCAGGGCCGTGGGGTACCCAGTACCGAGTCTGGTGTTCACAGGGGGATGTCACGTGGCGGTGACCCGGTCCACAGCCCTGGGTGCTCAAATAAAAAGGGAAAGTCTTTAAAGGGATTTGGTGAAGAGTTTGTTCGTGATGCCACCTGTGGTATTCGGTCAGTGGGGACTGACGCTGCTTTAAGGGGTCCTCTGGGGTGATGTTATGGCATCTAGATGGTATAACTTCCCACAGGTAAAGTGTATCCCCAGGGCTCCCGGTGTGTAGATGGAAGATGGTGAAGGCGCAGTAAAGAATGAGGACACAGGTTTGCAGTCTCTTTACCTGGTTTACTGAAGACTTCAGGCAGCCACAGTCCAGGGTACGAGATCAAAGGGCAGGCGGGGTCCGGCCGGCTTGGAACGAATCCAGAGTCCCATTTACCAGGTGGAGTTAAAAGCCTTCCTCTAGCGCGGTAGTGTTGTAGTCCCTTACTGCCTATGGCTTCAGATAAGGTCCTCACAGTTCCTCTCTCTGTCCCTCTTAAAGGATAGGACAATACCTGCATGACAGGTAACTCAAGCCTTTTTACAGGGACTCTAGCACGCTCCGGGCTCTATGTGTTACTGTGTCTCAGGTGTGTGTGGCAGACAGGTAACTTGCAGTTCAGCTGTCCTGCCGGTCTCTGCTGTAAGTCGTAGAGTCCCTTACAACCTCGGTGGTCCAGCTACCGGTTATCTGTGCTTCAGAGGGAGGCAGCCTGCTCTTAGCTGGTCTCCCCTGATGTTTATCTCCTGTGCTTCGCTCTCCTTCACACTCACTGAACAATGTTCGGTTTTCTGTATGTCCCTTTCCAGGAGCTGTAGTGCTTCAGACTACACAGCCCCTTCAGACCTTCTGACACTCTATGTCGGTCTGCTCTCTCCTCTGTCTGTAACTTTCTGAACTGAACTCCTTTCCCTCCAGATCAGAATGTATTTATAGGGGAATACACCCTAAACTAGGCTTAGAGCTCCCCCTTCTGGCCTGGAGTGTGAACATGTTGTATGCATTGTGGTTACCTGAGAAAAGATATCCTTCATTGCTTCCAAAGATAACATCACTCTCCCCAATGCTACTGTGACGACCAGGACCCTGGGGCGCCACAGAGTGTAAACTCTCCAAACCCTTCTCAAAAACACAAAACTCCTCAAAAACTTGGAGTTTCTGCTCAGCTTCTACTACAGACTCAGGAAGACTGTGTGTATAGCCTTAAAAGTTATGTCAATTTTTTCTTACATAAATGCATGAAATTAGGGCTAAAAATAATTTTTGCAATTGGGTTTCATTAAAAATGCTGCATCGTTTGCCTTAAAAAGCCACCAAATTACTCTGGTTGGCCATATTATTGTGTTGAGAACATGACTTTGTGGCACTTGCTATCATAAAGGTATGACAGGCTCTTCTCCTGCTCTTGTTAGTGCAGCTTTCCTCACAGACTGCACAGCTCTCCAGTCCATAAAATTGCTATTGTTGGATAAGCATGTGACCAAACCTTTCCATCAGTCTCCTCCAATAGGAAAGCAGTTCTCTCATGTGAGGTTTCAAATTGGATGAGACTGCTCGACAGCTCTGGTCACATGCTCCTCCACCAGCAGCCATTTTATGGACTGGAGAGCTGTGCACTCTGTGAGGAAAACTGCACTAACAAGAGCAGGAGAAGAACCTACCTGTCATACCTGTATAACAGTAAGTGCCACAAAATCATGTCCTCATGTCCTCAACACATCTGATAAAATAAAGATAATGTGGCCAACCCTGTCAAATCATCCTGTAGCCAGCAATAGAAAGTGTAATACGGAGCTAAAAGGTGCAACATTTTTAACGAAACCCAATTGCAAAAATGATTTTTAGCTCCAGTTGCATGCATTTAAATAAGTAGAAAAAATTGTTACCAAAGGTGGACAACCCCTTTAAGGAGGATTTTAGAATGGATCTGCTTCAAAATCCTCTTCAGAAAACTCTGTGTGAATTTAGTCTAATATCACTAGTTAGCAAGACACAGTAAGGCCGCAAATACAATTAATATATTTAATCAAAGGCACGGCAGACATAATGTTCACATAATTTATGCAGTTGATGATTAGACCCACACTGGCCGGGATGACCTTGTACGACAAGATCCAGGCCGCTCTATTTTTTTTTAAAGATTAAATCTAAAAAATAGAAGCCTCGACACTCAAGCATAAATTCTGTGAACCTCCCCACAGCACGTATCTGGTTAATCATAACAACCTGGTTGAACCATTAAACATATTTTAAAGGCAAATATGCGCTGTCAGCCATTTTGCTGATGACAATGGTGGTGTGCTTCGGGATTGATGATATCTTTTCGTTCTGGCAAAAAACCCAAGTTACAGAATGTGAAATCCTTTCCAAAACCTAAAACATGCGATGTCACAAATACAAGTTGTGAACCCTTAGTGCCCCAAAAAGAACAATTATTTCTGCATAATTTAGCACATGCTTACTCTCATATGTCTAAATGTTTATTCCTCAGTATTTATGCCTGTGACACTTGCAGCAGCTGTCTGTCCCTCTGGCATTCTCACTGTCCGTCTGTCTCCCTGGCACTGGCACAATCCTTTTCTCCCTATGCTACCCTTTTGTCTGAATAGTGCCTCCTCACTTAGTGCTTCCTTTAACCCTTGAGTGAGAAACTCGAACGGCAGCATATTTTCTGACTTCTTGACGCCCGTCAATAAAATTCCTGTAAGCCATTAAACTGGCCAAATTAATACATTGTATGCTTCGTATAGATTGCATTTTCAGCATAGTATTAATGCTACAGATGTAGCATGGAGTCTTGATCTGTGGGCGACTATTTGGCACTCTAGTGAAAGTTAGAAAAGTCAGCACTTATAGTTAATGCGAGTGCGGACAGCGAGTAGTCAATTTGAGCATCTTGGAGTCTGAGGAAGGAGGGAGTGAGCGTAAGTGTGGTATCTTGTCACCGCTTCTTCGGAGGGCCAGCCACAGTCGTTGTGTTAGGTGACATTTGAATTTACAATTCCGCTGAGAAAAGCTATTAATTCACAAATTAACATTTTTCCTCTCTCTCTGTCTCACCCTCTCTCACTCTCTCATTCTCCCCCTGTATCTCTCATGGATGTGCAAGCAATTGAAAAGACAAAGGAAATCGCCTTAAGGAACTGGCTTTACTGCTAGTCTGTCTGTGCAGAGATTGCTACCACTGCTTCTAGATATATAAACCAATTACCTGAACAGCTCTGTGCATGGCAGTCTGCTATTACCTCCCTGTGTAGGCTGAGGAACCACTGGCAGATAATAATATCCTGTATCTAGTTAATATGAACCAACATCACCCTATCTCCCCGTCCACAATCACAGTTCATTATCATGTATTCGTATGGGCTATGCACAATTAACCTGTTGGCTCTGTATCCTGAGATGTACCTATAAGAACAATATGGCGCACGCGGTTTCTGCCACTTTCGATATGGCGTGACTTTCATTATATTGAGTGGCTAGTGCCATCATTGCATGTCTACGGAATTTCACTTCTGAGCTCAATAGGCCTCAATAATCAAACATCTAAAAGAAAAAGTGTCCTTGTTGCCCATGATGACCAATCAATGCTTAACTTTCATTTGTTAAGCTGCACTGGTAAAATGAAAGCTGTGCTGTGATTGGTTACTATGGGCAACAAAGATAGTTTTTCTTTCCCTTTTAAATTTTCATTAGCCTGCCCCTGTTTTCCATGATTTGAAAACTTTACTTAAATACTTTCCCTTTTACATTGACTAAAGGGCATTTGATTGGTTTGCGATTGGCATCAGTAAAGATATCTCGCCATCCATCATGCTATGTATGGCTAAATAATCGTTGTACTCCCGCTCCCATCAGCCACAGGTGATTTTAGGTAGTTAGCTGGTCCATTCCTGCCCCATACATTGTAGTCTTAGTTGCCCAGGAAAGGTGACATATCAGGACAGGGACCCAACTTTTGAAGGACGCCTTGACGAGGCAGTTGGGCTCACCTATATTGGCCAATCTATGCTCTAAGTACCTTGTTTTTTACTGTATTTTCATAGCAATTTTGCAGATGAATAGTTCATATATATATTATGTAGCACTTTTTTCCCCATTTTCTATGCAAGTAATGCAGTTTCAATGTTCTAGAGTAATCATTCTTGGTAAATAATGGTGCAACCTTTATAGTTTTTCAAGTTCTAAATAATAGGTGGCACACCAGCATATTTATACCTATTGAGTGTGGTGTGGTACAAAAGGGAATACATATGAGGCACATGTAGACTATATGGTAGCTATGGGGTGTTTGCAGAGAAGGGCTTGAGCCCTGGTTGTTCCTATCTCTCTGCTATTGGATGGTGAGAAGCTGTGTAGGATTCCTCTTTTCGTTGTTAAAAAGTATGGCTGTGAAATTGGCCCAATGATCAAAGAAAGGTCTAACTGGAGAAACAAACAATAGGCTTTTGAGCCCTAGGTGGAAAACCTGGCATTATAATGGTCCTTTAGATGAGCGGGTACAGGTCATAAAAAGACTGACAATTTGCTATGTACAAGATGATTGGAAGTCAATCACAGGCCTGTTTACAGAAACCAAGGACCATTCTATGTGTATAGGACAATGTTCAGGTAATCTGCAGCTCATCACCTGTTTACACACTGATTTATTTTGTCTGCATGAAATTCGTCGCACCCGACGAACAAGTGTTTTACTCATTCATCGGATGATTGCCTACCTCATTAGACAGGCCAAATGTCGTTTCTATGAACGCTCGTTCACCAATTATTGTCTCGTCTACAGGAGCCATAATGGTTGCCAATTTTGAACTTTGCTCTGATGCCCTCTCTCTTAAACCTATGCCACTTTCAGTATAATGAATAGCTCCATAGGTAGAAAATAAGATGAAAACAAAAGCAGCTTTTATGGCTTTCCTTTGTGATGAGAATAAGCAGCACTATGTCCTACAACTATCTCTGCATTAACATTGTTTTTCCATTACTGAGCATTTATTCCTGAAGTACCTCCATAAAATGCAGTTGTCATCATAGCTCAATTGATTTATTTCCTGTAATGATTATTTCAAGCCATGTTCCAGCTAATCCTGAAAACCGCAAGGTTCAAAGCCAGTTAAACCTGGTTTTTACAGTGGCTGGGATAGACGAATAATGGAGTAGATACTAGATTGTACCTTTTGAAACGTTCTTAGATTCTGTGCTCTTTATCAAAATGAGATTAGATACTTGATTAACATTTGATAAAACGTTAATGGTCTGGATGCAACTTTTCAGAAGCTTTGTAAACAGAACCCATGGGATCAGACAGTTTTCTTTGGCCTTGTCAAGGCCTAGTCATTAGACTGGAGTCTCACTTACCAAAAGGAAATCTGTCCTGTTCCCAGGATCACCGGCATCACAGACGTATCACTCATCAAAGCCTAAAATTATTATCCCTCCCAGCAAGTCGTACCTATTTAGGCTCATTGTGCATCTGAGAACTTTTGTAGTTCAAGTTAACGGGATAGAAAGTATATCTTGGACTATACAACTGATCATTGTTATTTTTGCACTTTGCAATATTTTTTGTTGTTTACACCTTGAGACGAAAAGGCTTGTATTGTTCTATTATAACTAGTAATAAAAACTCACCTGCTATTCAGATGAAGGTGGAAGGGGGGCAATGAGACCCTCCCACATTCCTGAATATGCTGTAGAAGTTTAGAGATCCCCTGACTTAGGTGAGTTATCTTCCCATCCCACACACTGTAAGAGATGGATAAAAATCACCAAAGGAATCAGCAGGCGGTGCCAGTAACTCAAACCGCTCTGACCGTTCGGTGAACCTAATCCTGGTGACCTTGACAGCACGGGAAGGCGGCCTCAGAAATCCCAACCTTTTCAGAGATGTAGACTGGCTGTGGCTCGTGTTCCCTCTTCAAGAGAGCACCACACGAGACATAGAACCTGCCTGTAGTTTTCCATTCTTGTATACAAACTGCATCCCATATCAGTGATTGCGGATTTATTTTCTTAGAGATAATCAGATAAAGTAGTAACCAAGAAATATAATCAATTTTATAATCTATGGTGGTAAAATATGCAAGAATGTAAGAAGAATAAGTCATATCCTTACAGTACAATCTTGGCCGGACAGAGTTATGTTACCTTTGTAATATAAAACTTTCATGATCATATTTTCCGTCGGTCAAGTCGCGATATTCAGAATTTCAGTAACAGGGAAGGAGACCTGTTGCTTTTATTCAAGTGTTATCCATACAACAATTTAAAAGGTTAGTTGCGTGATTGGGAACTTAATAAACAAGAGGTAAGAAAAACATGGCTGCTTTCCTCCAGAAACAGTAGGCCATGGGCCAGAAACCCCCTTTTAAACATTCCATGAAAAAGAAGACTTGTCACCAGGTGAACGGTTGCCCGTTTGCTCTTATTTTATTCCGGCTGATCCCAATTATTCCATTTTTTATTTTTTATTCACTATACAGCTCAAGAGTTATGGGCTTTATTATTTAGTGCAAATTTTTATGGTCTTTGCCAAAGGGGTTACTTTTAGCTTCATAGCAGGTCCTCTTAAAGTTAAAAGGCAATCACTCAGCTTTTCTGGGGCCCTGAATGGCAAATCTTCCTAGCTATTACATAATATAAGAATAAACATGCAGAATGTATCACTGCAAAAGTGCCCTAGGAACACTTGATCATAAATAATAAATGTTGACACTGGTATCCTTAATTATTCAAAAAATGGTATAGGCTGAGTACAAACATGGATATGCCCTTAAAGGTGATGTTGGAATGTCACATCCTTGCCATTTTCTACAATCTGTAGTGTTTCACAATACAATGCTATTGGTCTTTAGTGTAAATAAAGAAAGCCAATGTGAATTTTTGGTGGCATCCCCAGAATGATGAGAGATGTGTCATTAGATTAGCTCCAGCTTCCCAGTATTAGCCGCTGAGCTTGAGTAGAAGTATGTGCGGTAGATCTGGGCATGCTGGAAACATTCCTTTCCGACATTTCAGTACAGGAAAGAGATTTACTGTCGGCTGATTATGAAGTTTGAGTTTTTAAGATAAGAGTTTCATCTCCGTGTGTGTTCAGAGATGACAGCCGACTCATGTAACAGCGTAGTCATTGAAAAACGTTCCTACTAAAATAGAGGTCAGATTGGATCACCTTATAGGATTGAACAAAACACTTTATTAAATATGATATATCTATACGTACTGAAATTATTTCTATTTAAATCCGATCCGATTTTACATGTATTTTCTGCCTGGACCCATATAAAACATAAGCATATCACACGTGGTGTCAGATGACGTTAGTTTTGTATCAATGGAAATCGTTACCCAATGTAAAGATACTTTTATGAGCCTATAGACTATACTTTCGTGTATGGCCGCATTAAAATACTACTGTAAGATCGACTACAGGTGTAATTTTAGCTTTGGTGTGTAGATTTTATTTGTTACATGAATTGTGTTTTTGACTTCATAATGTGTTACTAATGCTGCTTATATAGTCACTTATTCTCTCTACTGTATCGCATCTACATCAGGCATTGTATATCAGGCTTCCGTCCAATTGTGATCATATCGGTACTTAGCGGAGACGCACACTTTACTACCTACAGTAATTGAGCAATGTACATCTTTGGTTGGCACACTGACCAACAGATACCTGAAAAGTGTTACTTGTCAGTCAGCTGCTGGATGCAGTTCTGATTTGACTCAAAAAACAACATAAAAACTAAAGTGTTATTTTTCCCTAATATGACATGTATAAAACCACCCTTAATCCAGCAATTGAAACTACTGTTACTTGTTTCCTCAATGTAGGTATCATTCAGACATCCATTTTTTACTAGTGCGGGAAAAATGCCAACCGAGTTTCATCAGTGTGCTCATTTCATTTTTCATATATTTTTGGTCCTTGCATTCTTTTGTGGCATGCGTTTTTATTGTATACAAAAAAAATTTAAAAAATAATCTTTTATAGCTATTACCGGGAATCTGCCACCAGGTTTTTTCCACCTAATCTGAGAGCAACATAATGTAAAGATAAAAACCCAGAGATGTGTCACTTACTGGGCTGCTTGCTGTCATTTTGATTTAATCACTGTTTTATCAGCAGGAGATTATCCCTAGAGGATTAGTAGACCTGCTGCCTGGTAGTCTTCCATATTCATGAGCTCTGTATAACCCCGCCCCCACCACTGATTGGCAACTTTCTGTGTACACTGTGAATGGACAGAAAGCTGCCAATCAGAGATGTGGGTGGAGTTATACAGAGCTCAGCCTTCATATAACTGCTAGATCTGCAGCAGAGAAAACTGTGATTTTATCAAAACTGCAGTAAGCAGCTAAGTAAATGACACAGTGCTAGAATCAGGGTCTCTGCCCCTATATTATGCTGCTCTCAGATAATGTAACAAAAGCCTGGTGACAGATTCCCTTTAAACAGTAATACATGAAAAGCTCTCTGACAACATATGCATGGTATCTGTGCGTCGTCCATTTTTTTTTTTTTTTCAAAAAAACCATTGATTTGAATTGGTTAAAAATGGTCATGTCTCTTTTTATTTTGTGGACTCTCAGACATGTGAATAGCTCCATAGACTTCAATGGGGTCTACATATAGCTGTTGCATCAGGCTCATTTTATTTAAGCTTGATGCAACTCAGCTGGATTGCAACGGATGCAAATGTGCAGAAGTTATCATCGTTTTGTCTCCCGTTTCGTCCCAGGCGCTGGTCTGGGGCTGGATCACAACGTTACGTGAGACATTCTATTCCGGTCATCAGATCTGTACCTCTGTGCCAGATATTAATAAAACGTTTTTATTTGAAAATCATATAAAAAAACAAACTGGTTTCTGTAATCTAAAAAAAGCCTTCATTTCTATGAGACTCATGGAGACCAATTAGATCATTTAAAAGGTGCAAAATAATAATATTCACCTTGCAGTGTAATGAGGGCTGCTGTTAAAGCCTCGAGCGATGCGTAATTACAAGTTTCCGCAAGTCAGTGATCTACGGATTGTAGCGGCGAGCCGACAGGAAGGGGTTAAACGGAGAAGCGAGTTTGAATTAGATGGATATCACAGAGTGAAGTCCTGTTGTGTTCGCTGGGCCTCACGATTTGCCGCTGTATGTCAGACAAGCAGAATGAAGTGATGAAAAAAAAATGAAAGTGTGGCAGTGTCAGCTCTCGCCGTTGTTCGACAGTGTAAAATTAAATTAATAAAGCCCCCAACACAGGAAAACATAACAGGAAATTAATGGCCCCTACTGTCGCTCCTGATGCAGTCATTTGCAACCCTGCTTTCCGCACCAAAGGCTTCATAAATGCAAGCAGTTTCTCTAAACAAGCATAGTTAGAGCTGCATGCTATGTAATTTTTCGCCTTCCTTCTGTCCTTCCAGCTAACAAAGCTGGCATTTGAGATTGGCTTGTAAGGTTCTCCCAGGCTTACTCGTGTTCTGTGCTGTTCCGGCCTAAAGGTGCATAGTCATTCAACCTCATGGGTCACAAACCTCGGTGTTCGCTTTTTGTTTGTGCTTCTACAAGCAGTTTATTAAGTGACAGAAGTCAGTATGGATATTTACCAGACTCTGGCAGGTCCCAGAGTTCCCTGCTATGGCCTCAGAGCACGTCCGCTACCTGCATGTAGTCTGATGATCATGCAGTTGAGCTGGAAATAAAAACATTTATATATCTGTAAATTCATTATTTGAAACAATGGCCACAATTCTTATGTGTTTACAATAGAAAATCCAGCAGACCAGTCCCTGTAACTTCCCAAATCCTTTATATTTTACTTCATCAGGCTGGCAAAATAAGACTAAAAGAGATTTCTTAAGCCGGGATTACACATGCGAGAAATACGTCCGAGTCTCGCATGGTAATACGCGGCACTGCCACCGTCTCTCTGGAGCGGAGCGTGCGGCTCGATGTATTGCTATGCGGCTGCACTCTCCGCTCCTGAGTGACGGCGGCAATGCCGGGTATTACCATGCGAGACTCGGACGTATTTCTCGCATGTGTGATCTCGGCCTAACACTTTCAAATTACGTAACTCCTCAACTTTAGTTGGTTGTCTTGTCTCTAATAGGAAAAGCGTAGGAAGTCTATGGTTCACATTAATTAAGACTGACGTTTCATACGTCACTTGGATATTGAAATTTGTGGAAATACATTTTGCCAACGGTATCAAAAGGTACACAACTCCTAAGAAATTTTGCCCAATTTGCTCTCTCTTAAAGTGGGAACATTAAATCTACGATTGCTATTATCAGACATAGATCTCTGCCATTATGGAACCATTTTCTGGCTTAAAGGCCATGTTCACACTTTCAATATTTGGTCAGAATTTTACCTCAGTATTTGTAAGCCAAAACAAGAGTGGGTGAAAAGCGGTGATGTGTTTCTATGATACTTTCTCTCTGATTCTTCCACTTCTAGTGTTGGCTTACAAATACTGACCAAATACTGAACATGTGAACATGGACTAAACTTAATAAATATTTGATAAATGCTGTATATCAGGAAGATGGAGTCCTTGTTCACTGTTTATCCACACTAAGGCCACGTGCACACTGTGAGTATTTGATGAATTTTTTACCTCAATATTTGTAAGTCAAAATCAGGAGTGGGTGATAAATACAGAAGTGGTGACGTGTTTCTAATATACTCTTCCTCTGATTGTTCCACTCCTGGTTTTGGCTTACAAATACTAATGTAAATACTGACCAAATATTCAATGTGCGTATGTGGCCTTAAAGTCTCCATACACATTACTGACTACTGTTAGCCAAACCGGACAATATCGAAGGGATCGGCCAACAGTCTAATGTGTATGAAGACCTCCTGGCTCTCACCCAAACGTGATATCGGGGGAGAGAAGGATTTAACATAATGGATCACCGACAGCCGATCCTTTTGTTCTCCAAGAGATAAGCTGTTGCCAGAAGAGTCTGGCAGCGGCTCTTTCGTGGCGAACAAAGCAGCGCTTGGCAGAACCAAGTGTAACTGGCCACATTCACACGTTTGGTATTTCATCAATATTATAAGTCAGTATTTGTAAGCCAAAACCAGGAGTGAGACAATTAGAGAAAAAGTATAATAGAAACATGTCACCACTTATGTATTTTTTACTCACTCCTAGATTTGGCATACAAATACTTATGTGAAATACTGATCAAATACTGAACGTGTGAACATTGCCTTTATGGGGGACGCGGGAGTAATAGCTGTTGGCTGAAGAAGTCAAAAAGACCCCAAAACACCAATAATATCTATTATGTATGGGAGGCTTATCTTTTCCTTAAAACTTTTTTAAAATTGGCAAATACTGAGAAAACTTAATCATTTGTTAGTTTTCTGCACACAAAAAATAGTCGACATCAATTGATAAATTTCCATAAAAATGTCCTGTAAGTTATACCGCTTTTTCAGAAAAAAATGACCGTAAATAAAATTATCACAGGAATATTTAGCCACTGAGCCAGCTGAGTCTCCTTATTTGTCTACCATGTGAGTAAGAAAGCTATTTTTTTCTGATGGGAGGTAATAAGTAATAAGCTGAGATATTGTATAACTTGACGGTTTCAACAGAAATGATTGAATTGCTTTAAATCGGACTCACTTGCATTTTGGAGAAATTATTTTTTTAGCGATTCACTCACGTCAATCTTAAATGCTGTGGTGGGAAAATCTAGATCCAGTTGTTGACACTAATGGAATGAGTTTATAACTAACCGCACTGATAAAGAAGAAAGGAAAAGTTCAAGTAGTGGAGCTCTAAGACTACAGTGATGTTCTGGATCAGTGGATCTGAACCTTGTTTGTGAAGACGGCAAACACCAACCTGGAAAACACATTTATTTATGGCCTGTCATGTCTCCAATATCGGTTTACATTGAATTTTCCCGCATTGTTTTCATTTTTTAGAAATAAACTGATATCTTACTAGAATGTTTGTGCCTGAATTCCCGCTATGTGGTTGGTGAATCTTCCCCTTGTTTGCTGAGCTACCTAGGTGATAGCATACAATTTGTCTTCATGCATAACTTATTAGGTTTCTCTGCTCACTGACTGTAGAACTTGGTGTCTTTATTCTGTGCTGCCTCCTCATCATGTATTAGGCTGATTTGGTGCGTCAGGCAGAATTAGAGTTATACTTTATGTGATAATTAGAAACACATTTGGAGGCAAGATTACACTGTGGAAATTACTGAGAGCAAGATGGGTACAGATGGAGTAGACTTTAGTTCACTGCATAATGGATTGCTATAGCAAGTTTGAGAAGTATTTAGATCAATGCTGGTTAGCCAGGTGACAATTAATTCAAAGGCAACTGTAAACAACTTGAGGGGGTTCTGTAGTTCTTTTTATCATACAAATAAGAACATAACATTTTGAAAGTTCCTGTTTACATAATATACCAATATAGTCTGTAAGCTGAGATGTCAGAGTAGCGCCACTCTTGTTCGTAGGTAGTATATGGTATTGCAGCTCAGTTCTGTTTAAGCAAATTAATTCAAACTGTCTAGTGCCAAGTACTAGAGATAGCTACCCTACAAGTCAATGTCTGCATTGCCTGGCCTATCGTCCAATAGGTGGCACTACAGAGATGTTTTTTTTTTCCTCTTGGAGGTGTGCTAATTTGTGTACATTTTTCCCCAGACTGTTTCCTAGCCTACGGTATAAGCTTCCTATAGGCAGTATTAGAAAGCTAGCTTTCTTTCTCTGGAGGACAGCTAATTTATGGAGGAAACTCAAGCCTATAAAACTTTTAATAGATCGCACTAGCATAGTAGCTAATTTGCATATCTATTTCCTAGAGATCATTGCCCAGCATATAAACTTCCAATAGGTGGCACTAGAGAGACAGCTTTCTTCCTCTTGGAGGAAAGCTAATTTCCATATCTATTTCTTAGGGATCATTGCCCGATCTATAAACTTCCAATAGGTGGCACTAGAGAGACAGTTATCTTCCTCTTGGAGGAAAGCTAATTTACATATCTATTTCCTAGGGATCATTGCCCGAACTATAAACCTCCAATAGGTCGCACTAGAGAAACAGTTATCTTCCTCTTGGAGGAGAGCTAATTTACATATGTATTTCCTAGGGATTATTGCCCGACCTATAAACTTCCAATAGGTGGCACTAGAGAGACAGTTATCTTCCTCTTGGAGGAGAGCTAATTTACATATCTATTTCCTAGGGATTATTGCCCGACCTATAAACCTCCAATAGGTGGCACTAGAGAAACAGCTTTCTTCCTCTTTGAGGAGAGCTAATTTCCATATCTATTTCCTAGGGATTATTGCTCGACCTATAAACCTCCAATAGGTGGCACTAGAGAGACAGTTATCTTCCTCTTGGAGGAGAGCTAATTTGCATATCTATTTTCTAGGGATCATTGCTCGGCCTATAAAACTCTAATAGGTGGCACGAGAGAGACAGTTATTTTCCTCTTGGAGGAAGCATTGCCCGTTATATTAATTTTCCATAAGTTACTCTAGAGAACCATCTAGAGAGCTAATATGCACTGCCAAGCTCATAAACCTCCAACAGGTGCCACTAGAGAGCCAGCCTTCATCCTCTTGGAGGGGAGCTAATATGCATATCTTTTTTCCCAGGGGACGTTGCCAGGTCTATAATTCTTGTTACCCCAGCTTGGTGGTGTCCACAAGAAGAAACAGCGCCCCCAATCCTATTTAGGAAACAGAGCACTGGGCTGCAATACCAACCACTGCCCAAGGCAGAAGTAGTGCTAGTTCAAGAGGAAGTGTTTAAGTAAAATACCCAATAACACAGAAGAATGAATAATTTCCATTTTGAGAGGACATGATAGAGTGAAGCCATTAAGTCCATGCCGGTTATGAAGATTGATAACAAACAATTGAATTCACCGACACCTTTCAAAGTGGTTGACCTCAGTTGCTAAACAATCTAATGGATGATAGAAAGGGTCATGGCGGTATATAAAGGTATCATTAGCCAACGATAGCCGTCATCTACAACGTGCTCCAGCAGTGTGCACCTGCTGGTGGTTGTGGTTCTGCAGCAGGCGGCATGCTATAGGTTGCATGCCCTTGGCCTGCATCTTCTATGCCGCTTGCAAGCCTAGCCCTTAAATCCATGATTAATGAGCTTAATAAAGGTAAAGCATTTATGAAAGCTGTAAGTGCTCTGCAGCATCCCCCTGCATAATGCTCAGCCAATGCCTGCCAACAGAGGCTGAAGAGTGATGACTGATGTCAGCTTTCACAACCAAAGCTTCCTACATCTTTTCCCTCCGCTCTGACCGAGAAACGGAAAGTCATTTTCTGTTTTTGAAGGAATGAATTATCTGTGTGAAGAAAAACACTGCTACAGTATTGATGACTAGTATTATGATTATATGATGTTGTTGGGCTCTGTGCGGGTATTGGTTTAGCTGTTCTCCTGCTCGCTCGCTTGCTGCTGTGAATGACAAACGCTGGGTTATTGATCGCCTTCTGAACTCAGCCCAGCTGATAGAAGGTAATTAATGACTCCATTTGCCTCAGTACCGACGAGAACAATTGAGTTTGAAACTGCAACAACTGCCAACGCTATGAAAGGCCCCCAAGGGGGTGTCCAGGAAAGATGCCTGACACCGGCAGGTTTCAGAGGGAATTAGGAAGTGCGCGGCGGAGGTGGGGGTAGAGGTGCCGGCAAGTACGTGCAGTAATAGAACAAGACACAATGTTGCAATTAGATTATTAATTAAAAGTAAGATATTCATCTGGGGAAGTCCAGGAGTTTAACCCTGTCATCGCGATGATGGAATCTAGAATAGAGAAGGTTACGTTAGTTATTAGCGTAAAAGAGCAATCGAACAGTTTTACGCGCATCACTTTGCAAGTAATGCAGCTCTTGTGCACAGATGGACGCTCAAAATAAACCACCTTTTTGGGACATTTTTTCTTTTTTACTTAAATGCATGCATTCTGGGGCTTAAAATCATTTTTGCCATAGAGTTTAATTAAAAATGTTGCAGTGTTTGCATTTTAAAGCCTCTGTCTTGCACTGTCTATTGCTGGCTGCAGAATGACTTCACTGAGAATCCATCAGTTAGCCCGCTATTGCGGTCGGACGGGGAGTCTGCATCTCTTTTGTCTGTCTTTTTCTGAGCTCCTCTCAGCTGGTTTATGACCACAGACCAAATTAAAGTGAAATGTGCAGGGAAACAAAAAGCCTGTGAAAGCAAAACAGTGCAATTTTTTTATGCAAGCTATTTGGGAAAAAATATTTTTAGTCTCAAATCAACACATTTAATGAAACATTTTTTACATTTGTCCCCAAAGGTGGACACACCTCTTAGATCATTATATTTAAAGATGATCTGTCACCAGGTCAAAAATGGCCAGGTTTTGCTCTGGTTTAATTCCTTCTGGAGCAGGCTCGGACTGGCCCACTGGAGAACAGGAGAATCCTCCGGTAGGCCCCTGTGACGGAGTGCTAATGAGTAGTGCTATTACACTTGAGTCACAATTTGCCAAAAAAGGTATAATCTAATCATTCATTAAACAAGTTACCCAAGTTGTTATTAGATAGAAGCAAAAGTAAGTTTGTGTCAGGTTATTTTTGCATGTAGCTGAACAGTGGGCCCCAAGAATCAATGTTACTGATGGGCCTTTGCCAACCCAGTCCAACACCGTTCTGAAGTATTACGTTTTTTTTACTAATTTTAATAGTCTTTGCAGGGGTGTTGCTCACAGGGTAATAATGCATGGCATCCTGTAGAAATGCCACTAGACAATCCCGTGAGCCACGTCTCCCTGGAAAAGATTACAAAAATTAGCACTACATAAAAAGGTTCATATCTCAGGAACCGTATGATAAAAAAAACCACCTGAATAATAGTGGGAATTAGTGAGAATAAAATAAGAGCAAAAAGTAGCTACCTTTGACCTAGTGATAAGTCGTCTAAATTATTAAAGTAATTTCTGTACAAACCTATTGTATTATATTTCTATTACATAAATTTTAAAAGTTACATTAAGCCATTGTAATCTGTAAAAATGTATAACAAACCATAGCGTAAACCAAAATGAAATGTGTAATTTTTCTGCCGATTTTGTGTAGACACATAGAACCCTAATACTGATTGCGCCTAATAACACCCATATATAAAGCGGCATGCACTGTAAATGTTCTGGCTTCACAAGGTTAATTACCTTGCTTCTCTATCCCTGTTCCCAGCATGGCATTGCCTTTCATGTTCTCTTTAACCCGGCTTCCAATCCCCAAGCCCACAGTGGGTAAAATAAATAAATAACTGGTTGGCGTGCCGAGCAGCAATAACCCCGAAAATAGCACTATCAGTGGAACATGATTGATCAATTGAATTCCATAGCGGCTGAAAAATGTGGGATTAAGTAGTGTATTATACGCACAATGAGTTGAGGCATGATGTTCATTTCAAGTTCATTTCGCCGGCCCTCTGCCACCAGATCAGGCAATCAATAGGGCTAGCACATATCATATATCATCGCTCCCTGTGCAAGAGAAGGAGCGCCATAATCTCTCGCAAATTTAGACTGACAGATTTGTCGAGATCTGAAAAGGCCCCCTGCATAAATAAAGCGGAGGAGGGAGGACAGCCCTGCGAGAATAATCTAGGCTCACACACACATATACAAGATCAGACATCTATCTATTGGGTCATGGCTCTTTTAAAAGCTGATCTTTTGATTTTAAATGTGCGTTATAACTGATGTGTGTTAGCGGATGATTCTGAATTTTCACAGGGCAGTAGTATTTAACCCTGGAGTCACAACATCTTCAGCTACACTTGAAGTATTGCTATAGGGCTCAGCTTGATTGCGTGTCTTATGTTTTTAAATATATAGCATTACATTATATGATATACTGTATATTCAATTAATACTTTAGGCATCGTTGCCATTTGTCCAGACATAGAGTGGTCTATTTTCCAGTAGTGGTAGTAAACGGAGGGCAGAACTGATCCCATAGATTTATATGCCATCCTTCCCTAGCGTTGGGCACATCAGTTGTTGTCTCTTACTGGTCCTTGAGCTGAACCAAAGACATTGCTTGCATAGTTTTTGGATTTGGCTATGGGTGCCTCTTTACAACTTTATACATATTAGACAAAAAACCCCAGGCCGAACACAACTGATATATGGTGTGTAGCATAGACTCACCGTTGTGCATGACTGTGGCACTGAACACTTTTTGATTGGTTCTCCGAACAGGTTAGGATAAATTAAGAGCTGATCTGCGGGGGAACAGAAGTGCGCTGTCTGTTTAGTAAAGAAGTCTCTTACCAATTGTAGGTGTGATTCCTTTATCAGAATAGTCTTAAAACACAAGAACCGGTTTTCGGATTCTAACTGGAGCCTTCGTCAGGCCACTATACGCCTACAATTGGTAAGAGACTGCTTTATTCGGCAGACAGTACACCACTTTCACCATCACAGTCCAGCTCTTCACAACTGATCTATGAAAACTCAGCCTTACTGGTTAGTAAAATTACTGGTGGAAATACTACTACATCATAAGTTTGCTCACTATTTTTATAGTCTGACAAAATCATATAATAATGCATCTTAAACTATTTTAACATCATAAATAGCCCTCTACATGGGTTTAAAGGTTACTCGTTAAGCTACAATGCGATTTATCAAAATATCAATGACGCATATCTTCAAATCAAAGGGTGTTCCAATAGCATAAAATATGGGAGGGAGGTAGAACCAAGGGGAAGAGTATTCAATACTAACACAATATTTTCATCATGATGTCAATTTTATAAGTGGTGTTAATGATTAACCTTACTTAATAGAAAAATTGAGTCTCAAGAGCTTAAAATTTGCCTTCAGTCACTTTACGTTATGAACACATATATTGTGTGTAGTCTCAATGTCTACCAGTTCATTTTTTACTGTGAGTCTTTTAATACCATGCCCAGAGTTAAAAATTGAGTTTATAAAATCTAAATGGTTCATACTACCAGTGCTAGTTAAGCCCCTCTACTATGTCCTGTAAATGTCTCCCCATAAGCAATATCCCTTCCCAGGAGATGTGGTATGATCAGACCATGTTCCTGCATGATCAGATACAGCCATTACACAGTACAGAGCAGGAGCACATTTATAAGATTACTAGATTGTGGCCCGATTCTAACGCATCGGGTATTCTAGAATATGCATGTCCCCGTAGTATATGGACAATGATGATTCGCGGCAGACTGTGCCCGTCGCTGATTGGTCGAGGCAACCTTTATGACATCATCGTCGCCATGGCAACCATTATGACATCTACGTCGATACTGTGCCCGTCGCTGATTGGTCGAGGTGAATTCGCGGCAGACTGTGCCCGTCGCTGATTGGTCGAGGCAACCTTTATGACATCATCATCGCCATGCTGTGCCCGTCGCTGATTGGTTGAGGCCTGGGGGCCTCGACCAATCAGAGACGCGGGATTTCTAGGACAGACAGACAGACAGAAAAACCCTTAGACAATTATATATATAGATCTCAGCACAGGAACATTTTATTTTAATGGCTTCCTATTGTGGACCTTATATTCATTCCACGATCAAGTGAATAAAGTGATATTTTGTTCATAAGAAAACCCCCTTAACTAGTGTTAACATTGCAATCGCAAAAGGGAGACAACCCATGGCCAGTGCCACCCAGTCAGAGGATGACTCTTATTTAAGGATGACCTGTAACATGGGCCAACAGCCCAAATAACTAGAACCAGCAACCAAAGTAATCTTAACCTGAGCTGTAAATCCGCACTCTGAAAAGGCCAAATATCAGTTTAAGAGGATGCCTCTATCATATGAATCCCCCATGCTTAATAACTGACACAAACACACTGAAAATTTCCCAACTGCCCAGTAATAAAGAAAAATAAAGTGTTGTGTATAGACATGTATATCAGGATATCATTTTTAATTATAACTTACAGATCCATCCATAATCATTTTTAAAAGGAACATAAAGAGAAATCAACATTGACCATTTCCTCTAGTGTGAACGAAATTATGCTTTGTTAAAGGGTCCGACAAAATGCTTTGTACTTCCTCTAATCAATATCTGATATTTTACATTAGCTTATGAAGGATACTGCTCCATGCTATATAATGTAATATTGATTATATCATATACAACATTCACCTGCAAAGAATAAGATTTATCGGCCTTAATGTAATCTCTCGGCATTATTCCCACTGGAGAAGCATGGGAGAATACTTTCCTTTATATGAAATTTATACTATGAAATGTAATACATGTTGCTGAAATACATCTACCCATCCTCAATAGACATTATGCTCTAAATGTAAAAGTTGGGAAGGTTGAACTGAAGCATTAATACCTACCTAATTGTTATAATAATACATTGTTAATGACTTGCCTAATTATGATTCACTGTGTACAACACTGTCAGCAATGCAAAAATGAAGCATTATAGAATGTGTTGTCCCAAAACAGACAACACCAAAAAATTACTTTATGTACACATCATGTACCTTATGAAGTAGTTCCTATGGCTCAGCTACAAGCAGTTATCATTAGTTTGTCCTGTTTTATTACTAGATGGGTCTGATGGTACTGGTCCAAATGGAGATTCTCAGAGCAGCGTGGAGAGCTTACGGAAACATCTACGTGCAGACAACTTTACCCAGCAACAGTTGGAAGCCTTAGATCGAGTATTTGAACGTCCATCATATTCCGATGTCTTTCAAGCTTCAGAACACATCAAATCAGAACAGGTAAAGTAGATTATAGAAATATTCAATCTTTTGAATGTAAGCAGTATAGGTAATGTAAAAACCGACTGTTACAAGTTTCATTTTGTGAGCTTCTTTTCCTAGGAAATAACAAATAAATTAAAAAAAATTTACAACTTGAGTTCTACAGGAATATATATTTTGGAAGCATCCATGTTCGTCTTTTTTTTTGGAATTTTACACTTTTTAATTCATAGTAGTTCAAAATGGGGCTCAGAGGTTGCATCTGACAGACATATATGGTTATATCCTGTGAAAAGTTGGTCCTACAGGTGAGATAACTGTAGACCAAAAAGTCATTTGGCAGACAGCTAACTCCTCTGGTTCCCCCATACACATGGGTGCTCTGCTAGTACTTGGCCTCACGTAGCAGTTAATCTCCACCAGAAACAAAAGGATCAGTTGTTGAAATTCCAATGATTTGGTCATTCTCTTCCCAGACATCATCTGCCATAGAGAGTCAAGAGTAGAGATGAGTGGAATGCTTCACGCAACCCGGATCCACAGTGCAAGTCAGTCCTCTCTGGCCGTAGACAGGAGTTGTTTCGGGAAACCAGAGCTTGTGGGTTTCCAGGCGCAAGAATTGATTTGCTGACCTGGTGTGATGTTTTCTGTGTGGTGTGTGAGTGCACAGGTGACATATTGCCAGCCCATTTAATCATAAGCCAAGCTTGGGATCCAGAAGAGTAAGAAAATTTGTGTATCTCCTGTTCATGGACAGGGAGCACTGACCTGGACAGTCATTGTGCAAAGCTTTCATCTCTAGTCAATAGGCTGCACAAGCATCAGGTAGTCAGCTTGCCCCAATTAAATCACTGGGTTTTACTGACTTTCATCTAATGTGTATTGGGGACTTAAAGTAGGAATACTCCTATAAAACTAAATGGCAAGTTCAGAGGCTTACCAATTATGTCTTGATTGCAGTTATATCACATAGTACAGCTCAGCAATCACATAGTATAGGAAATCACATAGTATAGTACAGGCTATCACAGCCTGTATAAAAGCTGCGGCAGGGAATGCAGCAAAGCAACCAATTTTTGGTGAATCTGATTAGTGGAAATGTGTCACAACTCCCAGACTAGCTATAGAAATTGGCAGAAAAAGCCCAAAAAAACTCTGAATATACTTTGCAGATAGTGGGTGTGAGACAAAACAAGAGTGAAAAGTGGTTAGTTAGCAGCCATTAACTCATATATGTTGAGGTCACTTTGACATTACTAAGACTATAAGAGCTTGATAAGGTTTAGCTGCAATCCTAGAAGACATTCAGAATATTATACCCATCTTTTGATGGCAATAGGAGAACCTACAATTAGAGGTAAGCTTATTCAAAGCAAACCTAATTTTTGGGAAAAGTTTGCTGAATGTGGTGAAGTCAAATTGCAAAAGATTAGATCATCACTAGTAGCTAGGCTTAATTACTCCGCCTGAGTCAACGTTTAGTTCACGGCTCTAGCCCCTTTATCTAAATATCTTGGTCAATGCAAAGTGACTTGTTGGCACCTGCCTAGCACCCCTTACCTGGGACATACTGTATACCCGGGATGCCCCTAGCATTGCTCTATTATATCAGAACACTAAATATAAGAGACAAAACTTAATCACTAAAGGTAATTTTCTTTACCAGAATGCTGCCCCAATAGCTGCTAAAATATTGTATTGTCCCTTAACTATCTATTAAATTAACCTTTGTAGCTCATATTTACTAAGTCTGTCTAATTCTTTGGGGTATCTTTAGACACTTTTGTCCATGCTTACATTCCCTATTAGTTTAGTTGACTTACTTTGTGCCAATAATATGTTGCCAAATTGTGGTCCATGGATGCACATTTCAAGCCATTCCTCTTTCTGGTACATCACTTCCCTTTTCAATTAGTCACTTTATCGATTTCAGTGCAGAAAGTTTCTAAAACACACAATAAATATGTTGCAAAGTATGAATGTCAGTTTTTTGGAGCAAATTGCACCAGAATTCTTGCATATTTTGTTCAGTAAATCTCAGCCATTATTTCCGAAGAAGGTCATTCAGATATTAGCACCCTATTACCTTCAGTAAAACTATAATTTTTAATCTTCAGTATTTCTCTTTAACCCATTGTTTTATAACTTTTTTGCAAAGTTCAAATTCTTTACTTAAAACTGAATCAAACATTTTACTATTTAGTGTTCCATGCACCAGTTAAAAAAAACTAGTCAAGTTTGCCCTTTAAACCACTTTTCTTTGCTTTAAAGCCGCATATAAAACAAAGGAATTGTAGACCTTTGGCTCGGCTCTTTGCATGTTAGCTCCTCTTTCTATTTATATCATAAAGGTTGTTTGTCTTAATGGAACATGAAATTAATAAAAAATCTCCTGAAATGCCCCAAACTATAAAACATGAAATGAAGAAACGGCATATTTGAGTGTGATTTTTTCTTTTCCCATAGTCCCAGAGTTTATTACAATGGATAACCTTTATTTACTTTCATTAGACTATTAAACGCCAGCACAGTCATTTTTTTTTCCCCCTGAAACTTAAAGCAAGGCCCATAAAGCAAATCTAAAGCCTAATTGAGTTCATTTTAATTTCTCTCCGATCACAGCGAATTACTCCGGTGATAAATCAGGGGGCAGCTTCACCCCCAGTAGAAGGCCTAATTTGCAGCTAATTACGAAACTGATTTCAACAGGAAGATCAATACGAAAAGGAATTGGAAATGACTAGGCTGTGGCGTCCAGGCATAGAGGTGGGGGGGCGTGGATGGAAAAAACCGGGGCAAGAAAGAGCAGAAAATCAGTTTTAATTTAATGTAATATTAATCAGAGAGAGTTTTTTCTCTTTCTTTTTTGGTTCCCCCTGTTTATTATCCCTTTGAAAAGGCAGCTGTAGAGAGCAAGGTCTGCTCCCGAGAAAACCATAATAAGAAGGCAATTACTAGATTGTTTTGGACAGGACACCCTTTCAAATTCAATGACTCCCCCTCCCACCCTTCTGTTGGCCATGTGCTCTGGCCCACTCCCCAATTTCATACCCCAGTGCACAGGAAGAGGGAGAATAAGAACAGGGTGATGAGGGAGTGTCCTTCCATTGTATTTAATGAAGCACATCATTCACAAAATCAAACGCTGATGATTTAGGAAGACAGGTGATTTTTGGTTTGGTTTTATTTATAATATATCACCAGAAAAATCTATGAGCTGTGAATGTAAAACCTGGAGATGGGAAACTAAAACCCAGCTGTTCCTCAAGCATCAACTGGGCTTTAGACCCTTCAAGAAATTGCCCTTTATAAACATTTAGCTGTGTACAATTTTTCAGTTTATGATTGGCAGGCTCACAATTATCCAGCTTCCTAGTCCCCTTTTTGACAAAGAGGCTAAGTTCATGAAAAATCAAATAAAAAAATGTCTGATTTTCATATATAAAAAAATGGTCGATTTTCATGTCAATTGTTTTCCATATTGCATCTGCTTTTAAACATAGGCAGTTATTAAAATTTACAAGACCAAATTCAATTTCTTATTTTAAAGAATTGCAATGTATCTGTAAAAATCAGATGCTAAACAGTTGATCAGCATATGACCTGGTAATTTTTTTTTGCTTACCCGTAGACTTGAATAGGCTAGTCTCATCTGACACCTGGAAGAAATTAGTGCATGCTGAGATTTTTTTCATGCACATATTCGGTCCATGAATAAAATTGGTCCTAGTGCTGTCCCTGTAATGTCTGTTTTATCACAGACCGCACTCAGACCAAACATACAGTTGTGTGAACTTGACTTTATACAGCTTGGCGTTACCTATATATCAATTATAAAAAAGTAACTAAAACATGAGCATAATTACTATGGAAACATCGATAATTTCCTACATTCCTTTTATATCACCCTACGACTCTCAGAATGAGTATGCTCAATAGTAAACACTGTGATTGTCTGTTGTTTTCACGACTTTGGAGATTATCAAAGCGTCTAGTTTCAAACAGTTAATGGAAGGCAAAAGACACATAGAACCTGTTACATCAAGGTGGTATAGTTTAAAGAACACCTTCACTTAACACCTATTGCTTTTAGTAATTTTTTGTATCTGTTTTTATTTTTGAACCTTCAGGCAAATGAATATTCTCTTCCAGCACTAACCCCTGGTCTGGATGAAGTGAAATCTAGTTTAGCAGCCTCTGGCAACGCGGACCTAGGCAATAACGTGTCAGGACCTCAGAGCTACCCAGTAGTAACTGGTAAGTCAAACTCTTTCCTCTTATATTGCTACCTGTGGTTACATGTCCCTACCAATGCTATCCAAAGGAAACTCCTCCAACAAAAGATTTTGCTATGTCCTGAGAATATCATGAGGTGCATTCAATATCTCCACATACAGGATCCTTAGATTTCCCTGAAATTTCTGAATTTGATATTTGGTGCCCAAGAAAGACGGGTAATCAGTTTATAGACAGACAACCCTTCTATAGTTCATGATTTCTACTAGTGCACTTGGTGGTGAAATATAGCCGACTACAGCTATGTACACTATGCCTCCTCAAATGAATATGTGGCATTGTTGCCACAAAATGTGTGAAGTTCTTACAGTTTACTCCCCATTAGTGCAGATTATTTTCTTCTTATATGAATGTCAAAAAGTGACTTATCTATCATTATGGGCATTCGAGATTGCTTCTACTTTTTACAATTGTGTCATTGACTTTTTGATTTGTTTTATTCTTTTAGTTATTATTTCGCTTATGTGGTCCCAAATCTTCAGCAATGGCATAGCACTATGGGCTCATTCACACGTCAGGTTTTCTCGTACGAGTTCTATCAGTGCGGCTGTTTATATGTCTGAGTATTTTTGCAGACTGAGTGGTCCACACAAAATCATGGAGACATGTCGGATATTGATCCTAGTGTTGGATCAAAATTGCCAATGCAAGCATATGGGTCTGGGAAAAAATCAGCACTTTGATGCCAAGCTTGAAAAAGCTCCTTTTTTAATCATACTGAATGATCTGCTGAAACTCTGATGGTAAAAACTGATACTCTGACTAAACTCTGATGAAAATCGGACCAAATTCGTACAAGAAAAATCACTAACGTCTGAATGAACCCTAAATGTTTCAGCACTTGCCAACCTAGGTTCTATGCTATAAGTGACACCTACACTTCTTGCCTGAAGGTAGGGGTCTGCAAGTCAAGTCTAAACTTCTATGCCTAAAGGCACAGCTCTATAAGTTATACCTATGCTTCAATGCAAACAGGTAGGAATCTATATGTCAAGCTTAGACTTCTTTGCCTGAAGATATGGGTCTATATTCCACAACTAGGCTTTTTCGCCTGAAGGTAGGGGTCTGTCTATAAGTTAAATGTAAGCTTATACGCCTAAAGGCATCTATAAGTCTTACTTAGGCTTCTGAAAGGCTTTTACTATATTTTGGGACAATTACCCAGTCCGACCAGCCCTCCCAACAGTTCTGAGTGCATACCAATATTTTCTTCACTATGTTTAGGCTTCAATGCAAAAAGGTAGGGATCTATAAGTCATACTTAGACTTCTTTGACTGAAGGTAAGGATCTATAAATCACACCAAGACTTTTTTACCTGAACATGTGGGTCTATAGGTCACACCGAGGTTTCTATGTCTGAAGATATCGGGTCTGTAGTTCACACTTAGACTTTTATGTCTAAAGGTAGGGTTCTGTAAATTGTCATGAACATCAAATATTTGTTCTGTATGTTGGCAGTTGGAAAATAATGACATATTATGTCATGGTAGAGAATGTTTCCGAGAATGTATTTATGGGAGAAAATAGGTAATGAAATTCATCCAATTAACCATATTACTAATGTAGAAAGACACAAGTGCTTGAGTCAAGAAAAGAACATAGCCTTTGGGTTGTGCCTAGACTATACTGCGTTAATAGAAGGGATCTCTACTTTCCGGGCACTCATCTATTAACCAGAGAGGAGAGCACTAAAGACCAACCTTGCATTTCTGTGCAGTTTTAATGGAGACTGTAATATAAAGAGGGGTTGTATGAAGGAAACACATTATTTAGCATGACAGTGCTACAAATATTGATGGGACAAACACACTCTTACCCATTGTAACCGATCACATACTAAAAGTCTTTTTTGTAGATCATCTCACACTTATGATGCTGTTTTTTCACATGAAGCATTGGCTACATTCACATATTCACGTAAATTGATAGTTGGTCACTGCTTCCTAAAAGTTCAACACACTCATCTCCTGCTGTTGTGAACCTTCTGGTGCTCTGTCCCAACCCACGTCAAAGCCAAAAGAGAAAGAGGTGAAAAAGAACTATTTCAGACAAAACTGATTATTGTTAAAAATAAAACCAAAGTTAGAGCCATAATTAGTTTCCTTATCAGGTAGTTTAAAACATCCTACATGGCATTAGGCATTTGTGCATTGGAGCAGCTGTATGGGATATGTTTATACAGTTAGGTGGAGACAAAGGTGCTGGTGGGCTATAATGTAGTGGAACAGTGCATTAAATGAGTAATAATCACTCAGCTGTTATTATCTGCGACAGTTCAGGAGTAGGTCATGAACCACTGCTACCGAGGGTAAGGTGAATTACTCAAGGTCACAACTCTCTGTATATTTATGTAAGCCGGGCTGAGTAGGATGGGATGTTTCCCGTCAAAAGGCAGATGCGAAATATTAATGGATTCCCTTCAACGCTTAGATATGGTTAGTGTACAAGGTGGTAAAAGAGAATGCAGGTAGGTTTATTGAATCTGTTTGCATATTCAGCAGGCTACACATGTCAAGCCTCTCTGTTACATCTTTTCAATGTCATTGAGATGCCTCTGCCTGATCCATCTCGGTCCAAGTGCGAGGAAAGTTCATTGCAGGCTCAGCATGACACTCCCAGGTGGCACCTTAGTACTAACATGTTCATCTTGTATGCAGGATTTCAATCAGACGTTAGAGGAGCGCAGAAACTCTCATTAAGACTCAGTGCTGTTTACCAACAGTAATGAAGGTAAACACTTTAAAGGACAGATTAAGGAAAAAGCTTTAGAAGAGAAGAAGAAGGGGGGTTATTTTCCTGCACTTAGGCCATGCTCCAGTTTTTGGAATAATGGTATCATTAGCCAAAAAAGGTTGCAGATCATGCTTAATCTTAAAATGTTTTTCTTTTTTTTTTACGAGCAATTAAACGCCTGCCGTTATTGATCATTGTTGATTTTATGTCCTTCCATTTGCATAATCTATTAAAGATGAATGATTCATGGAGTGATTATTATGGGGAAGGGAAGTAGAGGCTTTCGGTATAGTTTTGTCAAGGTGAGAGATGCTTTAAGGTTTTTTTTCGCGCTATTAGAAGATAATTTCATTAAGTACTCGCTTCTCAGACTCACTACATATTTGGATCAGAGTCTCACTTTGAAGCAGACACCATTGGAGCTATTCCTCGTACTTGCTGATATTTTTTTCCCCTCCTGAATCATTTTTCCAAGTTCAATCGTTTTATTTGACAAAATAATTTAAAATGTGCAGATTCAATAAGGGCTGCCAGCGGGAAATAACATAATAATATAATTTGGTGGATTAAACTGCCTTGTTAAAAAGCTCTGGGTGTCTTCTCTGTCCTGCAAAATCCATTTGTTATATTTCATGGGAGAATCAATTCTAGCGATGGAACCTAAAGAATGACTACTTCAGCATTCTAGAGGCAGACATTTATCACAGGTGGCAACAACTAAATCTGTACAGACGAACAAGGAACTGGGATCATTGATATTACTTTTCAGTAATTAATTACATGTTGGTCAATCTCATGATCTAATCATGTCATTCCTTATCATTGCGGTTTGTACATGTAGAACATTATCATAGATTAAACAAGATGCTGAACCATTATTCAAATATTCAGATATTGTTTAAATATTCATGAAAACACAACCGAGCATTTTACAAAACATTAGTGATGCCATCAGGGTCCCATCAATGTCATTGTCTTTCTGCTCATACTGGATACAGGAGGCTGCTTAGATCAACTAAACCCAGTTTCACTTGTCCGACATTCACGGGCCAAGCTGCTTTGCCCAGACTGACCATGGGTCACCTAACTCAAATTTAACAGCTTGGAATATATGGAATATATAAGGCTGTTGAATTCAGGTAAGGAGACCCACAAGTGGTCCTGACTTCGTTGTCTGTTCGTGAAAAAAAGCACATACTCTCATTGAACCTCTTTAACATATGCAATTGATAAGTATTCTTGATATCTAGGAGCATTTGATAATTATATATTGAGTCCATTTGCCTTATCAAGAGATAGGGACATGTTAAATGGAACTCTCCTATGAGCCAGTGCAGAGAGCAGAACATAAAGACCGGCTGTCACTCTGGTGCATCTGGTCCAAAACATGGCCAAATGCAACTTTTGATCACTGGAAATTAGAAATGCAAAAACCCGATTTACAGAGGACTAGCATATTTTTAAAAAGGGGTTTAGACAACAATTCCATTAAGAATAATAAGATACACTAAGAAAAGCCTGAAAATAAACAAAAGATCATATTTACAATGCTATAAATTTAAGCCTTATTATTTGGTCAACTGATTGAATTATTTTAAGTAATGCCAGCAAAATATAAGTTGGTTCTGGTATAGAAACCTAAAGGGACTGTGTAGCCCAATACCTAAGCAGTAGGCCTCGGGCTTCTAACATTGCTAAATACACAATAAACAATGTAAGGAATTAACGTCAATGTAATTCCTCTTTTTTTGCAGAAGATTTGTGCTTTTACTCTGAAATTGTATCCTCTAGGTTCTGGCTAAGTGCAAATCCACATGCCGATCAGCATTTGCTTTAATGCTGCTGTGATTTGGGCAGTAGGCATTACAAAGATTACCAATTCATTTAACTTAGTCCTCAAAACAAGGTTGAAATATTTAAGGTATTTTAAGCAGAAATCTACGGAGAGTGGGAAAGGTGACTATGTAAACCATATGAATAATTCTTGATAACAGAAGCATTAACTCATTGAAAATTCCGAAAGTATCCTCCTCCTTACTGAGTTTAATAGATTTTGATAGGACGTTACAGTTCTATAGAAATATATTCATGTGCCTATCTATTCATTGCTATGGAAGTTCTGAATAAAGCTAAGAGCATTTGCTTGGTTGTATTCAAAACTTCTATAGCAAGTAATGGAGAAAGTCAGCACATGTGCCACCACTTCTCCAATCACTGTTTGAAATAGGTAATGGGGTACCTCAATTCTGGAGATAGATGTGGGTCTTAAAGATGAGACCCGCAGTTATTAGGCATATCCTATGGATTTATATTTATTATGCTCACTTATATAGCACCATTAATTTCCACAATGCTTTACAGATATCATCATCACTGGCCCCATTGGGGCTCACAATCTAAATTCCCAATCAGTAAGTCTTTTGAACTTGGGAGGAAACCAAAGTACTTGAAGGAAACCCATACAAACATGGGCAGAAAATACAAACTCCTTGCAGATGTTGTTTTTGGTGGGACTTGATCCCCACTCTGCAAGGCTACAGTGCTAAACACTGAGCCTATGTTCTGCCCCACCTGTGGATATGCCATGAATGTCTCTTGAAAGACATCTTATTTAAAAAGTAAACCTGTGTAAACCTTTTATACTGCCTTATACTACCCTTTATATTACCTTATTGTGTGCTACATATTATGATAGCATACTCTAAAGTTTATATAGGGGTCCTGGCTATAATGTTGATGCAATGGTCTTACTATATATTTTCTAGAGTTTTAAAGGACATCAATGTTGTGGAGGACAGAATAAATTACAATTAGAAGAGTTAACACAGACCTAATAGAGAACCATTTTTTTTACTTATTTTAATCCCGATTTATTTTATTTTGTTGTTTTTATCATTCCATTTACATTTATACATATATTTTTTTCTCTTTCTGTGTTCCACCCAACCTGTGTTTGTCTGTCTTCTGTCCATCCATTTCCTTCTTCCTCACAGAGAGTTTCTCCTCTCACCTCTATGTAAAGCAAGAGCCTCATGAAGCCTCCCTTACTCCCTTCACTCCCTCTACACTAGCCAGCTCGGGACTGGCTGATCTTCAGCCCTTTCAGATGGCCCTCACCGTTGATGCGTCCACACCTACGTACAGCTCCTTCACCCACCATGGCCCTTCCTACGGGCAGTTCGGCAGCCAGCCACTCATAGCAGGTACCAAACTTCCCTCGTGCATCTGCCTAATCAAATTAAGAGTTTATCTGACTATTTGAAAATAGTTTTTCAGTTCCAGCCTACATAAGCTGAAGAGATTGCCCTGATTTTGATTACAAGGGCTTCTGTCTACTTGTAAATAGTTGTCTGATAATGGAATTTGTAATTTATTTTTTTTTACTATCAGAGAATACTTGGTTTGAGTGGCAGGGAACTATCATCCCCCAGGCTGACATTGTTCTTAACCTGACCTGCAAAATCAGAAGAAAAATTGCTAAAATATTTTTAGAGCCAAAAGTTCATAAAGCAAAAATATGTGGAGTGGAGGCTTCTAACTTGCTTTTGAAAAACTCTGTATCTAGAAGTTGTCTTTACTATGAGTGATGTATATGTACTCTGTATAATTGCTATTTATTTTATATTATCCATATGCTTAAGACCGGTTTCTCATCTCTGAGGTTTGCGATCCGTACTTAGACCACGATGCATGGACTGGCTGTAGGCCTTCTTATCCACATTCGACAGCCTCATATATACCTAGGAGGACCGCGGCCAGTCTGTGCATTGCAGTTCGAGTTTGGAATTTGAAACTTGGATGTGTGAAACCAGACTAATGCAACATCCTATAATAAATGATATGTTAAGATGTTATAGTGAAGTGAAGGAAATATGATTAAGATGTCACTTTATTATCAGTACTGTGGTGTGTCTATGTAAAGCTCATAGGGCAATTTATTTTCGGGAATAATAACAACAAGTAGTTATTAGAATATCTTCAAATTAAAGGTTTTAGCTCATGGAGACAATCTCTTGCTATATGCATGTGGATGAGTGGAAATCTTCAACAAAAAACTTCCACTGACAAATTTGTGATTATTGAAAGAAGAGCTTCCACTAAATTTTTTATGTTAAAGCTATCCGTTGTGGACATATTAGTAATTAAAGTAATTGGCACCTAAACAGTAATTTTTTTAACCCCTTCACCCCGGGCCAATTTTTTTCGTTTCATTTTGCGTTCCCCTTCTTCCGAGAGCCATAACTTTTTTATTTTTCCTTCAATATGGTCGTTATAGGGTTTGTTATTTGTGGGATGAGTTGTACTTTTGAACAACACCATTTGTTTTACAATATAATATACTGGAAAATGGGAAAAAAAATTCCAATTGCGGTGAAATAGCAAAAAAAGTGGAATTCCACAATTGTTTTTTTTACCATGTTCACTAAATGCTAAATTTGACATGCCGTTATGATTCTCCAGGTCATTACAAGTTTTCAGATACCAAACATTCATAGGTTCTTTTTTTTATAAGTGGTAGAAAAAAATCCACTGTTTGTTAAAAAAAAAAAGGTGCCAATTTCTGGGACCTGTAGCGTCTCTATTTTTCAGAATCTGGGGCTGGGTGAAGGCTTATTTTTTGTGTGCCGCACTGACATTTTTCTTCATATACAATTTTGGGGTAGATACAATGTTTTGATTGCTTGTTGTTGCATTTTATTGCAATGTTGCGGCAACTAAAAAGCATAATCATGAGCAGGCATCCACACACTGCGGAAAAAAGGACATGCTCCAAAAATAGCTTAGAATAGGCTCAGTGTGAGACATGTATTGACAAACAGTCTACTCTCCTTGCTGCAGAGTGATGACGAGCTGGTGCTCGGCAGACCTGTGTGTGATTAGATTGCAGCTTTCAGTTCTCATGTTCAGTAGTCAGTGTAGGGGCAAGGGCAGTGCTGCAGAGTTGAGTCACATGACAAGCACTCACATATTCCTGCTAGCTCTGCCATTCATAAACAGGCATCCATGTACAAGAGAAAACAAGAAAACAACCCCTATAGCTTAGAACAGGTCTGTGTGAGACCAGTCTGCTCTTCTCACTGAATATGTGAATGTGTATGTCTGTCTATGATTGGCAGAGCTGGCAGTACAATGAGAAGAGAGCTACTAGAATTGTTTGTAATGAGATCAACTCTGCAGTTCTGCCCCTTTCCCCACATTTAGGGTACTGTTACACAGTGCCATTTTCATCGCTACGACGGCACGATTCGTGACGTTGCAGCGTCGTATGATTATCGCTCCAGCGTCGTATACTGCGGTCACACGTTGCAATACACGGCGCTGGAGCGATAATTTCATGACGTATTTGCGATGTAGAAGCCGTTGGTTACTGTGCGCACATCGTATACAACCTGTGTCACACGATGCAATCATGCCGCCACAGCGGGACACTAGATGACGAAAGAAAGTTTCAAACGATCTGCTACGACGTACGAGTCTCAGCGGGGATCCGGATCGCAGTAGCGTGTCAGACACAACGATATCGTAACGATATCGCTAGAACGTCACGAATCGTGCCGTTGTAGCGATGAAAATGGCACTGTGTGATGGTACCCTTACTGCCAGAAATGAGAGCTGAATGCTATTCAGTGAGGAGTGCAGACTGTTTGGCAATACATGCAAATACAATACACTTAGCCTGTTCTAAGCTATTGTGGGGGTGTGTTCTTCTTTCTCCAATGTGTTGCTCTCTTTTTATGATTGGTCAGCTTCAGACAGAGGAAGAAGTACACACCTTCAGTGAGATCTTTATGGTAATGTCAACTTGGTATGAAAAATAGCTGTTTAGGTGCTAAATACTTTGCTTATATCTCAGCAACAAAGAAGCAAAATATGTATACAGAGTTTTATTTTGCTCTGTAGTGTCTATTACATTGTGTGTCCAGTACAACATGAAGGATTTAATAAAAGCTCCTCTTTAATTTAATGAAATGTACAGTATGTGCAATGCCTTATTACTGCAGGCTCCAGAAGCTGGACCTTAACAACCAAAAGATCTCTTGGTCAACTATAATTTAAGATGGGTTGATTTAAAGGGAACCAGTAAGCCAATCCATGTAGCATAAACTGAGGGCAGCATGAATTGCAACCTGACTGCACTGTTGCTGCCAAACATATTATTCTTTGAAACACTACGTCTTTTCATACAAAATACATTTTAAAAATCTGGCTGGCTTTTCCCAGAGCTGCTAGAAGGTGAATGACAGGTCTCTCCCTATGTACACATGAGAGAAAGACCTGTTAATCACCTGTGATGGTACTGGAAAGAGACATCCGGGGTGGCAGCGTTTCAGAGGCTAACATACCTGGCTGCCCCTGTTCAGACAAAGATGAATGTGGCAAACAGAAAAGTGATAAACTTGAATTACAAGGTGAGGCGGAGTTGGTTTCTTTTTATTGTTCATAAAAGGGAGAACCCATATGGGATTCCACTATAACAAGCCATAAGACTTAACTTTTATTGAATTGAATAAAATACATATGGGATATTGATAAAATTGTTCCATCCCCTGATGACGCCGCACATGTGGTGAAACATGTTGGTGGGACTTGTGCATTAAAGTTATCTCCTGTCCTGCCAGTTAGTGATGACAACCCGAGGTGCCATCTAATGAAAGCATACAGCAGGAAGTCTTTCATAAAGCATATAAATAAAAGGCAGATTTGAGACATTTTTATTTTAGTCAATTCAATAAAAGTTAAATCTGATGGCTTATTAGAGTGGGATCCAAAATGAGGTTCTCCCCTTTTTGTACAATTTGAATATATCCCTCCCATGTGGTTTCTTTTTAACAACACTTTCCTTTGGTCAGCACTCCAAAATTGCACAATATGAAAGAAAGTGCGTACTGTGATTTTATGTTCCAAGAACTTGAATTCAAAGACAATGAATATCTATGAGGAATTAACAAATTCTAGATATAATGTCCCCCCCAAAGAAAATATTTCATTTTTTGATGATACTGTCCAAATTGTATGCAAATAGTGGTGATGTACATACATTAGACTATGGTTTTCCAATGACCCTCCTAATAATCAAAATGTATTATATTATCACTGTGAATTGTTGAAAATATTTAGGTTTGATGTCTAACGTTACAGCAAGCATGTAATATCAGATTTAGATACTTTTAGTCATAGTCAATGCACTTTAATAATTTGATTATGATGACCTAGGCAAAAGAGATATAATTTGTAATCTTGTAAAGCAGTAATCCAGACGTTTGTAGGAATGTTGGGTTCACTGAGTCCAGTGAAGTGATCAAGAACATTGAAACACCTCTGACTTCCTGAGCTGAGCTTTCCTGCAGGATTTGCGTGCCAATGATAACCAAGTATAAGTCAACCATAAAGAAGAGTCATATAGATTCAGTCCTGCTAACTTCGGTTTATAGACTAATTACCACGGCTAGTATTTATTGCAAGTTGGCTGGCAATAGAGCAGTCTTATCTGGGATTATAGAAACTCGGCAACATGGACATCACTTCCAAGTTGTTATGCCTGATTAGGTTGCTGATATTTACAGATGACTGGCACTGGTTATGGATTGTGTGCTATTTTCTTGATCCTTTCCTATATCTAACACCACACTATATGATAGATAATCCTATATAATTCAGGAGGATTGTACTTAGCATGCACCAAATACAGGATTTTCTTTTGGACTCAATAGTATCAAATCTAACCAAATCTATATTCTCAAAATGTAAACTGTAGGTTAGTTATTCCAATATAAAGTTAAGGCATAAGATTTCTCAGCTACTTTATACATATTTAATATGGAATGTTAAGTTCACATTTTCCATTAATTGGAATCTTATTCAGAAGTATAGGAAATTTCCTAAAGAGCTAGGAGCTACTGATCTACCATTCTTTAACCCAACATTGTGTGTATTGTTTGCCAGCTGCGTAATAATTAAATTTTTGCTTAAAACTAAGATTTTTTTCCAGCATCTGAGAAAAAAATGTTTATGTGTTCATAGGTCGAGACATGTCAAGTACAACCTTGCCTGGTTACCCTCCTCACGTTCCTCCAACGGGACAAGGCAGCTACCCAACCTCAACACTGGCTGGAATGGTACCTGGTAAGTCAATATTATATTGCAATTTATTTGAAAAGATCAGTATTAAGTCAGAAATGCTATATATTTGAGAATTCTACATTTTATAATTAGCTACTTCACCTTTAGAATGATATACACTACCTTTAATATGTATACACTTTTGGGAAGAAAGTACCGGTTAAGAACTACTGACACTTAAGCACACAAAAACATACTTATTGAGGGGAACGGTATTTGTTGATTATCTAATGATTGCTCTAAAAGGTCTCTGAGAGCCAATATTTCTGGTTGCTGTTAAATCACTCAACCAGAGGAACCACTGAGCAGCGAAGGCAATGGGCCATAGTACTGTAAATGGAATGCTTTCACCGGGCCGGAGCTATATTTTACAATTAATGGGGGATTAAATCCCTTCCCCTCTCATAGTATATCACTAGGTACTCTTAGCGCTTGACACACATAGTACGCAGCACTCCACAGGACATTGACAGGGAAGAAGCATCTCATTATCACTGCATTGACAGGCACCAACGTTTCGGTCCACCATTCGGTCCAACCTGTGGAGTGCTGTTCATGTCTGTCCAGCTCTAAACCTTGTCTGTTTCACTGCAGGACTGGGAGTGGTGAGTCTAGCACAATGTGCATATCTATGTCATGTCTTCTACTTATGTTCTTCTTACATTGTTGTTTAATTATGATTCTACTACCAATATAATCAAAGCTAAATGTGACAATTTATTTATTTTGATCTCATCTTTTCTCAATTGTTGTTGTTCACTTCTAGCCTTAAGTATAGCGTGTATTCACTTATGGAAGAGCTATTTTTTTTTTCCAGCATTTGGAGAACATCAGAAGTTTTAGAAAACTTCTTTTTATTTGCAAAATAGCTAACATTTAATAAAATAATAATTGTACCATAATATAAACCTACATTAATGAGAAAAACTAAATACACCCTCCTTAAATTCTATGACTTTACATTTCAGAACATCATAAAAAATACTTTTTGAATGTCTTAAAATAATTTAAATACAACCTCAGATGAACAACACTTGACAAATTACATAGTATCATTATTTATTTCAAAAACCTATCCCACAGTGTAGAAGCAGTGGGTGAAAAATTATATAAACCCCATGAATCAGTATCTTAAAGCAATAAATGTATGAATTTAGCAGTCTCTCATCATTCTGGAGGAATTTTGGCCAACTCTTTAAAACATTACTTAAGTTCACTGAGTTTTGTGGGCATTCCTTTATGCACAGCTCGTTCAAAGTCCTGCCACAGTATTTCAATTAAGATGAAGTCTGGACTTTGACTGGGCCAGTGCGACAACTTGATTCTTTTCTTTTTCAGCTATTCTGATGTAGAGTTGCTGGTGTTCTTAGTATCATTGTTTTGTTGCATGACAAGTTTCGACCCAATTTAGCTTGTGGATACACGGTCTTACATTTGACTCTACAGTACATGGACGTACTCAATGACTGTAAGTTGCACAGGTTCTGTGGGTGTAAAACAAGCTCAAATCATCACCCTTCCACCACCATGCTTGACAGTTGGTATGAGGTGTAGTTATTTATAAGCTGTGTTTGTTTTTCACCAAATGCAACACAGGACAATATAACCAAACATCTGGTCTTCTCTGGTCAAAGTGGTATTATAGATGTGGTTAGTAGCTAGGCCATACCAACTTGATGGACATCTTAGGAAGCAGAAGATCCTAAGGAATAAAGTGACGATCCACCAGAATGAGTAGAAGATAAAGATGCCAAAGCTTTTCTATTTCAAGTTTCAGAGATATAAAGCATTTTGAAGAAGCTGCATTTATTTATCCAGTAGAAAGAGACATATGGAGGAAGGGTTGCTAAAAATCTTAAATACACTAGAAAAGGACCCAAACAATACAAAGAAATGCCTGTGGAAAAGATACTTCAAAAAGGCATATGACAAATAAAATATGGGCAAGAAGTATAGAAGTATTTAATAAGAGTACTCATGTAATAACACTGTGGCCACAATTTATTATTGTCATTTCTCGATTTTTTTTTAGAGAAATATAATATGTTCTTTATTAGTGGCTTCAGTATCTAAGTCTCTGTACATTTTGTTCCATTTTTTAAGCTGTCTTTTTTTTAAATTTTCCTTGATGTGTTTGCTTATTCAGATGTTTGAGATAGATTCAAGAAATGTGTCTTTTACCAAATATAGCATTTTATTTTGGTGCATCTCACTCCAGTTCTTTCTTGGAGGAGGGTTTCTGGTGAAGGTTTCAATTTAGCACATTTTAAGACAAATGTGGATCTTTTGGTGCTAAAAAGTCATAAAAAATGGTTAAGGACATCATTAAAGTGAATTTAAAATTTTAAATTCATGTAATGAATTCACCATTTTGAAGAGTTTGGCGCAAAAATGCCAGCCAATACTACAAGTCAATCGCAAATGATGAATTGGGCCCTGTATCTATAGAAAAAGTGTCTCATGTTGCTAAGGTGATCGAAGGACATTATTCCACTAGTCTTGTGGTTTGCGCAGATGCAATGTTGCAAACTTTAATCATGCTGCTATGGTCTTTTTAAATATGAAAATAGCTTCTCCAGAGAGGAAGAGGACAGGAACTATGGTGTCAACTATTGGAGGAAGCAATCCTAAATTTTAACATTGACCCCTTAACGTCTTTACGACACTTGCAGTACATATACTTCCCCGACCAATGCAGTATATGTACATCATGGTGATCACCTGCACACAGGGGGCTGTGAGCAGGCAATCGCCGCCAGGTGTTGGCTGATTCTGATAGCTGACACCCAGCTCTCAGTGCCAATAGCTGGGCCCGCATCTCTCTTGGCATTTTAACTCTCGAAATACTGCAATTGGTGCGATTGCAGCATTTAGGGAGCAGGCAGAGGGAAGAAAGCCCCTCTGACCTTGGATTGGAGACCCCACAACATCATTGCGGGGTCCTGCTCATTGCCATGGTGACCCGATATCTTTATAACAACATCCGGGTCACCTGCACTATTAAGTTTCTGCAGCACTGAAAGGTTATAAGGTATAGCAATGCTCCTGCATTCTATACCTTATTACGCCGATCAGATTGCAGAAAGTGAAAACCCCATAGTGGGACTAAGTAAAAAAAAGTAAAAAGAAAGTGGAAAAAGTTGAACAGATACTTTTAAAAAAATCACAAAATAATATATACGGTATATATATATATATATATATATATATATATATATATATATATATATATATATATATATATATATATATATATATATATATATAAGTTGTACCCAAAAATAATATTATGAAAAAACAAAAAACATAAAAGTACATATATTAGGTATCGCTGCATCCGAAACGATCTGATCTATAAAATTGTCCCACTAGTAAACTCTTTTAGTAAACATCATAAAAAATAAATGAATAAAAAACGAGTAAAAGACAATGCTTTATCATCATACTGCAGAATAAAAAGTAATATAAAATGCAATAAAAAGACAAATGTAAATAAAAATAGTATAGCTGAAACCGTCATCTTGTCCCACACAAATCAAGCTGCCATACAGCTCCATCAGTGGAAAAATAAAAAAAATTATAGCTCTCAGAATAAAGCCATGCAAAAATAACTAGTTTTTCTATGAAAGTTTTTATTGTGTAAAAGCATCAAAACATAATAAAAAATTAAATGTGGTATCGCTGTAATCATATTGACCCGAAGAATAAAGCTGCCTTATCACTTTTACCACACACGGAACGGCATTAAAAAAGCTCCAAAAACAATTCCTGCATTGTCGTATTTTGTTTATTCTGCTTCCCAAAATTCGGAATAGAAGTCGTTCAAAAAAGGTCACGTGCTCGAAAATGGTATCTATAAAAACGTCAACTCTTCCAACAAAAAACAAGCCCTCACTTGACTTTGGCAGCAGAAATGTGAAAAAATTATAGCTCTCAAAATATGGTGATGCAAAAAACTAGTTTTTGAAAACAAAAAGCGTCTTTAAGTGTGTGACAGTAGCTAAACATGAAAACCCACTATAACACTGGTATCGCTGTAATAGCACCGACCCGAAGAATAAAGTCATCTAATCACTTATACCACACAATGAATAGCGTAAAAGATAAATAAAATAAATTCTTCACCTGCTGTTGATTTTTTCATTCTGCCTTGCAAAGATCACAGTTAGGCTCATCTCACATTTATCCTGCGCTCTACACTGAGCGCTAACACCGGGTTTCTGTGTAAATCTCTGAAATATGGTATTCAGATGGAACCCCCGGCAGAACATTCCATAAAGTGAGGCAGTTGGAGACACTGTGGAAGCTGTCTGACCTTTGATCCGGCGGTGTCCATCTTTTTATTAGGAGAGCATAAAAGTGCTGTTGGACACAGTTTTATGCACCTCTGAAAAAAAGGGACTCCACTGAACAGAGGCCATATGGAGTCCAGAGTAACTCTGCTTCCTCATTATATTGAATGGATCCCTCAGGGGGTTTCATCTGAATTATGTCACTTGAAGATTTAAAGGCAAATGGCAATGTAAGTGCCCTGATAAATAATTAACTAAGGGCATATGATTAGAAGGACCTGGCTGCTGCTTAGCTTTTACAATTCCGACGATAGTAGTAAGTGTGTACTTAAAGGGGCTGTCCACTGCTAGGACAACATTCTTGATCAAAATGCTCCCCTGCCAGCGCCATTCCCGTGGGGTTGGCACTCGTGGTCCCAGAGCTCTCGTGAGGTGTTGTGACATGTGATGCCGGTGCCCAATCAGCACTGGCATCACTGTCACCACCTTTGGATGAGCCGAACATGAAGAGGAAGTCCAGGCTGCAATTAATCCCTGGCTTCCTCTTCATGCTGAATTCATACAAAAGCGGGGACCATGACGCCACTGCTGATTGGGCGCCATCGTCACATGTCACAACACAGCACGAGAGCCCCAGCGAGAGTGACTGCCAACACCACGGGAACGGAGCAGGCATGGGAGGTGAGTATAAGGCTGGGGTCACACTTGCGAGTGTGATGCGAGAAACTCGCACGAGTCTCTCTCATCAATACCTGGCACTGCCGCCGGCGCTCTGACCGGAGAGTGCGGCTCCATGTATTTCTATGCAGCCGCACGCTCCGGTCCCGAGTGTTGGCGGCAGGGCCGGGTATTGATGTGAGAGACTCGTGCGAGTTTCTCGCATCACACTCGCAAGTGTGACCCCGGTCTAAGCTTTATTATTTTGTGGGGGCCAAGCAAGGGGTATGAGAAGAAGTTGTCCAAGCAATGGACAACTTCTTTTTAACTGTTCACTCACTGCTTTCGCAGTTTGGCCAAGTTTTTGTTAATTAAATACTGACACTGTGTTAATTATCATGTGTTATTGCTCATCCGAAGGTGGATTTACCTAATTTAAAGGAACACATTTTTTTTTTACTCCCTGATACATAAAATCATAGAATTCAAAGAGCGTGTATTTAGTTTTTCTCATGACTGTATGTTCCTATTTGAATTGCTGAAGTGTTAGAAAAAGAGTCATCTGCCATCACAGGCACCTTATTTCACATTTATAGACAGGAGTATAACAAGAACTAATGGTTCAGTACTTTCTTACTGAGCATATTTATAGATACAGTGTATTGATCTGATGGACAAAGGGCTATTTCTCCTAGGCATAGGTTTGACAATGCTTTAATGCCCATGTTTATTTATTCTGAGTTATATAACACAAATAAGAGTGAATGCTCCATTAAATGCCACTGCGTAAAACTGTAGAACAGACATGTATATTTCACCCCTAACGTTCCACTCCCTAATATACGAGAGTATTTGTTTGAGACATTACTGTATAATGTAAAGAAAAAGGAGTCCAGGTTGGCGCAGTGAACTGCTGGAAAGGGCTAGCGGCCGGGTGAACAGAGAGGGGAGTATGGAAATAAAATTCAATGCTGATGAGGAAATTACACTTGTTTCATTAGTGATCAGGAAAAGAGATAGCTCAGTCCCTTTTGGTCACAGTTGAGCTCAAAAACTCATTATCCTCCTGTATGCATGCTTTCACTTCTCGTCAATAAACACTTCCCACTAACCGCTATTCTGCTCCCACCCCCTGCGCACACCTATAAACACATGTAACTTTTGCTTTTCTGTACACAGCCTTCGTATGTCTAATATTCAGTAGTGCGAAAATAAACTAATGGGACCTGCTCCTGTATATACATATATATATATTTGTAACATAATGGGCTCATGATATCAGATCAATGTTAGATATCATATTAGGAGAAATAGCAATTTGTTTACATCCTTGTAGGAACTGAACAATTTCTCAATGACATTTCGAGCCATGTTATATGAACTATCATCAATCTTTATTCCTTCTTTGGTGATATTCGTAAAGCTTTGCCAAGCCTCAATTTATTCATTCAGCCTATTCATTAGGTATACTAATAAGTGTAGATGCATAAAAAACCCATACAGAAGGACTACAAGGGACAGTAATACAAAAAATAACATGATGTATTTTTACTTGAACAATATTTAAAATTATACATACAATAATTAGAACACAAGAATGTACAACTGGGAGACATTGAGATCAGGCAAGTAATTACATAAGTAAAAGCAAGAGACTATATATATAAAATACAGCCATGATATTGTAAACGGATACCTATGTATGTCTCAGTCCAGAAGAGGGTATTTCAGAAAATATGCTGAAGAAATAACCAAAACAGAGTATAAATGAAACATGTTAAATAAAGATAGATTACAAATAACTACGCACAGTGTCATAGGTAACCTCACCAGTCAGGAAAATTGCTTCCAAAACGCGTTTCGCACCTAGCTTGGTCAAGGGGTCGCATAGTGCATCCAATGAAAATTGGATTACTGAAGTATATTATTATTTTGTGTTCATCTTACATATCTAATTATATGTCTCACATTCTGTCATCTGTAGTATTAAATATAATATATAACACAGAACTGTAAGTTAAAAAATGCACTGGATGCATTAATGAGTTAGGCTAAACCAATATTTGTGAACCCTTAACCAATGAAACCACTGAGACCTAAGTTTATGACTATTGGGCAATACAAATAAATATCTATCTTTTGTCTACATACAGTATGTGGATACATAGTAGGTACTTAAAATTAATTAACAAATAATATTTTGTGTTTCTAGGAAGTGAATTTTCCGGAAATCCCTACAGCCATCATCAATACACAACATACAATGAAGCATGGAGGTTTAGCAACCCAGCATTACTAAGTGAGTAATGATCTAAATGCAGGGATATAGCATTTTAATATTCAATGCTTCTGCAAAGTGGTTGTCCCAGTATTAAATACATCTTTATTACATTGAATACAAAAATTAACAATATAACTTTAAGATAGTTAGCAAATTGGACCTGTTACCAGATTCTACAATGTAAACTGCATATATTATTAAATTCTCCCTTAGACCTGGTAAGGAAGCTTTATTTACTTTGAAAATACATGTTATAGTGGCTGTATAATCCTTTGGTGTAGCTTAACTAAATATCTACACACATAACCTGATTAACAGCTCCTGGGTGCCCCTTCTGCTGCTGAGATCTCACACTGCTCAGTACAAGCTGCAGGTGTACTGTCAGGCTGGGTGTGCAGATGCTGAATACACCTTGACTCATTTCCATTTGTAGCTGGGCTCACCTTAATATCAGGATTACAAAGCCATTCTAACATGGATTTTGAAAGTAAATACACCAATCTAATCAGATCTAAGAGATCTGTTTAATAAAGTATGCAATTTGAGTTGTGAAATCTACTTTAATAGCAATTTTAGACTTTGGGCATGAAATGATTCATAAGGAAATAATAATATCTGGTGTTCAATTATTGTATTCTAATTTCCTTGTGAAAATGGTGGGAAAGAAAATATGGAAAGTAATTCGTACTATCATATGTTTCAATGAACCCCAACCAAACCCAGTGCAGTTACATTTCAGCATACTCCCTGAGTAAAAGTGTATCCGATAAAATAGTTATTTAAGGACAGAACAACTTTTCAGCGCACAACATGTTTCTGTCAAAGACTTTGGTTCTGTCTTCCATAGGCTATATGTTTTTACAGTGAGTGTGTTAACCCTGTGTCTATCATATACTGTTTTATGTTGCCAACTACATGGCATCTTGGAGATATATTTTCCCATTAAATTTGAATTTTCCTATGATTATTGTAAACGAGCATTTCTAGGAACACTCATTTCTTGATAATCATGAATTTAAACAGGCTGACGATCACCTCGAGGCTTGCAGATGAATTATTATTCATGGAGGATATTGCCCTGTGTAAACAGGACTTGTTCTGCCAGGAACAATGACCACCTATGTGCACTGAGCGATCAATTACAGATGGTACCATGCGCGTAAAGTCTGTGTGCAAAACAGGCTATTAAAGCGGCAAAGGTTTACCTTATGACGGTTATTTAGTACCGCTGTTTGGTTCGTGTAAACAGACCATAAGAATGGGGAATATTTGGAAAGTAGAAAGTGTATTATTTTTGTTGTGTTTGTCTCTGTTTTGTTTGCTTGTTGTCCTTTCAACCAGTCCATTCTTCTCCTGTGTTAACTTTCAGGTTCCCCTTATTATTATAGTGCCACATCCAGGGGCTCCGCACCTCCCACTGCTGCCACTGCCTATGACCGCCACTAGTTACCATGGAAACCATATGAAACTACATGGCGAGAACTTAGGCCTCCATATTGTACCTGTGTGAACATCATCATCTTGGGAAGAGGAGTGTCTCATGCCATGCCTCCTACAATCACTCACCTACAACTACTGACTATTCAGGGGCTTCTGTCTACCACCCGCCTCCCTGTTCTTACTTTATCCACATACCTGACACTGGAACTCTTTTGTTGCAGAGGAAAGGCCCATAAATTAATTTATACTGTGGACTCTGGGACCTTAAGGCAGCAACATTTTAACATATTAGCCAGTGTTATTGTGCTCAAGTCAGCAATGCAAAGAAGACATTTTTTGTAGGACTCCGAAAACCAATGTTATTTGGTAAAGCAGAACTAGATGGAAACAAGTTTGTAAGCCAGAAAATGAATCTAACGAGAAAGATATTCTCAAATATTTCCCAACTAAATGCATATCATTGGAAAGATCTACAGAGGACAGAAGAGATCTGACGGAATCATTATGAAGCAATTAGCAATCGGGAGACTGTAGGAATCAAAAAAGTGTTTCATTAGTGATTTCTCTTGGGAATTTCAGAACTAACCCCTCTCTTTTCCTTTCTGCCTTGGATTGGACGCCTGTCAATCACACTCCATTCATTGTGCGTGGCATGTCATGAAACTCCATATGGACACCATACCAGTGAATAAAAAAAATGGAAAATAAAAAAAAACAATCATCTCAGAGAAGACTGGAGAACATTTTAAAGTCAATTGACTTAGAGAAAAAAAAATAAAATATATGAATATATAAATATATATATAAAATACACTGTTTTTATGCTTTATCATGAAGGTCTGTACAAATTACAATAGACATTTTTTTATATAAAAAAACATAAAAACAAAAAATGCTGAAAATGGAAGAGAATGTCATAGGAATATGTAAAGAAGGCAGTTCTTGAAATAATATTTCCTCTTTTTGTTTTGTTTGCACTAGTGTGTCAGAGCACATTGTCAAGGGATCCTGTTACCTCCCTTTACCATAAAATCATTGTGAAAAAAAACAAAAACAAAATGCAACATATGGCTTTGTAAATTCAACAATTTTATTTAAAACTTAATGGCACTTACAACCTAGATTTGTGGTTTACATACAGTTTTCATTGCCATTGATTTTAATCCTAAAATATTCCATTTATAAATTCATGATATATCATCTTTACTCATATTTCAAGTTTTCAATGTTTTAGGCACTTTTTTTGTTTTACTGCCTATGCAATGCATCTGAAAATATGACTCTGGCAGCCTCCACATTCCATATTCCCGGTGAAAAAAAAAATATTATACTAGTATTTAAAATGAACATTAATATGTTAATTTTAAATAAGACGGTGTCCCATGTAGTTTCATCTTGAATCTAGGCTTGTTAGGTTTGGCCCTTAACTCAATCGGCATACAAAACGCTATGATTGATATGGTAAAAGCTTTCTTCAGGAAGAGGAACAACTCAAATGAAGGGGTTTTCTGAATGGTCACATTAATGTTTGAAATTAAGAGAGGCAAATTCATGAAAAGGAATGTCTGACCATTTATGGAAACTCCTGATACCTGATGGTGCCCAGTTTAAAAAAACCAGAGTGACACACTTTAAGTGGTCAACGTTTTTAGTGTATAAATTCATTTACCTTACAAAAATAGGAAAGATAACTAAATCATTTTTCGCTTTGGTTCTGCAATGTGTGGACCATCTTAAAAGTTGAACTGGCCTTCAACAGAAGGATTGCTTTTTTGTTTTGATCAAAGAAAACAAAGGACAGTACAAGTACAAAGAAATTTCTTTGAGACAACAACCCAAAATTACATTGAAATGTGGTCTTCTATGGGATAGTCTTCTCCAGCCAAATGGCTAGTGTACATATTACACGGTCAGGATGATAATCTGGATAAGTAATATAATTGGTGAAGGTTCTGGTCCATTCCAAGAACAAAGTGTCAGAAATGTCTTTGATGTGCGTCATGCTCCTCTTGCTCCTGTCTGCATTACTTTGCTTTCAATGTACGGGCTATAAAAATATATATATAGCCTAAATAATGCTCAACCAAGTAATGCTGGCCCCTTGTTCAATGGATTGGTTGCCATCTCAACATCCAGACTTTCACCAATCAAAATTGGCATGTTTGCCATAATAAATCGAAATCCAACATACACCATACAAAACAATATATAGATAGCTATAGGGGGAATGCAATATGAAGCTATACATAATCCACAGATTATTTTTTTCATGGAAATGCAGCAATTGCTCAGTTTTGTAAAGGCAATAACAATTCTGCATTTCTTTTTTTAAAACTATTTAGTCAATGCATACCAATTTGATGTACAGAGAACAACTCGGCACTCAGGGGTATGCAGTAGAATTGTGACAGTTTTATTTAAGCAATTCAAATATTTTATTCTTAGATCTAGTTGATGACCATCAAAGTTTAACACAGAGCCAAAATCTGACAAATATACATGTAAACATGTATGGGAAAGTATTGATAAATACACCTTTCAAACTATCACCTATCAAAATATAGTGGATATCATAAATGTACCATAAGGCACCAAAAGGATAATTCAAGCGCGTGTAGCCCCCTACAATCCTACACTTCCAAACTTGAATCTACTAAATTAGTAAATACTTGTATTACCCCTGAAATAAAAGTGGGAGTTGTAGCATTCCTCCAATATTTTTTTTTTAAATTGTAATTGTTATTGAAATACATTTTTCAATTTTTACAGGGAAAGAAAAAAGAATAATTTATAGGTTGTCAACCAATATTGTTCTATAATAATACTTTAACTTTCAGTTTAACATTTTCAAGTATATAAAAGCTCACGAACGAACAAACACAGACTCAGTCAAAAGGAAAAAAGGGGGGTACGATATAAAATATTCTGACCTATTATTATCCATCTCATAGAGGTCACATATTTAAGATGACCCACAAGAAATCCCGAGGAGACCAAATAAGGATAAATCTCTCTAAAGTATTCTCATTAAATGCTGCCTGGTACAAAAAATTCCTGATATCTTTGATTCCTCCAATATTTTTATGATTAAATTGACAAGAAAGGGGCGTATCCCAGCACTGTCAACTGATTGAACAGTGTAAGAGCTTGTAGAGATACACTCGTAACACCAAGTTGTTAGTTGAGTCAAGTTCTTGGTAGGAAAAAAATAGGAATGGCTCAACGCAGAGTTGTAAGTGAAATTGCATCTGAAGATGGTCCAATGAAGAAGGGCTTTTTTTTTGAGACTGTCCTTTGGTTTCTTCGACCAAATATTTATTGTTTTACATGCCTAATATTTTTCATTATGGTTGCTCCATTAGTGATGTTCTATCTCTTAGACATGCTTCTAGACAACCAACTTAGTTGAATACATATTCTTCATTGACAATTTCTACAGGAACGACAATGCTGAAGAAAGACAGAAGACTTTTTATCAATAATCATCAGTATTAATTATCAAAAGAAAACTGCTCCTAAAAATAAAATAATTTTTGTTGTATACATAACAAAGCTCGGGATACCACTGATTAGAATTGGATTGAAATAGCCCCAAATTATCATTTGTTTACTGGTCTGCATCCAAAAACATAATTATTATTATTTTTTTAAAGCTGAAATTTTTTGAAAATCTAAGAGCATTCCTATCCTCCTACCTGTTTATTTATATTAAGCATATACAGTATTATGTATGGAGTGTGTTGCTGACACTAAATCTATGTGGTGGTACTATTGTATGGTAGAATCCAATTTAAACCAAGTTGACGCTACGGAAACACATTGAAAAATGGCAATTATTTAAATTTATTTTACATCCAAACAAAACAGTTGCTGCTTTGTAGAAAGATGATGTGTGTAAAGTGAAGGATATTTTGTCTTTGTATATAAGTTCATCCGCATTTCATTACACATGCTATTAAACGAAGCTTTCATCATGTAGATAACAACAAAATGTCTGTATGTTGCAAGTCTTCTTGTGCTCATTGGAAAAAAAAGGAAAATTATGTTTCAAATAAAGCACAGCATGAACATTAGTGACTCGCTAAAGTATGCGGGATTTGCAAAAAAAGCCTAAGACTTCATTTTTGCCTCATTTTTACACGACAGAAGCATTCGAAAGAATACTATGCAAACACACTGTTCTGCATGTTGCCCTGGCTGGTGCTTGTCATTGCTTGCTTCCGTCCTCCATCGCTTCCTTTCAATCCTGGTTTTAATCACACATCCACAAAATTTGAATATATGTAAAAGAAAACTGGATATTCGATGTCTGCCAGTCATCAGTGTTCCACAATGTCAGCAGTAAACCCACCCAACCTTAGTACCCCATACCATTTCCAGGTCCGTTTTCTTTTTATACGCTAGTGTTATAAGGAATAAGGACAATTTGTGAATTCTTTTATTGTACTGAAAGCAGGAGAAACACACAATCTGCATGCTTTATCATTCAACCCTATCCAATGGTCAAGGAAAAGTCCCTATTCGAAAATTTCAAAAATCTTCTGAATGACATTAAGATGTATTTAGGGGAAAGACTATGTATTCATAGGTAATCGAACAATAGTATGAATCTATTCAGACTTCTTGGCTCGTAGATCTGATCTTCTTCCAGTACAAGTACAAGTGCTATTGGTTCCAGTTTAGGCAGGCAACACTTTTAAATTGAACTAATGCAATGATGCAACTGCAGTAAGCAGCAAGCAAAACAGTGTGCCTTCTCTGACTCGGGTACACGAGATACGTCTCTGCTACAACATTTGATTGGACGTGTTTGACTAAAGCCAGTTGGCTTTGATCATCGCTTCGGTTGTTTGACTTTTTTCGTGCACATGATAAATAAATTCTTTTCTATGTCGTCTTGTGGGCCTATTCTTTTGGTGCATTTAAATCAATTAATCAGACTCATATTATACTGCAGTTTAGGCTCTAAATTTGCCACAACGGCAAAAATGCAAGTAAGGTTAAAAAAGTTTTAAAGGGTAGCACTCCCGAAAGCAGGATTTGGTCATAGTAGGGCTCGCTCACATGACCGTATAACATGGCTGAGTGCTATGCAATGTCTTATAAGATAGTACTCCGACCAATATTATTCTATGCCAATTCACCATGAGGAAACCAATCGCAGCATGCTGCGGGTGCATCTGATGATCGGATCACGCGCATCCATACAAGTTTATGGGTGCGTGAAATATCATACTGCATCTAAGTGCAGTCTGACATTTGCAGACAGAGACAATGGAGAAGATGGAGAAATTAAGTTCTCCATCTTCTCCGCACCTGGGATGTGATTCTCTCAGGCTCTGAATGAGATCACAGTAAGATAACACTCTGTCGGAGTTTGAGCCGAGTGTCATTAGCATAATGTGCCCGATTCTCTCACGTGAGAGAATCAGCAACCGGGTGACCATGGCCTAAGGCTGTGTTCCCACAATGAGTCTTTGGTGAGTTTTTCACACTGCGTATTTTTGCTGTTTCAAAATTGCTGCGTCTTAAAGTTCAAGCAGAGTGGATGGGATTTATAGATTTTTTACTGACCTGCAGTGCGGGTTTAAAATCTGCAACATGTTGAATGCTCTTGCGAGCGCCCTAAGTTTTATGTACTGAATTTTTCACATAGACTTGCATGTGGAAAGTCTTTCTCACATGCGTTTATAGCGCTTTCCACAGCAGAAATGCATCAAAAATGCCTGTAATCCGTACATGACTGTATCAACAAAATTTTGTCAAAGCCAAACACCAGGAAAAGTAAAAATCAAAGCAGATTTATTTATAACATGACACACTAACAAGAGACAAAAAATGCAGCATCAAAAATGTGATTAATACACAAGTAAAAAAACGCATTAAAAAATGAAATTAAAAAATGTAAGTAGACTAATGTACCTAATAAGTGCTGAAAAATCTACAACATCAAAATCTCACCAAAAGCTAAATGTGGAAATGTAGCCTAAGACCAAATTGACGCAACTATTCTACAAAAACAATGGTAAAAAACACATGTTATAGCCACATTGAGAAGGCCATGACAGAGATCCATACGTTATCCACGTGCCAACAGCAGAATTGGATTCTGTTAAAACGAAACAGGCAAACCTTCTCATTTGGGAAAGGTTTACTTGTTACATCATGATCACAAAATAGACAGTTTACAAACAAAGTCATTTAGGTTGGGTTTCCATTTATCAGCCAACTGGACACAACTCATGACACAGTTATGCACTGTCTATAGCCAGATCAAAAAATGCAGCATTTATTTTTTTATTAGACTTTAGGACCAGTCTAGATCAACAGTTGGTAAAAATTCTGTCTCGGTCATTTCATGGTCATACAGTTGCGCGACTCGCAACAGTTGCAGTGATTTGTATGAAAAACTATGTAACTCCTCTCCCCAGCTGCGGTTTGCTTTACTCACTCTCCAGCCCTGAGTCTCCTTCACAGCTCACAGTGTCTTGTTCACAGCGCCGCAGCCAATAGTTTAGCTCAGTGGCTCTGAGCGTCTCGTTCTGTCTAGCTGGTCAGAGCTGCTGAGCTTAGTTTTTGGCAGCAGCGCCATCGATGTGACATCAGCACTGCTGACAATAACACAATCTGGCACCAGTTGCAGAGAATCAGCGCTGGACCTGGGAGGGTGAATACAGGACAGTTTGTTTTTTTAGAACAAACTACAGCTGGAAAACCCCTTTAGTTTTGTAAAACCCCTTTAGTGAACACGCTTTATTTGCCATATCTAGAAAACCAAATTTACAGTTTATAATAGAGAACTGCATATAAAACAATTTCCAGATATAGTGTGCGGTCTGGGGGTGAACTAGAAAATATAATAAAGCAGCCATTTCTATCTTTTAGGAGACTGCAAGCTTTCACAAAGCAGCCTGTAGTCTTTACTGAAGTGTATATTAACCCCTTCATGACATGCACTGTACATGCACAGCTCATGTCGTGTCTCTCCCTTTGATGTGGGCTCCAGCGGTGAGCCCACATCTTTCCCGGCACATGTCAACTGTTTTGAACAGCTAACATGTGCCCCTAACAGCCGCGGGTGGAATCGCGATCCACCAGAAGCTGTTAACCTGTCAGAGATTGACAACGACATTTGATGTGATTGCGCCGGAAGCGCGTCATTAATCCCACCCATCTGCACCCATGCCACATGACCACAGGTTGCCGATGGGTTGGCATGACAACTATGGGGTCTGCAGGAGACCCCTGTGGTTGTCATTGCTGGTCGGCGCTCATAGCCCTACTCTGTATAGCACAAGCAATCGGATGATCACATCTTCTAGTCTCCCATGGAGACTATTGAAGCAAGTGTAACGTAAAAAAAAGTTTTTACAAATATTTAAACAATTTTTAAAATATAAAAGTTCAAATCACTCCCCATTCTCCCCATTCAAAAGAAAACAATAAAAAAATTACACATATTTGGTATTGCCGCATTCATAATCGCCCGATCTATCAATATATAAAAAGAATTAATCAGATCAGTAAACAGCGTAGCGGAAAAAAACCTAAAAACTACAGAATTATGTTCTTTTTGGTCACCGAAACAAAATAACGGGCAATCAAAAGATCATATATATACCAAAATAGTATCAATAAAAACATCAGCTCGGGAGTCGGCACCCTTAAAATAAACCCTTACCCATCCCCAGATCACGAAAAATGGAGACGCTACAGGTCTCGGAAAATGCGGCAAATTTTTTTTTTCTGTTTAACAAACTTTGGATTATTTTTTCACCACTGAAATAAAAAAGAACATAAACATGTTTGGTATCTTTGAATTTGTAATGACCTGGAGAATCATAATAGAAGGTCAGTTTTAGCATTTAGTGAACATGGTAAAAAAAGAAAAAAACAGTTGTGGGATTGCACTTCTTTTACAATTTTACCACACTTGGAATTTTTTTCCTGTTTTCTGGCACATGACATGCTAAAACCAGTGGTGTTGTTCAAAATTACAACTTATACCACAAAAAAACAAGCCCTCACATGGCCATATTGACAGAAAAATAAAAAAAAGTTATGGCTCTGTGAAAAAGAGGCAAAAAGAAATTCAAAAACTGAAACGCCCCTGGTCGTTAAGGGGTTAAGGAGGATTTTAGAGTGGAACTGCTTCAAAATCCTCTTCAGAAAACTCTGTGTAAACTTATTATTATTCTAAAAAATGTTTTTTAAAATAATAGTAAGACATTTAGATGAACCAGAATTATGCCATGTGTCAGTACAGCCCAAAGTGTACAGCATGTAAATCCATCACTGCTGTCATCAACTCTGATAAAGCCTTTGTCCTACAATCTTATTGATTGTTATGCTGCTGATTCCCACCTGCAAAAATGCACTTTTATCTAGGGGAGGTAAGGAAAAAATGCATAAGTAATCATGAACAAAAGCACATTAATCTTCTAGTTTTCAATAATCAGCACATGATGTCCTTACCTGGCAAAACAAAAGACAATAAACAGGAAAGTATGGTGGAGCAAGTTGGCTGGATTACATTGACATTGAAAATAAAAATGCCATCTACTGATAGGCAGGGATGTACCAATCTCATTTAGATGAGTCATCTGGAGTGACTTGCATTAATAAATATTACTTGCTAGGCAATTTGGAGATGTAAACTAGTATGGCAGTATCAGGTGGACTCATAGTTTGACACTTTGACACATTTCTTTCTGGATATCTCTAATGTGACTATTATTATGGCAAATTACAGGGCGTTTAAGCAAACATTAATCACCTGTCCCAACACAAGTGCCTGTCTGGCTCTCATCTCCTACAGCCGCTTACCTTTGCAATAGTCTACGTCGGGTTTCTCGGGTAACCTGTCGAACATCCCTGACATCATCACTCTTGGCCTTTTAAGGCCAGCTCTTGCAGAGGTTAAAAGGCCTTTGTTAGCACAACATGTCTGTTCAAACTAAGTACAGGTGCTCGGTGCATCACGGCGGGGCCAATCATTTTAATGTACCTTACCATCTGCTTGTTTTCTATCTCAACCCTTCTTTGGTCCTATGAATCCAGAGCTGACATTCAAATAAGAGGATTGGGGGTTGAGACGGAAGGAAACAGGAAGTTGTGCTTATATGTTTGGCCATGCCTTTGTGCACCAAGCGCCTGTACATAGTTTGAACAGTCATTCTATACTAACCAATTCCCCTTAAGTGGTTGAATCTTAAGTACCATTGTCAGCAGTTGTCACAAGTTTTAGATTTCATTTACTTCATTTGGCCGAGATCTAGTCAGGTGTCTATCATCTCCTCTGCTAATCCTGACTTATATGCTGCATTATTTCTAAACTTTGTTAAACTTATTACACAAATGTGAGAAGATGGAAGTTTTGCCCACGTTCACCATTGAAGACATACTGTATATGTTATGGTAATGTAATTTAAAGTGTTTAGTAACATGTGTTATTAGTGACAGTGTTGTGTTCTGCCTAACTGTATTTAGAGTTAGGGTTAATGATTGGGTCTAGCCAAGAGTGAGAGGGGCTAAAGTGAAGGGACTGAGGCAGCTTCATGTCATGAGGGAAGATAAGGCTGTGTGTGTAGCAGAAGCAGACCTAAGATCTCACCAGCGAGCGGAAGTGGGTGTCCCTGAAGTAAGAGGATATGGAAGCAATGGTTAGCGAGATGCAGGGTATACACGAGGAAAAATTATGGAATGAATGAGTGATTCTCTGCAGGCAGGATCTGGGGAAGAAGGCCTAGTGGGACAGTCCCAAGTTGGCAAGCCAAAAAGGCAACAGGATGAATCAGAGCAGGGAACGCGAGACGAAGAGATTACCCGGTGTGGTAGTTCCAAGGTGTTGGCAAGCAGAGAAGCTAAGTACTGGCCATAGGGGCAGACGTAGCTCCCCTAAGAGGAAAAGGACACAGAATCATGGGTTGAGAATAAGGACTCTCGCTTACTGGACTGTAGTGCCGTTATAGAATCACTAGATGGTGGCCTGATTCTAATGCATCAGGTATTCTAGAATCTGCATGTCCATGTAGTATATTGCTCAGTCACGTAGTGTATTGCCCAGTCACGTAGTATTTTGCCCAGTCATGTAGTATAATGCTCCATGCAGTTATGGCCCCATAGATGCCCCATATAATGCTCCATGCAGTTATGGCCCCATAGATGCTCCATATAATGCTCCATGCAGTTATGGCCCCATAGATGTCCCATATAATGCTCCATGCAGTTATGGCCCCATAGATGTCCCATATAATGCTCCATGCAGTTATGGCCCCATAGATGCCCCATATAATGCTCTATGCAGTTATGGCCCCATAGATGCCCCATATAATGCTCCATGCAGTTATGGCCCCATATAATGCTCCATACAGTTATGGCCCCATAGATGCCCCATATAATGCTCCATGCAGTTCTTTATGGCCCCATAGACGCTCCATACAGCATTGTGCCACATGTAATGCTGCCGCTGCAATAAAAAAAAATCACATACTCACCTCTCGTCGCTGCTCCTCAGTGTCCCTTCTCTCCGCACTGACTGTTCAGGCACACTAATATGTCATCGCGCCCTCTGACCTGCACAGTCACTGCAAGAGTCATGTCATGTGACCGTTACGTCATGGCAGGTCCTTCTCGTGGGCGCGCAGGGCCTGTGATGACGTCGCGGCCACATGACCATGACATCATGGCAGGTCCTTCTCACGCAGGCGTGCAGGGCCTGTGATGACGTCGCGGTCACATGACCGTGACGTCATGGCAGGTCCTTCGCGCATACCATCCTTGCCCCCGGAAGGTGAGTATATAATGATTTTTTATTTTGTTTATTATTTTTAACATTAGATTTTTTTACTATTGACGCTGCATAGGCAGCATCAAAAGTAAAAACTTGGTCACACAGGGTTAATAGCGGCGGTTACGGAGTGCTTTACCAGCGGCATAACGTGGTCTGTTACCACCGGCATTAACCCTGTGTGAGCGGTGACCGGAGGGGAGTATGCAGGCGCCGGGCACTGAGTGCAGGGAGTAAGGAGCGGCCATTTTCTTCTGGACTGTGCGCGTCGTTGATTGGTCGTGGCAATGGTTGTGGGCGTTTTGCCAAGACCAATCAGCGACTTGGATTCCATGACAGACAGAGGCCGCAACCAATGAATATCCGTGACAGAAAGACAGAAAGAAGGACAGACAGATGGAAGTGACCCTTAGACAATTATCTACTATATAATGGTGGCCCGATTCTAACGCATCGGGTATTCTAGAATATGTATGTCCACATAGTATATTGCACAGCGACGTAGTATATTGCCCAGCCACGTAGTATATTGCCCAGCCACGTAGTATATTGCACAGCCCACGTAGTATATTGCCCAGTCATGTAGTATATTGCCCAGTCACGTAGTATATTGCACAGCCCACGTAGTATATTGCCCAGTCACGTAGTATATTGCCCAGCCACGTAGTATATTGCCCAGCCACTTAGTATATTGCCCAGTCATGTAGTATATTGCCCAGCCACGTAGTATATTGCCCAGTCATGTAGTATATTGCCCAGTCACGTAGTATATTGCCCAGCCATGTAGTATATTGCCCAGCCACATAGTATATTTCCCAGCCACGTAGTATATTGCCCAGTCACGTAGTATATTGCCCAGCCACGTAGTATATTGCCCAGCCACGTAGTATATTGCTGGTGTCTCCTGTTGGCGACGTTGTCTGTGAGATTCCACATCCTGGGCTTGTCTGGCGGCAGTTTGTTGTGGTGTCTCCTGTTCCCGATGTTGTAATTTTCTTGCTGCTGCTGCTGCTTTTCTGTCATCCTCATTGGCGTATTTTCGTTTACGACCCATTCTAAGATAGAAACACAGGGAGATGCCGCCCATACAGGAAGACGCAGGCACACACCCTACACAATGGCGGCACTTGACAGCAGTGGAGGACAATGATGATTCCAGAATTCGCGGCAGACTGTGCCCGTCGCTGATTGGTCGAGGCCGGCTGGCCTCGACCAATCAGCAAGGCGGGATTTCCGAGAGAGACAGACAATTAGACCCTTAGACAACACAATGGCGGCACTTGACAGCAGTGGAGGACAATGCCCGTCGCTGATTGGTCGAGGCCGGCTGGCCTCAACCAATCAGAGACTGTGCCCGTCGCTGATTGGTCGAGACCTAGCGGCCTCGACCAATCAGAGACGCGGGATTTCCAGGACAGACAGACAATTAAACCCTTAGACAATTATATATATAGATAGAATCATAGAATGTTAGAGTTGGAAGGGACCTCCTGGGTCATCTGGTCCAACCCCCTGCTCAAAGCAGGATTCACTAAATCATCCCAGACAGATGACATTAATAACATTCCCTTGTTATTGGAGACAAGGGAAGCTCCTGAAGCCTGTGATGGCTTGTGGTGAAGGCAAAAGAACTAACTGAGACAGAACCGAGAGAGTTTAGGAATAAGGGAAAGAACGTGTTTAAAAATGTTCTATATTTTAAGGGAAACGTCCATGAAGATTTACACCCACTATTCACTGTATATACTCCCTATTTTATTGTTCAGTAAAAAAAAGTTTATTTTTGAGTGATAATCTCCCTAATTGAACTCTACAACAAATGGTCTTGGTGAGCCATGCATGCATGGGCGTAGTGCCTCTCCAAGGTCCACACACCAAGCCAGTCCCCCCATTTTCATGTAACGTTCCGGTGCATGGAAGCCAAGTACCTCGCTCATGGCTACCATCTGAAAAAATTTTTTGCAACTTTTCTCAGATGTGTTCACACCTGGAAACTGCAGTTTCCAGTTTGCATTTACTTCTTTGTTACATTAGGTGCTATGAACAAATGCCCTCCTGAAACGTAGCATACCGTATTTACTTCTCTGTTAAATCGCAGCTAGTAACCATTTCCCTGTATTTATTTCTTGATTACTCCTGTATTTAACAATTGTCATGCTGGAAGAATATCAGACTGCATTCCTGTGATTAACTGCTTCCCTGCCTGAAGATACCAGTTTCCTATACAGTTAGTGTTCCTGCATGTCACGACTCTGTTGTTGGGTGTCCTGGGACCAGAGGCTCCTTTCCTGTCCCTATCTCTAGGGAAACTCTAGCTCGCTCTGCTCCCCAAATTATTTGTGATGGCGAAGACCCTGGGACCACGTAGCTTGCCTTAGCTCCTGAATCCGCCCTCAGTCTGTACCCTTCCCCCACCCAGGGAAGAGGGGAGTGGTAATGTACCATATTACACCAACCAGACTAACAAGTTAATACGAACAGAGATAGCAAAAAATACCAAACTAACAAATATACACACAAATATAACAGAGCAATGCACCGGGGTGTGGAGGATGGGGTAAAACCAACGTAGGAGAAGAAAAGGAATTATCACACACTCAAAACCAAGCAACAGTCACAGATAAATCCACCAAATGCCTACTAAAATAACAACCAACAACATCTTACAGCCATGCAGCATAAGCTCTCTGACAATGAGTGCTAGCCAGGACATAGATTATATAGGAGATGAGAGTGGATAACAGTGCACAGCTGAGAGCCTAAATGCTTCAGGAGCTCATAACTGGGCATATTAACCCCTGCACTGCTGAACAAAGTTTACAGGGGCAGCACGGTGGCTCAGTGGATAGCACTGCAGCGCTGAAGTCCTGGGTTCAAATCCCACCAAGGAAAACATCTGCAAGGAGTTTGCATGTTCTCCCCGTGTTTGAGTGGGTTTCCTCCGGGTTCTCCGGTTTCCTCCCACATTCCAAAGACATACTGATAGGGAATTTAGATTGTGAGCCCCATCGGGGACAGCGATGATAATGTGTGCAAACTGTAAAGCGCTGCGGAATATGATAGGACTACATAAAAATAAAGATTATTTTTATGATTACACTGCTTAATATGAAGGTGAAGTGCTTCTAATCAGTGCAGGTGTAGGACACTGGCTCCTCTATGTAAACCCGTAACACAGCATGTATCCATATACCTGGCTCTGCTTCATCTGTGCTACCTGCTCCACATATTTATCTGCTGTACTTCATACCTTGCTGTCCTGGTTCTAATATACTGTACGTATTGTGCTCATACAGACATATGGCTTGGAGAATCCACATCCACAGGTGAGCCCAGAGCAAACAAACAGATTAAAATAGGTTAGGAATTTAACATTCCCATAACATATCATAATAAGCCTCGCAACTGACAATACTTCTGAGGCCTTTTTTAAATTATCATAAGGGACAATGTTTTACAGTATTGGAATAAAAGGGTTAGAGATCATAATGGCAGACCATGCATTATTTACAGGCTCCTTGCACAATCGATTATCCATGTGTTATTTCATCTGTCATATCTTTACATCTGTGGCCACTGCATTACTTTGTCTGGATGTGATTATTTTAAGGCTTCGAATATTATTATTGGGATAATAGTGAACTTTGCACTGAAAATCTAGCCTTTCCCTACACAATGATGTTCAGAATGTTTGTAAAGTGGCTGGTTCCTGTGCTTGTTTTTGGTTGATATGGGCTGTAATGCCTTTATGAAAAGAAATATAGTATATATAGTTTAGTATGCTGCTTTAAATATATTAGGTTGAAGTAGTGACTAAGGCTCCCAACTCAGGGATAGTGGCAGAATATAGACACACACAATAGCCAATAGCTTAGGGTTAAGTTGGGGTTATTAAGTTTGGAATAAATGAAGGCTTATGGGTAGTGTTGAGCGATACTTTCCGATATCGGAAAGTATCGGTATCGGAAAGTATCGGCCGATACCGTCAAAATATCGGATCCAATCCGATACCGATACCCGATCCCAATGCAAGTCAATGGGACGAAAATATCGGAATTAAAATAAACCCTTTATACACTTGTAGGTTCATTCTACATGAAGGAAAACAACTAAGAATAATGTAGGATGTATTGGGGGACGTGGCGGAGACATTAAAGGCACAGAGGTTTAGCCCAATGTAATAGAATAGCAGGATTTTTTTTTTTTTTTATGACGTTCGGCGTTAGAAAGAATTTGACTGTTATTTTTTTTTTTTTTTATGTCACATATTGATGTTTCACTATCACTACTTCAACGCCCTTCACCTTCTTTTTTACTTCTCCCACGCTTTCTTCTTCATTATCCTCATCATCAGCTTCTTTGACATCAACTTCTTCACCTTATTCATCTTCTTCTTCATCTTCTAACTATTATTTTTTGGGTTACATTGTTCATATTCTTTTTATTTTACTATTATCTTCATCATATTCAACTTCTTCATCATATTCTTATTTGTGACAGGCATTCCCGTAGTTGTTATCTATAAAAGTTTGAAGATTACACCTTCCGTTCTGCCTGTCACAAACCAGTTACATTTGTCCGCGTTCAGTTTGGCCTGCAGCATCAGGCTTTATCCAGGGGCACCACGAGGAGGAACGGACTCACCCCCATACACTGCTTAGTCTTCTTCTGCTTATAATTTACATAATATTTTTTTGCTCTGATATTTTGTGTTATGCTTAATGTCCTTCTGCTCTTTGTTCTGCAGCCTCTTGTTCTTCTGCTTCTCGGTCTTCCAGGTCGTCGTCGTCTCCAGGGTCGTCGTCTCCGGGGTCGTCGTCATCGGGGTGGTCTCCGGGGTCGTCGTCATCGGGGTGGTCTTCAGGGTCATCGTCTCCAGGGTCGTCGTCATCACGGTGGTTGTCGTCTCTGGTGTCGTCGTCATCTTAGGGGTGTTCTTCCGGGTCATCGTGTTTAGTCTCTTGAACTTGGAAATGTAGCAGAAGGTACAAGAAGGCTGAGAAAATGCCGAGAACCAGCTGATGGAACTGGAACTCGGATGGCTACCCGAAGGTCCAAGAGCCAATGGAACTACCGAGGACCAGCTGACGTTACTGGAACCCGGTTACTAAGCAGGAGGTACCCGTGCCTGAAAGCACTACCAAGGACCACCTGACGTTGGTGGAACTCGGATACCCAGAGGGAGGCACCTAAGCCAAAGGCTCTGCCCGGAACCAGCTGACGGTACTGGAACCAGGATGGGGAGCAGAAGGTACAAGAGCAAAAGACACTGCCGAGAACCAGCTGACGGTGCTGGAACTCGGATGGCTACCCGAAGGTCCAAGAGCCAATGGAACTACCGAGGACCAGCTGACGTTACTGGAACCCGGTTACTAAGCAGGAGGTACCCGTGCCTGAAAGCACTACCAAGGACCACCTGACGTTGGTGGAACTCGGATACCCAGAGGGAGGCACCTAAGCCAAAGGCTCTGCCCGGAACCAGCTGACGGTACTGGAACCAGGATGGGGAGCAGAAGGTACAAGAGCAAAAGACACTGCCGAGAACCAGCTGACGGTGCTGGAACCCGGATGGGTAGCCGAAGGTCCAAGAGCCAATGGAACTACCGAGGACCAGCTGACGTTACTGGAACCCGGTTACTAAGCAGGAGGTACCCGTGCCTGAAAGCACTACCAAGGACCACCTGACGTTGGTGGAACTCGGATACCCAGAGGGAGGCACCTAAGCCAAAGGCTCTGCCCGGAACCAGCTGACGGTACTGGAACCAGGATGGGGAGCAGAAGGTACAAGAGCAAGTGTCTGCGTGGCTTTTGCAGGACACGATGCCGGCTGCACAGCAGGGGAACAGCTGGCGGTGCTGGACCCCACTGACACATTGGCGAGGTGTTTTTCTCTGTGCAGCTAGCACATCTGGGCCCCAACTGGCGGTTTGTTAGAGCCCAGGGTCAGCAGGAGGAGGAGCAGGGGGAGGGGAGTGTAGGCCGAAGCCTGCACTGGCGGCAGCTTTGGGTGTGTTGTGTCTGCGTGGCTTTTGCAGGACACGTTGCCGGCTACACAGCAGGGGAACAGCTGGCGGTGCTGGACCTCACTGACACATTGGCGAGGTGTTTGGCTCTGTGCAGCCAGCACTTCCGGACAGCAACTAGCGTTGTTGGAGCCCGGGCTCTGCAGGTGGAGCAGAGTGTAGGCCGAAGCCTACTTGAACCGATTTCAAAGGTCACCTTTAACCCCCCCTCAGGGGTTAGAAAGTAGAAGAGCCACAGCTTATGCAGCAGTAGTGCTGCACAAGTCAAAGGTTGCTCTTTTAATTTTTCTCCTTGCACACGCTGAATGAAACACGTATAACATTTAGCCCTTTATACAGTCAAACTGTGTAATGGAGGCGAGAGTTCCCTTTGTAATGAGACGCAGCACAGGTGTCAAGAATCCCACCTTGGTGCTGGGTGCAGCCTCCCGAGCGTTGTTATTTGCTGTACAGGAGTCTGCGCTGTCGTGTTATCCCCTGGCCTAGCGCCGTTAGCGCTGCCCATCTTCTGGCATCATGTAATGTCGGCCGGTGCGGTTCGCGATGACCATGAATCCCAGCCCCGCAGTGTCTTAACATTGTTAAAACACTGCGGGGCTGGGATTCAGGGCCTGGCGCAGCACATATGTTGGCCTCTCACACTCGGGTCCTTACACCCGCTTCAGACTGTGCGGCGTCATCTGATCCCTTATCGCATGCCACGGCCATGAAGCCGCACAGTCCGAAGAAGGCGGAAGGAGAGGAGGGACAGGCGAACTGATGCACTGATCCTGCCCATCAATCACACCCTCGCAGTCCCAATAAATAAGACACCGAGGGGCGTTGTGTGGGTCAGGGCGGCCGCAGAGGCGCAGGCAGCCAAACAATGATGCCAGAAGACGGGCAGCGCTACCAAGGGGGTTGCAGCGTGTCATTACAAAGGAAAGTCACACCACCGGGACGGTTAAATGGTCACACAGAGGACACATTGCAGACGTGTTTTCAGTTCCACATGTGCGAGGAGAATACGTTTCTGAGCCACCTTGCACACATGCAGCATTACCGCTGTACAAGGTGGCTGGATAACGTAAAAACGCCTGGGGGAGGGGGGACAGGTTCCCTTCAATTTCAGTTCTTGTGTCTGCGTGGCTTTTGCAGGACACGTTGCCGGCTGCACAGCAGGGGAACAGCTGGCGGTGCTGGACCCCACTGACACATTGGCTGGTGTTTTTCTCTGTGCAGCTAGCACATCTGGGCCCCAACTGGCGGTGTGTTAGAGCCCAGGGACAGCAGGAGGAGGAGCAGGAGGAGGAGGAGCAGGGGGAGGGGAGTGTAGGCCGAAGCCTGCACAGGCGGCAGCTTTGGGTGTGTTGTGTCTGCGTGGCTTTTGCAGGACACGTTGCCGGCTACACAGCAGGGGAACAGCTGGCGGTGCTGGACCCCACTGACACATTGGCGAGGTGTTTGGCTCTGTGCAGCCAGCACTTCCGGACAGCAACTAGCGTTGTTGGAGCCCGGGCTCTGCAGGTGGAGCAGAGTGTAGGCCGAAGCCTACTTGAACCGATTTCAAAGGTCACCTTTAACCCCCCCTCAGGGGTTAGAAAGTAGAAGAGCCACAGCTTATGCAGCAGTAGTGCTGCACAAGTCAAAGGTTGCTCTTTTAATTTTTCTCCTTGCACACGCTGAATGAAACACGTATAACATTTAGCCCTTTATACAGTCAAACTGTGTAATGGAGGCGAGAGTTCCCTTTGTAATGAGACGCAGCACAGGTGTCAAGAATCCCACCTTGGTGCTGGGTGCAGCCTCCCGAGCGTTGTTATTTGCTGTACAGGAGTCTGCGCTGTCGTGTTATCCCCTGGCCTAGCGCCGTTAGCGCTGCCCATCTTCTGGCATCATGTAATGTCGGCCGGTGCGGTTCGCGATGACCATGAATCCCAGCCCCGCAGTGTCTTAACATTGTTAAAACACTGCGGGGCTGGGATTCAGGGCCTGGCGCAGCACATATGTTGGCCTCTCACACTCGGGTCCTTACACCCGCTTCAGACTGTGCGGCGTCATCTGATCCCTTATCGCATGCCACGGCCATGAAGCCGCACAGTCCGAAGAAGGCGGAAGGAGAGGAGGGACAGGCGAACTGATGCACTGATCCTGCCCATCAATCACACCCTCGCAGTCCCAATAAATAAGACACCGAGGGGCGTTGTGTGGGTCAGGGCGGCCGCAGAGGCGCAGGCAGCCAAACAATGATGCCAGAAGACGGGCAGCGCTACCAAGGGGGTTGCAGCGTGTCATTACAAAGGAAAGTCACACCACCGGGACGGTTAAATGGTCACACAGAGGACACATTGCAGACGTGTTTTCAGTTCCACATGTGCGAGGAGAATACGTTTCTGAGCCACCTTGCACACATGCAGCATTACCGCTGTACAAGGTGGCTGGATAACGTAAAAACGCCTGGGGGAGGGGGGACAGGTTCCCTTCAATTTCAGTTCTTGTGTCTGCGTGGCTTTTGCAGGACACGTTGCCGGCTGCACAGCAGGGGAACAGCTGGCGGTGCTGGACCCCACTGACACATTGGCTGGTGTTTTTCTCTGTGCAGCTAGCACATCTGGGCCCCAACTGGCGGTGTGTTAGAGCCCAGGGACAGCAGGAGGAGGAGCAGGAGGAGGAGGAGCAGGGGGAGGGGAGTGTAGGCCGAAGCCTGCACAGGCGGCAGCTTTGGGTGTGTTGTGTCTGCGTGGCTTTTGCAGGACACGTTGCCGGCTACACAGCAGGGGAACAGCTGGCGGTGCTGGACCCCACTGACACATTGGCGAGGTGTTTGGCTCTGTGCAGCCAGCACTTCCGGACAGCAACTAGCGTTGTTGGAGCCCGGGCTCTGCAGGTGGAGCAGAGTGTAGGCCGAAGCCTACTTGAACCGATTTCAAAGGTCACCTTTAACCCCCCCTCAGGGGTTAGAAAGTAGAAGAGCCACAGCTTATGCAGCAGTAGTGCTGCACAAGTCAAAGGTTGCTCTTTTAATTTTTCTCCTTGCACACGCTGAATGAAACACGTATAACATTTAGCCCTTTATACAGTCAAACTGTGTAATGGAGGCGAGAGTTCCCTTTGTAATGAGACGCAGCACAGGTGTCAAGAATCCCACCTTGGTGCTGGGTGCAGCCTCCCGAGCGTTGTTATTTGCTGTACAGGAGTCTGCGCTGTCGTGTTATCCCCTGGCCTAGCGCCGTTAGCGCTGCCCATCTTCTGGCATCATGTAATGTCGGCCGGTGCGGTTCGCGATGACCATGAATCCCAGCCCCGCAGTGTCTTAACATTGTTAAAACACTGCGGGGCTGGGATTCAGGGCCTGGCGCAGCACATATGTTGGCCTCTCACACTCGGGTCCTTACACCCGCTTCAGACTGTGCGGCGTCATCTGATCCCTTATCGCATGCCACGGCCATGAAGCCGCACAGTCCGAAGAAGGCGGAAGGAGAGGAGGGACAGGCGAACTGATGCACTGATCCTGCCCATCAATCACACCCTCGCAGTCCCAATAAATAAGACACCGAGGGGCGTTGTGTGGGTCAGGGCGGCCGCAGAGGCGCAGGCAGCCAAACAATGATGCCAGAAGACGGGCAGCGCTACCAAGGGGGTTGCAGCGTGTCATTACAAAGGAAAGTCACACCACCGGGACGGTTAAATGGTCACACAGAGGACACATTGCAGACGTGTTTTCAGTTCCACATGTGCGAGGAGAATACGTTTCTGAGCCACCTTGCACACATGCAGCATTACCGCTGTACAAGGTGGCTGGATAACGTAAAAACGCCTGGGGGAGGGGGGACAGGTTCCCTTCAATTTCAGTTCTTGTGTCTGCGTGGCTTTTGCAGGACACGTTGCCGGCTGCACAGCAGGGGAACAGCTGGCGGTGCTGGACCCCACTGACACATTGGCTGGTGTTTTTCTCTGTGCAGCTAGCACATCTGGGCCCCAACTGGCGGTGTGTTAGAGCCCAGGGACAGCAGGAGGAGGAGCAGGAGGAGGAGGAGCAGGGGGAGGGGAGTGTAGGCCGAAGCCTGCACAGGCGGCAGCTTTGGGTGTGTTGTGTCTGCGTGGCTTTTGCAGGACACGTTGCCGGCTACACAGCAGGGGAACAGCTGGCGGTGCTGGACCCCACTGACACATTGGCGAGGTGTTTGGCTCTGTGCAGCCAGCACTTCCGGACAGCAACTAGCGTTGTTGGAGCCCGGGCTCTGCAGGTGGAGCAGAGTGTAGGCCGAAGCCTACTTGAACCGATTTCAAAGGTCACCTTTAACCCCCCCTCAGGGGTTATAAAGTAGAAGAGCCACAGCTTATGCAGCAGTAGTGCTGCACAAGTCAAAGGTTGCTCTTTTAATTTTTCTCCTTGCACACGCTGAATGAAACACGTATAACATTTAGCCCTTTATACAGTCAAACTGTGTAATGGAGGCGAGAGTTCCCTTTGTAATGAGACGCAGCACAGGTGTCAAGAATCCCACCTTGGTGCTGGGTGCAGCCTCCCGAGCGTTGTTATTTGCTGTACAGGAGTCTGCGCTGTCGTGTTATCCCCTGGCCTAGCGCCGTTAGCGCTGCCCATCTTCTGGCATCATGTAATGTCGGCCGGTGCGGTTCGCGATGACCATGAATCCCAGCCCCGCAGTGTCTTAACATTGTTAAAACACTGCGGGGCTGGGATTCAGGGCCTGGCGCAGCACATATGTTGGCCTCTCACACTCGGGTCCTTACACCCGCTTCAGACTGTGCGGCGTCATCTGATCCCTTATCGCATGCCACGGCCATGAAGCCGCACAGTCCGAAGAAGGCGGAAGGAGAGGAGGGACAGGCGAACTGATGCACTGATCCTGCCCATCAATCACACCCTCGCAGTCCCAATAAATAAGACAACGAGGGGCGTTGTGTGGGTCAGGGCGGCCGCAGAGGCGCAGCCAGCCAAACAATGATGCCAGAAGACGGGCAGCGTTACCAAGGAGCTTGTTGCGTGTGTCAATACAAAGTCAAATCACACCTGAGGGACGTTTTAATGGTCACAGAGGACACATTTTAGACGTGTTCACTTCAACATGGGCAAGGAGAATAAGTTTCTGAGCCACCTTGAACACATGCAGCATTACTGCTGTTCAAGGTAGCTGTAAAACATAGAAACACCTGGGGGAGGGGGGACAGGTTCCCTTCAATTTCAGTTCTTGTGTCTGCGTGGCGGTCGCAGGACACGTTGCCGGCTACACAGCAGGGGAACAGCTGGCGGTGCTGAACCCCACTGACACATTGGCTGGTGTTTTTCTCTGTGCAGCTAGCACATCTGGGCAAAAACTGGCGGTGTTAGAGCCCAGGGTCAGCAGGAGGAGCAGGGGGAGCGGAGTGTAGGCCGAAGCCTGCACTCGAGCAAGTTGAAAGGAAACCTTTAACCCCCCCCCCCCCAGGCGTTTGTAGCTGAAAGAGCCATTGTGTACAGCACTAATGCTGGAAAAGGTAAACTTAGCTCTTTTAATTATGGTCCTTGTACATGCGGAACCAAACATTTATGAAATGTGTCTCCTCACAGCGTTAAACCGTCCGGTAGGTGGAACTTTCCTTTGTCGTGTGACGCAGCACAGCCATCATTTTTACCCCCTTGGCGCCGTGCGCCCCCTCCTCAGCGTTGTTTGAATCTGTCCCGGAGCCTGCGCTGTTAGGTTAGCCCTTGGCCATGCACACATGTTGCGCTGCCCGTCTTCTGACCTCATTTGGTGTCAGGCTGGCTGCGCCTGTGCGGGTGCGCTGGCCGAGATCCCGCCTCGCAGTGTCGTCTAATGTAATCCCACCGCGGGCCTGTGATCCGTGCCCGTGCGCAGTGCATATCCTCTCCTCTCACTCCCCTCCCTACGGCTTTTTCAGACTGTGCGGTGTCACGGCCGTGGCATGCTATTAGGGACCAGCTGACATCGCACAGTCTGAAGAAGCCGTAGGGAGGGGAGTGAGAGGAGAGGATATGCACTGCGCACGGGCACGGATCACAGGCCCGCGGTGGGATTAAATTAGACGACACTGCGAGGCGGGATCTCGGCCAGCGCACCCGCACAGGCGCAGCCAGCCTGACACCAAATGAGGTCAGAAGACGGGCAGCGCAACATGTGTGCATGGCCAAGGGCTAACCTAACAGCGCAGGCTCCGGGACAGATTCAAACAACGCTGAGGAGGGGGCGCACGGCGCCAAGGGGGTAAAAATGATGGCTGTGCTGCGTCACACGACAAAGGAAAGTTCCACCTACCGGACGGTTTAACGCTGTGTGGGGACACATTTCATAAGTGTTAGGTTCAGCATGTGCAAGGAGCATCACGAAAAGAGGCACTTTTTCCCTTTGCATTATTACTGCTGCACAAGGTGGCTCCTTCAGTAACAAACGCCTGGGGGGGGGGGGGGTCAGGTTCCCTTACATTTAACTTGTTGTGTCTGCGTGGCGGTCGCAGTACACGTTGCCGTATACACAGCAGGGGAACAGCTGGCGGTGCTGAACCCCACTAACACATTGGCGAGGTGTTTGGCTCTGTGCGTACAGCACTTCTGGACGGCAACTAGCGGTGTTGGAGCCCAGGGACAGGTGGAGGAGGAGGAGGTTGGAGGAGGTTGGAGGAGGTAGGAGGGATTGCCACACACACAGCAGGGGAACAGCTGACGTTACTGAACCCCAATAACAGAGGAGGGACTGTTGACTGTGCATACAGCACTTCTGGACGGCAACTGGCGGTGTTGGAGCCCATGGACAGGTGGAGGAGGAGGAGGTTGGAGGAGGTAGGAGGGATTGCCACACACACAGCAGGGGAACAGCTGACGTTACTGAACCCCAATAACAGAGGAGGGACTGTTGACTGTGCGTACAGCACTTCTGGACGGCAACTGGCGGTGTTGGAGCCCAGGGACAGGTGGAGGAGGAGGAGGTTGGAGGAGGTAGGAGGGATTGCCACACACACAGCAGGGGAACAGCTGACGTTACTGAACCCCAATAACAGAGGAGGGACTGTTGACTGTGCGTACAGCACTTCTGGACGGCAACTGGCGGTGTTGGAGCCCAGGGACAGGTGGAGGAGGAGGAGGTTGGAGGAGGTAGGAGGGATTGCCACACACACAGCAGGGGAACAGCTGACGTTACTGAACCCCAATAACAGAGGAGGGACTGTTGACTGTGCGTACAGCACTTCTGGACGGCAACTGGCGGTGTTGGAGCCCAGGGACAGGTGGAGGAGGAGGAGGTTGGAGGAGGTAGGAGGGATTGCCACACACACAGCAGGGGAACAGCTGACGTTACTGAACCCCAATAACAGAGGAGGGACTGTTGACTGTGCGTACAGCACTTCTGGACGGCAACTGGCGGTGTTGGAGCCCAGGGACAGGTGGAGGAGGAGGAGGTTGGAGGAGGTAGGAGGGATTGCCACACACACAGCAGGGGAACAGCTGACGTTACTGAACCCCAATAACAGAGGAGCGACTGTTGACTGTGCATACAGCACTTCTGGACGGCAACTGGCGGTGTTGGAGCCCAGGGACAGGTGGAGGAGGAGGAGGTTGGAGGAGGTTGGAGGAGGTAGGAGGGATTGCCACACACACAGCAGGGGAACAGCTGACGTTACTGAACCCCAATAACAGAGGAGCGACTGTTGACTGTGCATACAGCACTTCTGGACGGCAACTGGCGGTGTTGGAGCCCATGGACAGGTGGAGGAGGAGGAGGTTGGAGGAGGTAGGAGGGATTGCCACACACACAGCAGGGGAACAGCTGACGTTACTGAACCCCAATAACAGAGGAGGGACTGTTGACTGTGCGTACAGCACTTCTGGACGGCAACTGGCGGTGTTGGAGCCCAGGGACAGGTGGAGGAGGAGGAGGTTGGAGGAGGTAGGAGGGATTGCCACACACACAGCAGGGGAACAGCTGACGTTACTGAACCCCAATAACAGAGGAGGGACTGTTGACTGTGCGTACAGCACTTCTGGACGGCAACTGGCGGTGTTGGAGCCCAGGGACAGGTGGAGGAGGAGGAGGTTGGAGGAGGTAGGAGGGATTGCCACACACACAGCAGGGGAACAGCTGACGTTACTGAACCCCAATAACAGAGGAGGGACTGTTGACTGTGCGTACAGCACTTCTGGACGGCAACTGGCGGTGTTGGAGCCCAGGGACAGGTGGAGGAGGAGGAGGTTGGAGGAGGTAGGAGGGATTGCCACACACACAGCAGGGGAACAGCTGACGTTACTGAACCCCAATAACAGAGGAGGGACTGTTGACTGTGCGTACAGCACTTCTGGACGGCAACTGGCGGTGTTGGAGCCCAGGGACAGGTGGAGGAGGAGGAGGTTGGAGGAGGTAGGAGGGATTGCCACACACACAGCAGGGGAACAGCTGACGTTACTGAACCCCAATAACAGAGGAGCGACTGTTGACTGTGCATACAGCACTTCTGGACGGCAACTGGCGGTGTTGGAGCCCAGGGACAGGTGGAGGAGGAGGAGGTTGGAGGAGGTTGGAGGAGGTAGGAGGGATTGCCACACACACAGCAGGGGAACAGCTGACGTTACTGAACCCCAATAACAGAGGAGGGACTGTTGACTGTGCGTACAGCACTTCTGGACGGCAACTGGCGGTGTTGGAGCCCAGGGACAGGTGGAGGAGGAGGAGGTTGGAGGAGGTAGGAGGGATTGCCACACACACAGCAGGGGAACAGCTGACGTTACTGAACCCCAATAACAGAGGAGGGACTGTTGACTGTGCGTACAGCACTTCTGGACGGCAACTGGCGGTGTTGGAGCCCAGGGACAGGTGGAGGAGGAGGAGGTTGGAGGAGGTAGGAGGGATTGCCACACACACAGCAGGGGAACAGCTGACGTTACTGAACCCCAATAACAGAGGAGCGACTGTTGGGACTGTGCGTACAGCACTACCAGGCAACAACTAGCGGTGTTGGAGCCCAGGGACAGGTGGAAAAGCAGAGGAACACAATGTAGGCCGAAGCCTGAGAAAGTCGAAAGGGAACCTTTAACCCCCCCCCAAGGCGTTTGTAGCTGAAAGAGCCAGCTTGTGCAGCACAAAAGATGCAAAAGGAAAAGGTGGCTCTTTTCATCATGCTCCTTGCAAACACAGAACTAAACACTTATAAAATGTGTCCCCTGCAACCGTAAAACCGTCCCGGAGGTGGGACTTTCCTTCGTAATGTGACGCAGCCCAGCCGTCATTCCTACCCCCCCGGCGCCGCGCACCGGCTCCTCAGCGTTGTTTTATTCCGTCCAGGAGCCTGCGCTGTTATGTTATCCCGTGGCCAGGCACACTTAGCGCTGCCCGTCTTCTGGCATCATTTGGTGTCTGGATGGCTGCGCCTGTGCGGCCGCGCTGGCAGAGAGCCCGCCTCGCAGTGTCTTCTGATTTAATCCCACTGGGGGCCTGGGATCCATGGACATGCGCAGTGCATATCTGAACCTCCACCTCTCACTCATCTCCCTATGGCTTCTTCAGACTGTGCGGTGTCACGGCCGTGGCATGCTGTTAGGGACCAGCTGACACCGAACAGTCTGAAGAAGCCATAGGGAAATGAGTGAGAGGTGGAGGTTCAGATATGCACTGCGCATGTCCATGGATCCCAGGCCCCCAGTGGGATTAAATCAGAAGACACTGCGAGGCGGGCTCTCTGCCAGCGCGGCCGCACAGGCGCAGCCATCCAGACACCAAATGATGCCAGAAGACGGGCAGCGCTAAGTGTGCCTGGCCACGGGATAACATAACAGCGCAGGCTCCTGGACGGAATAAAACAACGCTGAGGAGCCGGTGCGCGGCGCCGGGGGGGTAGGAATGACGGCTGGGCTGCGTCACATTACGAAGGAAAGTCCCACCTCCGGGACGGTTTTACGGTATCAGTGGACACATTTTATAAGTGTTAAGTTTTGCGTGTGCAAGGAGCAAAACCAAAATAGCTACCTTTTTCCTTGTGCAGCATTACTGCTGCACAAGGTGGCTCTTTCAGTAACAAACGCCTTGGGGGGGGGGGGACAGATTCCCTTACATTTCAGTTGTTGTGTCAGCGTGGCGGTCGCATGACACATTGCCGGCTACACAGCTGGGGATCAGCTGACGTTACTGAAACCCAATAACACTGGGTCGTATGTTTTGACTGTGCAGACGGCACGTCTGAGCCTCAACTGGCGGTGTTGGAGCCCAGGAATTTAAGTTCAGGTGGTAGAAAGATGAACACAACAGGAGACCTGGATAACGTATACAGTGACCTAATTATTCAATCAGGAGGAGGAGTGGCAAATTCCGGCGAGATCCAGGCCTTGTTCATTTTCAGGAAAGTAAGCCGGTCAACGTTATCGGAGGATAGTCGCATGCGACGGTCAGTTAGTACACCACCTGCAGCACTAAAGACACGTTCCGATAATACACTGGCCGCAGGGCAAGACAGCACCTCCAATGCATACTGGCTTAGCTCTGGCCATGTATCCAGCTTTGAGACCCAAAACTTGAAAGGGGAAGAGCCGTCTGGGAGTACAGCAAGAGGGCAAGACATGTAGTCTGTCACCATCTGACGGAACCGTTGCCTCCTGCTGACTGGAGCCGTCTGTGATGGTGTAGACTTTTGTGGCGGGCACAGAAAACTGTGCCACAGTTCGGCCATACTGGTCTTGCCTTGGGCAGAGGCACTGCTTCTGCTCCCTCTTTGTGCAGAGCCTCCACCACGGCCTGGACGCACTGAGCTGCTTTGGAATGCACTAGCAGCACTTCTCTCAGTTGGAATGGAGAAGATGATGGAATTGACCAGTGTGTCTTGGTACTCCCGCATTTTTCGCTCCCGGTTCAACGGTGTGATGAGGCTTTCTACGTTGTCCCGGTAGCGAGGATCGAGGAGGGTGAACACCCAATAATCAGACATGTTGAGAATGTGGGCGATGCGGCGGTCGTTTCTCAGGCACTGCAGCATGTAATCCACCATGTGCTGCAGACTGCCAACTGCCCAAGAAACGCTGTCCCCTGCTGGAGGCGTGATCTCTGCCCGCTCGTCATCACCCCACCCTCGCTGTACACACTGAGTACTGGACAATTGTGTAACTCCCTCCTCTGGACGGATGTCTTCCTCCTCCATTGACTCCTCCTCATCCTCCTCACAAACGGTCCCCTGCCTACGCGTTTGTGAGGAACCACGTGGCGCTGACTGTCCAGAAGATGATGGAAATGGTGAATCCTCATCCTCCACCTCTTCCACAACATCATCCCTTAGCGCTTGCAGTGATTTTTCAAGCAGGCAGATAAGGGGGACAGTCATGCTGACTAGTGCATCATCTGCACTCGCCATCCGCGTGGAATAATCAAAGGGACGCAAAACCTGGCAGACGTCATTCATAGTGGCCCACTCTGTGGTTGTGAAGTCTGTACGGCGCTGACTGCGACTTTTTTGCGCCTGAAGCAGCTGGTACTCCATTACAGCTTGCTGCTGCTCACACAACCGCTCCAACATATGTAACGTGGAATTCCACCTGGTAGGTAGGTCACATATGATGCGATGTTCCGGCAGGCGGTGTCGGCGCTGCAGAGCCGCAATGCGCGCTTTTGCCGTGCTGGAACGCCGCAAGTGAGCACACTCTAGACGGACCTTGTGCAGCAGTGCATCAAGATCCGGATAGTCCCTCAAAAAGCTCTGCACGACCAAATTGAGCACATGTGCCAGACATGGGATGTGAGTGAGGTTGCCGAGGCCCAGAGCTGCCACCAGATTTCGGCCATTATCACACACTACCATGCCTGGCTGGAGATTCGCTGGCACAAACCACACATCGCTCTCCTGCTTGATGGCATTCCAGAGCTCCTGCGCTGTGTGGCTACGATTCCCCAAGAAAATTAATTTCAAGACGGCCTGTTGACGTTTGGCCACGGCTGTGCTCATGTCGGTCGTAACAGGTACACGTTCATCACGGGTCCATGTGGAGGTGGACTGTGACGGCTCCTGCAGCGATGATTCTGAGGAACTGGTGTAAGAGGAGGAGTCAATGCGTACAGAATGGATTCCTGCAATCCTTGGAGTGGGCAGGACACGTCCTGCGCCACTCGCACGGTCTGTACCCGGCTCAACGACATTAACCCAATGGGCAGTGAGGGAAAGGTATCGCCCCTGTCCATGTTGACTGGTCCACGCATCGGTGGTGAGGTGGACCTTGCTACTGACGGCGTTCAGTAGCGCGTGTTTTATGTGTCCCTCCACATGCTTCTGCAGGGCAGGGACGGCTTGCCTGCTGAAGTAAAAGCGGCTGGGCACATTGTACTGTGGGACTGCCAATGACATCAAGTCACGGAAGCTGTCAGTCTCCACCAGCCTGAATGACAGCATTTCCAGTGACAGAAGTTTGGCAATGCCTGCAGTCAGAGCCTGTGCTCGTGGGTGGTTTGACGAGAAAGGCCGCCTTTTCTCCCATGCCTGTACTACCGATGGCTGTAGACTGGGCTGGGAGTGTGTGGATGACTGGGAAAGTGGCGCTGCGGGTGGAATTACAGCGGGTCTCTGGACAACAGGGGCAGAGGTTCTTCCACGGCGATCCTGGGAGGACGCCGAACCAGCTGCGTGTGAGGTAGAGGAAGAGGCAACACGAGCTGAAGAGGTGGTAGCTGCCGCTGTTGGTTGGCCTACCTCTTCAGTGTGTTTTTCTAACTCCGCCGGGTGCCTGTTGCGCACATGTTTCCACATGTTGGAGGTATTGAGGTTGCTGACATTTTTCCCTCTTTTGACTTTTTGATGACACACGTTGCATCTGACATAGCAAATGTCATCTGCAACTGTGTCAAAAAAGGACCAGGCACTGCAAGTCTTGGGAGCGCCCTTTTTGGCTTTTGGAAGAGACATGCTCCTAACGGGTGCCAAAGCGGAGGCTGCAGGATCCGCAGTCTTCCCCCTCCCTCTCCCTCTTTGGGCCGTACGGGGAATCTCTTCCTCAGAGCTGCTCCCACCACCTTCCTGTCCCTCACGCCAAGATGGGTCGAGGACCTCATCATCTACACTACCCTCTGCCCCCAACTGCTCCTCCTGGGTAGTCTCAGCAGCAGAGCACGCACCAGTAAGTGGCACCTGAGTGTCATCATCAGCTGATGCGGCCTGCGATGTGGTGACCGGAGCCACTGGCCCACCCGCCTCTTCAGAGGAAGACAGAAAAAGCTGTTGGGCATCACTGCACCCTGCCTCTTCTTCCATTTCTCCAATGCTGCTTGGCTGGCCCCCTGTTTCCAAGCCAAGAGATTCAGAGAACAGAAGTAGAGACGGCTCCTGTCCTGGGCTCTCTGTCTGCCTGGGCAATTTGGCAGGTGGTGAAGAGACAGATGGCTGCTCTCCAGTGCTCTGTGTCTGAGAGGATGTGGCACTAATGGAAGTTGATGCATTAGCTGCCATCCATCCGACAACAGCTTCAATTTGTTCTTCACGCAGCAGCGGTGTACGGCGCTCGGACACAAAGCTTCGCATGAACGACTGTTGCCTGGTGAAAGTGGGTGCTGATGAGTCACCGGTGCCCGCAGCAGGCACAGAATCCCCACGTCCCCTCCCTGCTCCGCGACGGCTCCCACGCCCCCGTGCCTTACTCACTGCCTTCTTCATCTTGGTTGACTGATAAAGATAAGCAGAAAAGTACTAACGGATTTGTGTGCTTATTCCTGAGCAACTCCTCCTAACAGGTATAAGAAGCACTAATTATCTAAAGTGTGGACTAGACTTTAATATGAGCTAATGTGGCCTACAGAAATGTAAAGTGGTGTAACTGGTGTGTTTGGTGAACTTTATTATTTATTTATTTTTTGGGGGCTGAACTGACAACAGATAGAGCTGCAGTCACACGGAGACCGTGCAGACAGACGTAAACGGCGCTACAAGGCCCAAAAACCCTCCTCTACTTTATCCTATGTAGTGTTTTTCCACAAATTAGCTGGAGACGGGTGGAAAGACACTAATAGGATTTTTTTGAATAAATTAGCAGCAGACTACACTATTTGGAAAAAAAAGAAAATTGATTTGGCGGTATGACGCAGTGAAAAACCCTGAGCTGGAGACAACCAGGCTATAGCTGCTCACAGATTACAGGGCGAGCTGCAGTCACACGGAGACCGTGCAGACAGCCGTAAACGGCGCTGCAAGGCCCAAAAACCCTCCTCTACTTTATCCTATGTAGTGTTTTTCCACAAATTAGCTGGAGACGGGTGGAAAGACACTAATAGGATTTTTTTAAATTAATTAGCAGCAGACTACACTACTTTGAAAAAAAAGAAAATTGATTTGGCGGTATGACGCAGTGAAAAACCCTGAGCTGGAGACAACCAGGCTACAGCTGCTCACAGATTACAGGGCGAGCTGCAGTCACACGGAGACCGTGCAGACAGCCGTAAACGGCGCTGCAAGGCCCAAAAACCCTCCTCTACTTTATCCTATGTAGTGTTTTTCCACAAATTAGCTGGAGACGGGTGGAAAGACACTAATAGGATTTTTTTGAATTAATTAGCAGCAGACTACACTACTTTGAAAAAAAAGAAAATTGATTTGGCGGTATGACGCAGTGAAAAACCCTGAGCTGGAGACAACCAGGCTACAGCTGCTCACAGATTACAGGGCGAGCTGCAGTCACACGGAGACCGTGCAGACAGCCGTAAACGGCGCTGCAAGGCCCAAAAACCCTCCTCTACTTTATCCTATGTAGTGTTTTTCCACAAATTAGCTGGAGACGGGTGGAAAGACACTAATAGGATTTTTTTTAATTAATTAGCAGCAGACTACACTACTTGGGAAAAAAAAAAAAAAAGGAACAGTATGAGGCAATGAACCACCCTCCCTGAACTGAATACAACCAACTATGGATGGCCTATGTGGCTGCACTCAGACTGGAGACTGGGCTGCACTCACACACACACACACACAGACCCTGCAGATCGCTGTGAAAACAGCGCTACAAGGCAAAAGCAAGGTGAATAGTAGGTGAACACAGCGGTTGCTAAATTAGCCTTTGGAAAGCACAAAGAAGCAAATCGCTATCTCTAAACTGTCCCTCAGTCAGCAAACAGCGTCCTGTCACTAACTGAATTCACAGCAGAGTGATCGCAAAATGGCGCCAGCGACTTTTAAACTGCATCATGACATCATTACACCAGCCAATCACAGCCTTGCCAGTAGTTTCATGCCCTCCATGCTAAACAGGATGTGCCCACACTTGGAATCAATCTCATTGGCTGAATTTCTGCTTTTTGAATCTTAGAACTTCCGATTCCGGTATCCGATACGCGGCAAGTATCGGAATCCCGGTATCGGAATTCCGATACCGCAAGTATCGGCCGATACCCGATACTTGCGGTATCGGAATGCTCAACACTACTTATGGGCAATCTTATTATAAACGTACAAATATGTGAGAAATATATTTAGAATTGAGAGTCCTCAGTGGTTGATACCTTTTAGTGGCTAACTGAAAAGATGGTAACAAATTGCAAGCTTTCGAGACTACACAGGTCTCTTCATCGGGCAAAGACTAAAAGAAATTCTGAAGAATCACATATTTATGCACAACATAGCACAGACTGGCTAACACGGTACCAAGATATATATCTTTCCTGTACCAAATATATGAGGGGACATTACAGAGATCTTACTCATGATCTTTTTACACCTAGGCTTACAACAGTGATGAGGGCAGATACTAAGAAAGAAAGTTTAATTAGAATCACAGATGGCAATTCTTTACTCACAGTATTATGCCCTCTCTCACACAAGGATGATGTCTCCACTGCCCTTCATATAGTATTACGACCCCATGGCTGAAAGAATACAGATCTGCTCCATTTACCAACACTGAACCATGGATACATTTGGGGTAATCAGGATTTGGACCCACCGGTCACCTGAGCCCTATGGATACATTTGGGAAAGCCAGGATTGGGAACCACTGGTCTCCTGGCTCCATGGAGATGTTCAGAAAAGCCAGGATGTGACCCTCTGGTCACTTGGCCTTGTATCTTAATGGACTATCAGCTAGCTAAGCTTATCATCACTTCCAATCTGTGCGTGCCACAGGTGGAGTAGTTGGCCCTAAAAGTTCTGAAGTCACAGCTGCTCTTACCCTGGTGAGTCAGGGGAATGGTGAGACTGTAATTTTGCACCATCTTGGGTATCTCCACAATTATGCTGCTCTCAAAAGTGGTAGTAAAATCCTGGTGACAGATTCCCTTTATAGCTGATCGGTCCGGCCAAGGTTTTCATTATAGGTGCTGATCACCTATTCCCCGTCACCTCACATATAACAAAAAAGAAGAGCAAGGGGGCGCTCATAGGGTTACACCTGATGGTCAAATGAAACGTTCAATAAATCGGAGATCCACTCACCTGTCCGGGTTGTGCATCCCTGCACAACCTCAGAAGAAGCCTACGGTGAGTGGAAAGACGGCTGTCAAGAATCCAAGCCGACATGTGACTAGACCACATGACCACAAGTCCTGGTAATGCCTGTGCGGCTCCATTAGCAACTCACAACGGAGTGTAGGTAAATGAAGAAAAAAATGTGCGGTCAGGTGGAGCTCTGGGCATACAGAAAAGGGCAAAAGGTTATAAAATGTACAGACCTTTATTAGAATGCTGAACACACAACGCGTTTCGGTGGCTGAATGCTGCCTTCATCAGATGATGGAACAATAAAAAATGTAATAAAGGTCTGTACATTTTATAACCTTTTGCCCTTTTCCGTCACCTCAAATGACCTGATTGCAGGGTGCTGATGGGTTGTCATGGCAGCTGGGCACCTGCTGAGTTTCAGGAGATATAATATACAGTACAAGCAATAAAATTATTACAGAGTCAAGGCACCTATAGAACTAATAAAAAGTGAAAAGTAAAAAAAATGTTTTTCAAAACATTAAAATAAAAAAGTGTAAATATGCCCCTTTTTTCTCCAATTAAAAATAATGAAAAAAATGCACATTTTGTGTTGCTGCATCCATAAATGTTTGATCTATGAAAGTAAAAAATTGTTAAATCCATCTGACAAACATAAAAAAAAATTGAGATGCTTCTTTTTTTTGGTCAATGCCACCTCTCACAAAAAATGCAATAGAAAGCTATCAAAACATCATATATACACCACAATGGTACCATTTACAACTCAGCTGTCAAAAAAACACCCTCATAATTCCCCATTGACTAAAAAGTAAACGAGCAATGAGTTTTGGAAAATGGTGACGGAAATAAACACGATTTTTTTTATCATGAAGTTCAGAATGTTTGGAATTGTTTCCCCTTTTTCTGTGTACTGTATATGGGTGCTTCTCACAAAATTAGAATATCATCAAAAAGTTAATTTATTTCAGTTCTTCAATGCATAAAGTGAAACTCATTATATAGAGTCATTACAAGCAGAGTGATCTATTTCAAGTGTTTATTTCTGTTAATAAAGTGAATGCTCTTATTCAAAACTGCAACTTAACCAGCAAAAAACAAATCCTCAATCGGTTTTGTCAATGGAAAAGTAAAAAAGTTATGGCTCTGAAGAAAGAGAGGAATAAATGAAACTGGTAAGATGAAAAAATGCCCGTGTCCTTAAAGGGAAATGTCACCTCCAGAAGTGCTATGATACCTGAAATAATGGTATTCTGCAGGTAAATAGCAGTAAAATCCTTTCTGATTGGCTTAGTAGAGTATTGGCTACAGGGAGAAAATGAAGTTTTATTTTCCCTCCAGCCGCTTACTTCCAGTCATGGGGCGGTGAAAGGTGATATTACAGTCACCGCTCACTACATAGAGAGTGAGCTGTAATCCCTCCCTGGCACATTAATTGACAGCCTGCTCTGCACACACACACACTGCACACACGCTGTCTATCAATGTGCCGTGGGGGGTTAAAGCTCACTCAATGTGTAGTGGGGGATAACTATCAGCACTCTGCGCTGACCCAATGACTGGAAACAAGCGGCTGTAAGGACAAAAAACTTTATTTACTCCCTGTATCCACTAATCCACTAAGCCAACCAGACATTTAAATGCTATGTACTTGCAGATTACCACTATAGTGTATCTGCAGGCTGACAGTGTGTCTGGAGGTGAAGTAAATAAAAAACTAAAAATGGGAGAGGGAGAAAATGCAGCTGCAGCTTCTCTCTCACTGCTTCAAAAACTGCACAAGATGCAGGAATGAAGGGGAACATCAATGAGACACAAAACACCTCTCTCACTGGAAGAGCCCCTCTGTGCAAAAAGTGTGTGGTGATATATAAGCATTTCCAAAAATCAGTAGAGGGGAATAAAATTCCCCAAATATGATAAGCATATTTCTGACTTCATTATATTAAAAAATGTTTACGACTTCTTAAGGTGGAATCCATTGTTTTTGTGTAACTGTAATGTATAGAGTTCCAACAATTACTAATAGTAAGTAAAAAAAACCCAGTGGCTAAAAAGGAGTCTGTTGCGTCATACAATATAACGTCAGCTCCACTGTAAAGAGGTTGAATAATCTGTCACCTTATTGAAATTCTAACAATTCTGAGAAAAGCAAAAATGGCAGCATGCTTCAGTGGGCAGTTCTGATCTGCCAGGCAGTGCTTTTCGACCAGCTTTGTATGCGTATATATCCAACCCCAATTATATCTTATACAGGATTCTGGCTAAAGTCTCGGAGAAATAGTGCCCACCTGCATGACGAAAATGGCTCGCCAACTTCTTTACTAACCCTCTTGTTACCCCAGTCATTTGTGAAAAAGGTAATGAAGAATACTTCTAGAGTTAAGAAATGAGACAGTTAAGGATTTGCACTTTTCACCATTCGGTGTTCTATCTTTGTAAACTGATTCTAATTCAATTTCTCGGCTATTGTTTTGTTCACAGCTCCCCTGTGAAGCGTCAAATGCTGATGTTCCGTCAGCTCTGAACTGTCGTTTATATTTGTCATTCAGTCCTTGTTAAAAAAAAGACTAAACAAAACAGGATTCCGCCTGCAGCCACGTTCTCTGCCGGAGAATTCCCCATAGAAAAATTAGTCCATTTAGATGGAAACTTCTGTGTCACTCCCCTGTCTAAATTGGCAGATCTGGCTCTTTTGCAAAAACCAATAAAGTGTGAACCTTGATGCATCTGCCAATCAAACTCATCTTTCGAGAGCAAAGCCAGATGACAATAAAAAGAGCAGGGATGTTTCCGATTGGGTCTTCTCAGCTAGGCATGTCAGCTTGCACCTGCCATGGTTGGTGGTGTTCGGTTGCTAGCTAGGACCTCATTATGGAGCACCGGTGATTCCAGCATGAAGAAGTTATTTGCATTCATTTATACAATTTGCTGCTCCGTCATTGTGAAAGTTGTCTGCCAGACAAACTATTCTTCCTTTATCTTGGCTTGGTGCCGTTTCTCGGACAAAAATCTGTTACTGTACACGTGATCTGACCACAGTCTACAGCTTTTTTTCTGACACCTTCTGTCTTATACATAATGATAGGATAGTCATGCTTAATTGTAAAGTGCTGCTGAATACGTGGGTGCTATTTAAATAAAATTATTATAAGGTCACATTCACACATCCAGCATTTGGTCAGTATTTTACATCAGTATTTGTAACCAAAAATCAGGAGTGGAACAAACAGAGGAAAAGTATAATAAAAATACGTCACCACTTCTGCATGCCTCCCCCACTCCTAGTTTTGGCTTATAAATACTGATGTAAAATACTGACCAAATACTGAACGTGTGAACATGACCTAATATAACAGTGGATGACACTAAAATCAATAAAGATTTTACATTAATAAAATTGTGAACATCTATCAAGATTCATGCACTTGTGCTGCCTTTTTGATTAGTCTTAAGATGGACACAGACGTACAGTGGGTACGGAAAGTACTCAGATCCCTTTAAATTTTTCACTCTTTGTTTCATTGCAGCCATTTGGTAAATTCTAAAAAGTTCATTTTTTCACATTAATGTACATCTTAACTAAAAATAATAGACATGTAGAAATTTTTGCAAATTTAATACAAAAAAAAACACTGAAATATCACATGGTCATAAGTATTCAGACCCTTTGCTCAGGCACTCATATTTAAGTCACATGCTGTCCATTTCCTTGTGATCCTCCTTGAGATGGTTCTACTCTTTCATTAAAGTCCAGATGTGTTCAATTAAACTGATAGGACTTGATTTGGAAAGGCACACACCTGTCTATATAAGACCTCACAGCTCACGGTGCATGTCAGACCAAATGAGAATCATGAGGTCAAAGGAACTGGCCAAGGAGCTCAGGGACAGAATAGTGGCAAGGCACAGATCTGGCCAAGGTTACAACAGAATTTCTGCAGTACTCAAGGTTCATAAGAGCACAGTGGCCTCCATAATCCTTAAATTGAATAAGTTTGGGACCACCAGAAGTCTTCTTAGACCTGACCGTCCCGCCAAACTGGGCAATCGTGGGAGGAGAGCCTTGGTGAGAGAGGTAAAGAAGAACCCCAAGATCACTATGGCTGAGCTCTGGAGATGCAGTAGGGAGATGGGAGAAAGTTCTATAACGTCAACTATCACTGCTATGGGTTGAACTAGATGGACTTAAAGTCTTCCATCAACCTTAAATACTATGTTACTATGTTACTGCAGCCCTCCACCAGTCAGGCTTTTATGGCAGAGTGGCCCGACGGAAGCCTCTCCTCAGTGCAAGACATATAAAAGCCCACATAGGGTTTGCTAACAAACACATGAAGGACTCCCAGACTATGAGAAATAAGATTATCTGGTCTGATGAGACATGGGGGTGTTTTCAGCTGCAGGGACAGGACGACTGGTTGTCATTGAAGGAAACATGAATGCGGCCAAGTACAGAGATATCCTGGATGAAAACCTCTTCCAGAGTGATCTGGACCTCAGACTTGGCTGAAAGTTGACCTTCCAACAAGACAATGACCCTAAGCACACAGCTAAAATAACAAAGGAGTGGCTTCAGAACAACTTTGTGACCATTCTTGACTGGCCCAACCAGAGCCCTGACCTAAACCCTATTGAGAATCTCTGTAGAGACCTGAAAATAGCTGACCACCAACGTTCACCATCCAACCTGACGGAACTGGAGGGGATCTGCATGGAAGAATGGCAGAGAATCCCAAATCCTAGCTCAAAAGGGTACTTCTACTCAATACTGAGCAAAGGGTCTGAATACTTATGACCATGTGATATTTCAGTTTTTCTTTTTTAATAAATTTGCAAAAATTACTACATTTCTGTTTTTTTCAGTCAAGATGGGGTGCAGAGTGTACAGTAATAAGAAAAAAATGAAATTTTTTGAATTTACCAAATTGCTGCAATGAAACAAAGAGTGAAAAATTTAAAGGGGTATGAATGCTTTCCGTACCCACTGTATTCGAATACAGACAGACCTAAAAGTCTTAGGGTTTGTTTCCACGGTCAGGAAATGCTGCGTGTTTGACGCTGCGTACAGCCACAGCGTCAAAGATGCAGCGTCCAGATGTTACAGCATAGTGGAGGGGATTTCATGAAATCCCATCTCCACTATGCGTTAAAAGACACAGGCGGCAGACCCGCGTAATCGGACATGCGGTGCGTCTTTCCAGAACGAAGCATGTTTGTTTACAATGCGGCAACGCTCCATCGTCGTGCCGTAAATTTACCTAGACTATCATTAGATGCGTTAAAACCGCATCTAATGATTAGTCACATGCGTAGTAACTGCGTAAAAGCAGCTTACTACGCATGTCTAATAATTTAAATAATCTCTTACCTGTCACACTGCCTGAAGTCCACGTCCACTGCAGTTCTCGCGATAACTTAGCTTACCTCGAGAACTGCCGTGCACGTGACCGGGAGTTATCTCAGGTCACCCTAGGCTAGTTCTCATGGTCAGCTGACCGCGAGAGCTAGAGTGTAGGTGATCGCCGGAGAGTTATCTCCGGCGGTCTTCTACAAGCTCTGCTATGTCTGGATGTCAGGCATCCAGATGTAGCAGGGCTGGACTCGTCGTGGGACACTCGTTATTAGGGACTGCATCGGACCAGGGAGTATACTGTTGGTTTATTATTATTTTTTTCAGAAGATCGATGGCTTCGCTTAGATTACCAGTGTAATAAAGATGACAAAACTGTGTGGTGTTTTATTTCATTAAAATACTTTATCCTGCATGTGTGTGTGTGTTTTATTAACTCTTTACCAGCTATAAGATTAGTAATGGTAGGTATCTTATTGACACCTCTCCATTACTAAGCCGGCTTAATGACACCTTACAAAGGTGACATTAACACCTTATTACCCTATATGCCACCACTACAGGGCAGTGGGAAGAGAGAGGCTAAGTGCTGGAATTGGCACATCTTAATAGATAGATGATAGATAGTTAATAGATAGATAGATAGATAGTTACGATAGATAGATACATCTATAGATGGATAATAGATGATAGATAGATAGAGATAATAGATAGATACATCTTTAGATAGATAGATAATAGATAGATTTATAGATAGATCTATCGATCTATTATCTACCATCTATCTATTATCTATCTGTCATCTATCTATAGATGTATCTATCTATCTGTGTGTGTAAACATTATTCTTCCATGAAGTATGCAAAAGAAGAGGTTGGGCAAGGAAAGTACATCACAATTCTTTTTTTTTGTATATCTTTATTTAGCTTACAAAAACACACACAAATCCGCATGAAAAAACCACATGAAAAACACATAAAAAACGCATTAAAAAAGCATCAAAAACGCACGTGATGTGCCAGTGACCTCAGATGAAGATTTGGTGCAGATTTTACCTGCGTCAAATCCTGAGCAAATACTGAGCCATTTCTGACCGTGGAAACATACCCTTTGGGTATATGCAAGCGATCAGTAATCGCTGCAGGTTAGATGCTGCATACTTCTGCAACGTCCAACCTGCAGCGTCCAGAAGTTACAGCATAGTGGATAGGATTTCAAGAAATCCCATGTCCACTATGCATGCACAGACCCCAGCGGCTCACCCATGGAGACAGAAATGCAGCGCATCTTTCAAGACCGTAGTATGACTATTTATCTGGCGGAGTACAATGTTTTGAATGCAGTGAATCCACACGGCTCAGTGAAAACATGTGGATTCACTTGCGTTCAATAGCCGGCAGCGCTTTGGATGTAGCAGACATGTGCTGCGTCCAAAGCGCTGCCAATTCCTTATCGTCTGCACATACCCTTATACTGCCAAGAAAACTTGCAATACACTACAAACATTTAACAGCAAGCAGATATGAAAATATAATGAAAAAACCCCCAAATACTGGATATACTGTATTTAAGGCAGTCATCATGTAAATCCTCATTTTTCTGTTCTCATGATGGAGGAATCAATGTAAGAGGAGCAAATGAAACAGACATGTTTGTGTTCTGCCTGTAGATTGAGATGTATAGCAAAGTGCAGTGACTGTTCAGGAAACAACTAAATCTATACATGCTGCAGCATTAGTCATAAACTACTGCAACATGGGAATGAAACTATAACAGTGTTTTTCCATTTACAAAAATATGTTTAAAACTTAAGTTACTCTGTACCATTTAATTAAAATAGGTAGACATTTTTTATAAGGCACGGATTTATAACTAGAGATAAGCGAACCTTTCAAGGATCAATTCAGTTCGATTTGCTGAACGATTAGACGTTTGCCAAACATGTTCGGCGAACAGTTTGAAGAACGTACCCAAAAGCCATTATATTCAATGGGAGGCCAAACCAAACGTATAGACAATACCTTAATGGGTGACAAAAAGTTTCCCAAACAGCTAAAATTAAGGGTAGACTCCATGAAAACTGACATCAATTGACCCACAGTAGAAATTTGCAAATGGCACAGCAGCAGTCAGCCATAGGCCATGCATGAGGTATCAGGCTCTTGTGCAGCATTTATAGCTTGGAATTGAAGTTTCAATGAGGACCTGGTGGCTAAGGGAGCAAGCATTCTTAGCTGGGAGACCTGATACCTCATGCAACACCTCCAATTCCAGCCACATTCAGATGGCACACACATGTTATAAACATCAATTTCATAGAATACTATTGGTAGAAAAATGTAAGAATAGCCCTGATACTTCATGCAACAGTTCAGTATTTTTTTCCCAGCCAGACTCAGGTGGCACAAATAGAAGTGTTTCTCACAAAATTAGAATATCATCAAAAAATTAATTTATTTAAGTTCTTTAATACAAAAAGTGAAATTCATAAATTATATAGAGTCATTACAAACAGAGTGGTCTATTTCAAGTGTTTATTTCTGTTAATGTTGATGATTATGGCTTACAGCCAATGAAAACCCTAAAGTCATTATCTCAGTAAATTAGAATATTTTATATCACCAGCTTGAAAAATGATTTTAAAATCTGAAATGTTGGCCTACTGGGCCAGAATTTAGAGCATAGAATTGAAGTTTCAATTAAGATGTGGTGGCTAAGGGAGCGGTGTAAGCCTTCTTATCTGGTAGACCTGATACCTCATTTAACACCTCCAATTTTTTTATTTTTTTTCCAGCCACACTCAGATGGCACAAACATTAGTTTCATACAGTAATATTGGCAGAAAAATTTAAGGAAAGTAACGCAGGTAGTTGACTGAAAGGAAATGCAGTCCTGCCTGAGAGCCCTACTTACACAGGCAATCCATCAGATAGAGACTCAACTTGGAGTCTCCACATTTAAAAAAAGATTGTCACACAGCACTAAAGTGACATCAATTTCCACAGAGTGGAAACTGTTAGGGTTGGTGGAATGCACCGAGTATATATATATATTGAGTAGTAGGTGCGTTTGCAACCTGGGGTCCTCTGTGCAGGAGAGAACCTGCTGCTAGTAAAAGACAGTACTATATGGCGATATAAGCGAACTCTGTTACTTCATAGATTCGCTTGAGAAAGAGAATGCTGTGCCCTGTTAACCTCACAGGGGAACAGCTACTTAATAGAGCCGACAGTGGTCATGCAGTCAGCATAGCACACACAAAATTCCTCACCGGAGTTGCCGGTATTCTAGGGGCTTATTAAAGCCAAACCCTGAATCCACATACACAAACTCCTCACCGGAAATGCCGGTATTCTAGGGGCTAATTTCAGCTGAACCCTGACCACATGCAAGCATGACCACACTGGCGCTGAGCTCATAACTTAGGTTAATACTAGCGCATGGCCATGAGGCCATGCGAACCTTTTATAGCTGCAGGAACTTTAGGACCTTCCTAGAGGACCAATGGGAGCTGCTACAGTACCTGAGCAACTTCAGGACCTTCTTAGAGGACCAATGGGAGCTGCTGCAGTACCTGAGCATGTGACCCCCGACCTCCAATGAGAGGTCTTACCCTGGGCATGCTCAGAAGGGGAAAAGCAGGACTTAGTCCCAGAGACGTCTGCTTGCCGCTGACCAGTACTGGCTACAATGGCTGAGCCTGGAAAGGCAGCAGTAATCATCTGCACCGTATCAGGCTGAGCCAGACGCTGGGACCGATGTCTCCGCCGAGCAGGCTCCACTGCGGTTGGAGAAGAATGGGAGACCACAGCGGAAATGGTTCGAGATTCCCCCTGTGCAGAGGCGGGAACTCTACCCCTAACAGGAAACAATATAATAGGCCTCTGACACACCTTCTACCACAGGCAACCCACCAGATGGAGACCCAACTTGGAGTCTCCACATTTCAAAAAATAATTGTCACACAGCACTATAGCAACATCAATTTCCACAGAGTAGAAACTGTATAATAGGCCTTTGACACACATTCTACTACAAGGAACCCACCAGATGGAGACCAAACTTGGAGTTTCCACATTTAAAAAGATAATTGTCACACAGCATTAAAGTGGCAACAATTTCCCCAGAGAACAAACAGTATAATAGGCCTCTGACACACCTTCCACTACAGATAACCCTCCAGATGGAAACCCAACTTGGAGTATTCATATTTCCAAAAAAATAATTGTGACACAGCACTAAAGTGGCATAAATTTCTACAGAGTAGAAACAGTATACTGTAATAGGTCTCTGACACCACTTCTACTACATGCAGCCCACCAAATGTAGACCTCACTTGGAGTCTACACTAGAGTTGAGCGACTTTTACTTTTTTCGGATCGAGTCGGGTTTCGCGAAACCCGACTTTGTCAAAAGTCGGGTCGGGTGAAATCGGCCGATTATTGCGAAAAGTCAGGGGCCGACTGAAACGCGAAACCCAATGCAAGTCAATGGGGAATCAAAGTCGGCAGTGAGTGGAGGACAGGAAAACACCTACAGTGCCCATTTTAATGCCAAAAACATCAATTCTTATTACTTAAGCTTGTCAATCTTAATTTACTTTATAATAATAGTTAGGCATTGAAAACTGGGGGTCATTTGGCTAAAGTTGTGGGGGGGTAGGACTGGGTCAAAATTTTCGTGGGCCCAGGAAACGCGGAATACGTCACGGCGGTGGAGCAGGGAGAGGTAAGTATTTCAACTTTGCAAGTGCTGTGATCCTGAGCAAGCAGGGGGGCCCACTCGTTGGCACTGGCACAGGGCCCCTCATAGTACGGCGTTGTGATTGACGGCGGGTGGCGCCTCCCACTGGCAGATACACTTTTGCGTACTATGAGGGGCCCTGTGCCAGTGACGTCACCCAAGAGTGGGCCCACCCACCTGTGCAGGCAAATGGCACTCGCACGGGTGCTTGCACCAGGTGGTGACCACGGCCCTGTGGGGGGAGTCAGCCCATTTAGGGAGGTATAAAAATGGCCTATGGTGGACATTCAGCAACTGCAAATGGAGGAATTGGAGAAGTCAGTAAGAGGAGGCCAAAAGCAAGACATTTTTCAGGCAAGCTACGTGTCAGCAGGGGAAGGTGGGGCAAAATAATTTGAAATCCATGATTGGTTCATTTTAAAGCGAAAACTTTTACCTGCTGCTCCGGCTATAAAAGTTGTTTTCCTACTCCCAGATAAGGGAGCCTTCGAGGCCTTGTGTAGCCAGACGATGACGCTGGCTCAACACCTCCAGCCTTAGGTGCTATTGTGCTTTTGCCACTACCACCAGATGCACCACCACCACCATCAGTACCAGCTGGCAACCACCGCCAACGGGCTCTTCCACCAGACTTCCTCATTTTTTGGAAAATCTAACCAAAATAACAACCGTTATATGGTACTGTAAAACAAGGTAGAAGGTGTATATAAACTTGTTGAGAATTTAAATCTCCCTTTTTTTGGGGGGAGACTGAACCAAAACTCAGGCCCTGTGCATAAAACAACACAATGTAAGTGGCATAAAGTGGCTGGCTGATATACGACAAACTAACAGTACTGAAGTATATCCACTTTGTGAGAATTTGAATCTCACTTTTTTGGGGGGGAGACTGAACCAAAACTCAGGCCCAGTGTATAAAACAACACAATGTAAGTGGCAGAAAGTGGTTGGAAGATATATGAAAAAATACAAGAACTGTAGTACAATTTCAATCTCCCTACAATGATCTCAGGACAAGTATGGCAGCAATAAAAAGGACTGCGGCACACAAAAGTGTGGACAAATAAACAAGATAACTGTGCAGAAGAAGCAACAGGATTTTTGCTTTTAAAAAAGCAGTTGGTTTACACAGCAGCGTGCAAACAGCAATGCAGCTATCAGGGAGCCTTATAAGGCAGCCTAATAAGCTACAGAGCTGATGCACAAAAATATAGCCTCCACTGTCCCTGCAAAAAAAAGGTGGTGTTGGACAGTGGAAATCGCTACAGCACAAGCAGTTTGGGGGTTAATCTTCCCTCCCTAACTATATCCCTTCTTTTGACGAAGCTGCAGCAACCTCTCCCTATGCTAAGATCGGCAGAAGTAAAATGGCAGTCGGCGTGCACGCCCCTTTATAGCCCCTGTGATGCCGCAGAAAGCAAGCAAACCACTGTCATGCCCTTCTCTAAGATGGTGGGGACCGAGACCTATGTCATCACGCTGCCCACACTCTGCGTCCTCCTTCATTGGCTGAAAAATGGCACTGAAAGCGTCATATGAAACGCGACTTTTGCGTGCAGATCGCTGACCTCATGGCCGATCCCACACTAGGATCGAGTCGGGTTTCATGAAACCTGACTTTGCCGAAAGTCGGCGATTTTTGAATTTGTCCGATCCGTTTCGCTCAACCCTAGTCTCCACATTTCAAAATATTGTGTGTAACATCAGCAGCAGTAGCAATAGCAGTCACAGAAGACAGCCCAAAGATGGCACAAACTGCAATAACGTGAGATCAATACATGACACTAAAAACAACACCATTGCCAAATCTGCCCAATCTGCAACTTGGATTGCAAAAGTCATTGGAGATCCATGACTTGTTCATTTTGATGAAAGTTAGGCAGTCTACACTTTCAGGGGACAGCCTGATGCGCGTATCCATCAGGATATCACCAGCAGCACTGAAGATACATTCTGTATGGACGCTGGCTGCCGAGCATGACAAAACCTCCAAGGTATGACAGGCGAGCTCAGGCCACTCTTTCTTTTTTGAAGACCAAAATGCAAAAAGGTCCAAACCCCCTGATGGCATTGATATTGAGCTCCAGATACTCCTGCACCTTCTTCTCGAGTCATTCACAATGTGACAGACTTGTACTCTGTTCTGCAGGTGCATGGGCTGGTCTAAAAAATGTGTTAAACGACTCACAGAAATTGCCTATGCCACTTACACTGCTGCTGCTGCTAATGTTTTTACGATAACACCTTGACATTCCTGGGGTTTGACGTCTAGACCTGGGATGCACACTGTGTGCCTCACTGCTGTCTTGGGGAAAACTACTCTTAAGATTGTCTACAAGCGTGTTTCGATATTACAGCTTGCGCGCATCCCTTTTCGGGGGGAGGGAAGCTTCTGGCTAAATTTATTCTTGTACCGTGGATTTAACAGAGTGACAACCCAGTAGTCAGCACTATTTCTAGCCCTTTGAATACGAGCATTGTGTTGAAGATAGTGCAGCGAGAAGATGCTCATGTATCGGATGCTTACATAAGTTCCAAGTTCGTGGTGTGTTGATAGCGGGGTAACACTCATGGTTGCTTCCTCCATCCCCTCCCGTCAACCACTGACAACAGAAAGCAAATTATTATCCTATTCATCTCCTGACTGTTGCACGTCCATCACCTAGTCTTCCTCCATTTGTTCCTCGGCTCCTACATCTTTACTACCAATTTGTCTTGTACTATGAGTCCTACTTGATCGCTGTAAGCCACCCTCCCATGGCACCCACCTGTGTGACAACAGTCTGGAAATTTGAAATATTGTTAACCCTTCCGCATCTTTCTCTGATTCTACCTCTTCCTCTGGGACCATCACCTCCTCACGCTGGCTATTCAAAGTGTGCTCCAACATGTTGATGACTGAAATAATGATGCTGATGATGGCATTGTCAGCACTAGCCATATTAGTAGCCATTTCAAAACTGTGCAGAAGGGTGCAGAGGTACTTCACTTGTGCCCACTCTGCAAACATGATTTGCACCACGTTCAGACTGCGTTGGTGAAAACTATGCAAAAGGACATACCGCACCAGGGCTCATCGGTGCTGCAACAGCCACTGCAACATGGGCAGAGTGTAATTCCACCATGTCGGAATATTGCTAATCAAATGGTTAACTGGTAGGCAGAAAGACGTCTGTAACGATGCAAGTCAATGACCTGCAGGGTGCAATCAATAGAAGTGAGCACACAGGGACCGTGATAGGGGTGGAGACATTGCTGTACCAGCAGGGTGAGGACGTGTGCCTTGCAAAGCACATGTGTGTAGGGCCGCCAAAAGATTTGCACCATTATCGCACATGGCCTTCCCTGGCTCCAATTTTAGTGGAGACAGCCATTGCTCTGTTTTGGCCTGTATAGCTGTCCACAACTCTTGAGCTGTGTGATAGCAATCTCCAAGGCATGTTAAGTTAAACACTGCCTGATTGCGGTGAACCATGGCTGTGCAGTACGGAGGTGGGGGGGATTCTAATTGCACTATTGAAATGCATGTCTGATTAAGGGAGAGGTTGAGGGCACTGGTGGAGGCCCTAGAGGAGGTGAAGGAGGCAGAAGCAGTGGCGAAACTGTTAGATACAGAGGTTTGCCCTGCAAGCCTTGGGGATTCCAAGACTTGTGGAGAAGCCACTTGACCACCTGCACCCACAACCACCATGGTTACCCAGTGCCCAGTCAGCGAGAAGTAACACTCCTGCCCATGTTTGCTCATCCAGGTGTGGTAAAATGAACCCTGGCAGACATAGATTTTTCAGGGAATATGTGATGTTGTTGGTGACATGCTGGTGTAGCGCAGGCACAGCTTTCTTAGAGAAGTAATGGCAACAGGGCAACTGGTACTGGGGGTCTGTGATGGCTATCAACTTTCTGAAACCATCTGTATCCACCAGGCGGAAAGGCAGCATTTCCATGGCCAACAGATTGGAGATGGTGGAGTTCAAGCTCTTAGCTTTGCCATGTGTAGGAGGAAACATTCTTTTCTGTGACCAAAATTGTGAGATCAAGGGCTGGCTGCTGTGCTGAGAGAGGAGTATGGAGAACAGGATAAACTGCTAGACTGTGAGTGAGGTGCAGGCGGAAATGTTATGGTGGATTGAGAAAGATGTGTTGTGCTAGGTGACACAGAAGCAGCAGTCATGGCTACTTCCATAACAAATGACAGGCTCTCACTTACCTCAACTGTGGTGAGTAAACAATTGTAGCTTCTGTGGATGGAGACCTGTGTGAGAAGACTTGGAATGGTGACAGAGGAGGAAGAAGCAGCAGATAGGGTTGTTGGGACACCCAGGCTAGGCAACCTTTGTTGCAACTGTGAACTGCACATTCGTGACTGGTGCTGGCCACAGTCAGAGTTGGGGATGAGAATACAGTGCTTTTCATGGTTGCACCACTTCTTGTCTGTGTGGGAAGCTGCAACGTAACCTCATCTTCCTCTATCTCCTCTGCTGAGCTACTCAGCTGCGCACCTCTGGGTTCACACCAAGTGGGATCTACAACCTCATCGTCATCCTCTCTGTTCTCAGACTCTTCACCCTGAGAGTCACCCTCCTCCTCTTCCTGCCCTGACAAAACAGTACAGTCTGCGTGCACCTCTGGTATCTGAGTCTCATCAGGATCACCTATATCCTTGGTGGTTAACGTCTGGTGACAAGTGTCTGAATTCTGCTCGGACTCGTATCCAACATAAAATATTTTTGGGCATTGGTGCAGATGCTTTCCTCCTCTGGATTCTGTGATTCTTTGGAGCAGAACTTTGATGCCCATAGAATAGAATATGTGAACAGTTCTGCAGAATGGTCCATCTAAGGTTCCCCACAGACAGTTGGGCGTTTGGAAATTTTTGACGTGGGGGGCAACAAGAGTGATTGGGGTGCCATTCTGAGGATTGAACTGTGTTTGATTCTAAGGTGGAGGAAGAGGAGGAGAGGCCACTTGATGCAGCGCTTCCCATCCACTGTAGCACATGCTCTTTCTGAGCCGCATCTACAAGGCAGACCGCTGTGTGGCTGCCAAAGAAGGGGAGTTGAGTAGCTCGGAAAGTAAAAGATAGTCAGTGGTCTTTGGATAGGACGAGATGGTTTTTGTCCAGTTGAGATTTCTTTCACATTAATACCTAACCCACGTACACGTCGAACATCAAGCCTATTGCCCTTTCCACCAAGATCTCTCTTTTTCCCTACTACTGTAAGTAGCCTTCCCCTCTTTAACCTGATGTTTCACAACCTTAGGCCCACTAGTGTCAGTCACATGTCACTAAATGAACAATCATTATTTATTTTCTTAGATAGTGTGCTGGAACAACACTGCTATACCTAACGATTTTTAAGTGGAAATCTGGCCTTCTGATTGCCACTAAAACAGTTTTATCACAAATGATTTGGAGTAGCTAATTGGGCCTTCTGGCTGCACCATAATATTAGGCCTAATGATTTTTAAGTGGAAATCTGGCCTTCTGATTTGCCACAGAAACACAGTTTTATCACAAATGAGTAGCTAATTGGGCCTTGTGGCTGCACCACAATATTGGGCCTTTCAATTTATAAGTGGAAATGTGGCCTTCTGATTTGCCACTGAAACACATTTTTATCACAAACGATTTGGAATAGCTAACTGGGCCTCATGGCTACATCCACTTATTAGGCCTGACGATTTTTAAGTGAAAATCTGGCCTTCTGATTTGCCACTGAAACACAGTTTTATCACAAACGATTTGGAGTAGCTAATTGGGCTTCCTTGCTGCACCACAATATTAGGCCTAACAATGTTTAAATGGAAATCTGGCCTTCTGATTTGAAATACTGTTTTTATCTTAAATAATTTGGAGTAGCTAAGTGGGCCTTGTGGCTGATTCCCAATATTAGGCCTAACGATTTTTAAGTGGAAATCTGGCCTTCTGATTTGCCACTGAAACACATTTGTATCACAAACAATTTGGAGTAGCTAATTGGGCCTGGTGCCTGCATCACAATATTAGGCCTCACAATTTTTAAGTGGAAATCTGGCCTTCTCATTTGCCACTGAAACACAGTTTTAGCACAAACGACTTGGAGTAGCAAATAGGGCTTCTGGAGACTGCCTCACAGTTTTTGCACAATCTACTTTGATGCTGGAAGATAGATTTCACATTTGACAGGATCCTATGTAGTTAACTGACAAGTTCACTTTCAGCAGCACCAGCACTAGTGCAGGAGCAACCTCTCGGCAACCTCTCGGCACTGTGACACTGAGACAATGGATGGTTTCTGTGCCCTGATTGGCTGCCGGAATCAATTTATAAAAAGTTAAGGGGAAAAAAGAGCGCACCTTTCCTTTAACCTCTCCACATGCCCTTCTAACCTCTCCACACTCCCTCCCCTCATCAAACATGTCCCCCCTGACCCCTCCCCCCTTTGCTCATCATCTCATCATACAGCACTAGTGATGAGCGAATATACTCGTTACTCGAGATTTCCCGAGCACGCTCGGGTGTCCTCCGAGTATTTTTTAGTGCTCGGAAATTTATTTTTTATTGCCGCAGCTGAATGATTTACATCTGTTAGCCAGCATAAGTACATGTGGGGATTCCCTAGCAACCAGGCAACCCCCACATGTACTTATGCTGGCTAACAGATGTAAATCATTCAGCTGCGGCAATAAAAAATAAATTTCCGAGCACTAAAAAATACTCGGAGGACACCCGAGCGTGCTCGGGAAATCTCGAGTAACGAGTATATTCGCTCATCACTATACAGCACCACTATCCTAACCAAAGTAACAAAAGCATTAGTGGAAACGTGTTGATTTACCGAACTGTGACTGAATTTTGCCGACTTTGAGCAAAAATGCTCATGAAAGCGAACATGAATCCTAATGTGCTACGCTTGTGCCGAATTTGAAATTGGCGAACATTTTCCGAACACGTTCGTTCATCTCTAATTATAACTCCTTCACAACAGCAACTTTCCCTTACCTAAATCATCAGGTTCTGATGGCCGTGGTTCATAGTCCACATATGACTGCAACGTCGAGAAGACCAGTTGCCAGTCCAGGCATTGTGTATACATATGAACAGTGTGGCTTTTGAAGTGAATGGCAGCCATATCTACTTTAAGATTCCCAACCACTGGAAGCTTCTGCCACTTAATTTTCAGATAAAGATCAGTCATCTAATGCAAGAGATATTATCCTTGTCTTATAATCCACTTTGGTGTCACTTACTAAAAAAAGTGGAGAAACACTGAATTATGGAAAAGGTCATTTTCAGAATTCAATATACGATGTAAAAGCAATAATAGTATTAAATACAACAACACTAACTATCAGATGTGCGATATACTTCATAATACCATCATTTTTTACACACTCTGGGAGATCTATGCAGCCAGGCATTTTGTGTACATATGATGTGTATTTTCAAAGCCATATTATATAGGTAATATTGGGCACATTGTGACTTTTATTGTCAAAGTCAGAATCACATAAGAATGGTCATAAAATACAACACAAGTTGTTTTTGCAGTCTTTATGGACATCGTTTTTAATAATTCTGTTTTTGCTGCAGTATTGATTGAACCTCCCTGACTGTGATTCTGTTTACAGAAGGAAGTGTTTTGTAGTTTACTCCCCAGAAAATCATAACATTCTTAATGGATTTTTTTAATGTACATTTTAAATACCAAAATTATTTTTATTTTTAAATTTGTCTTACAAATAGTTCCTGTAATGTGAACTTTGATCTTGAACCTTAAAATTCTTATATAAAATTACAATATTTCATGTTTTTCAGAATTGTTGTAATTCAGCTTTAGCTTGATGTCACGAACAGATGGCAGTACATTCTCCTTCAGGATTTTTTTTTTATAGAAATCAGTATTCATAGTTCCATTTACAGCAAGTCTTCCATGTCATGAAGCAGCAAAACAGCCCCAGACCATCACACTGCCACCAACATAGTTTACTGTTGGTATGATGTTTCTTTTCTGAGATGCTGTTTTACTTTTACGCCAGATTTAATGGAACATAGACCTTCTGAAAACTTCAGCTTTTGTCTCTTCAGTCCACAGGGTATTCTCCAAAAAGTCTTGGTGATCATCAAGATGTTTTCTGGCAAAATTGAGATGAGCCTTTATGTTCTTATTGCTCAGCAGTGGTTTTCATCTTCGACCTCTGCCATGCAGGCCATTTTTGCCCAGTCTCTTTCTTATGGTGAAGTCATGAACTGACTTAACTGAGGCAAGATAGGCCTGCAGTTCTTTGGATGTTGTTGTGGGGTCTTTTGTGACCTCCTTCATGAGTTGTTGCTGTGCTCTTGGGGTAATTTTGGTCATGTGGCCACTCGTGGGAAGGTTTGCCACTGTTGCCCTGTTTTTTGTGGATAATAGCTCTCACTGTGGTTCGCTGGAGTCCCAGAGCTTGAGAAATGGCTTTATAACCTTTTCCAGGTTTACAGAGAAATGAATATTCATTGCCAGCACAGTGAATATTCATTTCTCTTTAGCAGCAAGAGCAGGAGTTAGCCACAGCAGTCGGCTCCTGCCTTCTCCTCCACCACTGCCACTCCCCCTCCATCTTCTAGGACAATGACTCGAGTATGAATTGAGGGAGGAGTTTTCAGCACAAACAAAATGAGCGGTCTGCTGCATAGAAATACATGCAGCTGCACGCTCCGGTCCCAAATGCCGGTGGCAGCGCCGGGTACTGATGCGAGGGACTCGCGCGAGTATCTCGCATTGCACACGCAAGTGTGACCCTGGCCTTAGTAGGATTACAGCGATACTACATTTATATATTTTTTTATGATTTGGCGCCTTTACACAATAAAAACTGTTTTATGGAAAAAAAAAATTTGGAATCGCTTTATTCTGAGAGTCATTACTTTTATATTTTTCAGCTGATTGAGCTGTATTGTGGCTAGTTGCTTGTGGGACAAAATAACTTTTTCTGTGATACTATTTTTATTTACATTAATCTTTTTGATTGCTTTTTATTCTATTTTTTGTTCCGCAACATGAAAATAAAGCATCGAGTTTTACCTCATTTTTTTCTTTTTACGGTGTTCACTGAAGGGGTTAACTAGACAGTTTTACGTATAGGTCGGGTTGTTCCGGACACAGCGATACCAAACATGTGCACTTTTATTGTTTTGCTTTTTTTTCATAGAAACATTTATTTATGGGTACAATATATTTTTACTATTATTATTTTAAAAACTATATTTTTACAACTTTTTTACTAAGTCCCACTACGGGACTTTCACTTTTTGCAGGCTGACCACTGTTATAAAGCATTGCAATGCACCTTATAGCCTGTCAGCCCTGCAGACACAAGTTAGTTAGATCATGCACCATGGCCTCAATTGGAACCCTGTGATGACGTGGTTTTTCATTATGATTTTTGAAGTGCTGCCTGTTTTTTTTCTGTTTTTCTACTTTGGAGGATTGGACATCACCTTTACAGGTTTTATTGAACCCATTTTTTTGGTAATGCTGCCAAATTTTCTTTCATTATGATAGATAGATAGATAGATAGATAGATAGATAGATAGATAGATAGATAGATAGATAGATAGATAGATACGCTCCATGACAGACGTTATGTCGATTACCCATGTTATGTAAATAAAAGCTTATAACCTGACGTTTAATTCATCCATTAGTTGTATAAATTATTCTTCTGAAAGCTGAAACCCTCCGAAATGTGGTTTAGGTTAAGAAAATAAATTGGCATCAATGCAGAAATATTGATCAGTTAATGGACACAGAATGGTCAGATTTTGGAAAGGCACAAGTTTTTTCACCCACAGAAAGTAATGTGATATTCAAACAAATAATTAACTTAAAATACAAATATATGTTGCATAACATTGGTGAATGAAGTTGTGGTGCTATTAGAGTGATATTTAATATTTTGTGTGACTTCCATGAGCTTGAAGGACTGCATCCATGCGGTTCAACAATGATTCATACAATTTATTAATGAAGTCATCAGGAATAGCAAAGAATGCAGTCTTACATGCCTCCCAGAGTTCATCTAGGTTCTTTGGTTTTGTCTTCCAAGCTTCCTCTTTCATCCTACCCCAAACATGCTCAATGATGTTCATGTCTGGTGACTGGGCTGGCCAGTCCTTGAGCACCTTGATCTTTTTTTGCCTGGAGGAACTTTGCTGTAGAGATGGATGTATGAGATGGAGCACCATCCTGCTGCAGAATTTGACCCCTTTTATGATTTGGAATATAAGAGGTAGCTAATATTTCTTGATATTTTAGGCTATTGATATTGCCTTCCACCTTGCAAATGTTTTGCATACCCCCAGACCATGATCTTTCCACCACCAAATTTAACTGTTTTCTGGGTGTATTTTGGATCCATACGGGCTCCAGTAGGTCTCCTGCAGTATTGCGGCGGCTGTGGTGTAATTCTTCTGAAGATTCATCAGAGAAATCCACCTTCTGCCACTTTTCCAGCGTCCATTTGTTTAGCAGGCTGTGGGACTTTGCAAATGCCACACTTTTTTTATTTGCCTTCTGTTTAGTGCTGGCTTCTGGGCACTGATTTGACCATGGAGGACATTTTGAGACAGAATCCTGCAAACTGTTCTAGTTGACACAGGGACTTGAGGTGACCAGGCCTGTTGGAGCTATGCTGCAGTGGAAGAGGGGCTTGCTTTGGATTTTCTAACCAACAAACGTTCCTCCTGAGCAGTTGTCTTGCAGGGTCTGCCGGACCTGGGCTTGTCAAACACATCTCAAGTCTCTTCAAATCTTTTTTTAATTCTTTGTACTTGACGCTAAGACACATTAAAGGTGCCAGCCACCTCTGCATTGCATCTGGTCTTCAGCCTCTTGATAATCTAGGCTTTGGTCGCAGGGTGGATTTTTGGCATGTTGTCAGAGCTCAAGTTGCAGTTCAAGTGAAGGTCTGGGGTGCTGGGTTTCTATTTATACACACCCACTAATTAACTGATCATTTACTGAGCACAGGTGAGGATGTAAACTAGGATTGGGTGCATTATATGACCAGGCGACAAAAAATTTGGCTTGCCAAACTCTGTCCATCCTATGTCCATTAACTGATCAATATTTCTGCATTGATGCCAATTTATTTTCTTAACCTAAACCACATTTCGGAGTTTTTGAGCTTTCAAAATAATAATTTATACAACCAATGGATGAATTTAATGTCAGGCTATAAGCTTTTATTTACATAACATGGATAAGCGACATAACTTCTGTCAGGGAGTGTAGATAGATAGATAGATAGATAGATAGATAGATAGATAGATAGATAGATAGATAGATAGATAGATAGATAGCAAGGTATAGATAGATGGCAAGGTATGACAATTTCTAACTAGTAATAGGTTGGACAAAGCTTTATTACAGAACACTAAAAACATGTTTTTTTAAAATTATTCTGTACAGAAATTTACAGAGAAGATAATTGTCTAAATATGGCAAACCCTGTAAATTCTCACCTGTGACTATAAAGCAGCATGGTGGCTCAGGGGTTAGAGTTGGTTGAAATCCCACAAAGGACAATATCTGTATGGAGTTTGTTTGTTTTTGCTGGGTTTCTTCCCAAACTCCAAAAGCATACTAATAGGAAATTTAGATTGTGAACCCCAATGGGGACAGTAATTCTATAGCGCTGTGGAATACGAGGCACTATACAAGTAAAAATATATACCTGAATGCTAAAAGTGAAGAAGAAGCAGTAGGTAATGGAAGTCATCATTATTCCATTTTGCTCTTCATTCAGCCATGTCGTAAATTAAAAATGCAGAAGCGTACTTGTTGCATTATCCATCCCCGGGAGCATAAATGTCTGGAGAAATCTATTCCCTTTGAGGGTCGCTGATTGAGGGGAAGTGATCGACGGCTCAGAAACAGCGGTTAAATCTGCCTCTGGTATAAATAGCCCAGTACCCATGAGTGTTACCCCATGTATCCATAATCAGGAGAGTACTAGAATGCTTGGCTGGGATCATCTTCATGCTTCATGTATGTGTTCAGTCTGCATACCACTCACCCATGTGTACAAGGCTGTAGACTACAGTTTTTCTTTTCACTACTCACTTGTGGTTTTGTCTTGAGATTTTATTTTCAGAATAGAAGCACCCTCCAATCATGTATATGGATGAAATAAATAAATATGCATAAATGGCGTAGAGAATTGTCTTTTATGACGTATTGCTAGGCTGAATTTGTCAGAATTAATTCTGTGATGCAGTAGCCATAAAATCTATGCTCATTTTGTTTTTCCTACTGAAGTGCAAACAATCAAGCATGACTTCCCTGCTACTTTCTGCAAGCTTTTCGTGCCAAGTTCAAAGTAATGTATGCAGACATGGTGTAGGTTGGCTTCTATAGCAGAAGAGGCAATGTTCTATTCTTGGCATAATAATCTATTTTTCTCTGTGTGTGGTATACAGAACACATCCAATTGAGATTTAATGTAAAAGCTAATGAAGAGCCTCAGATTTTAACTCCTTAGCCCTGGATATACAGTTCTGGCAAAAATTAAGAGACCACTGCAAAATGTTCAGTTCGTCTGATTTTTCTCTTTATAGGTATATTATTGAGTAAACTGTAAATTGTTCATTTAGTCTATAAACTTCTGACAACATGTCTCCGAATTTCCAAGCAATTAATTTTGTTTGCTTTTTTCTGAAAAGGAGAAATGGTCAAAATTAAAAAAAACAACAACAGTGATTTCAGACCTCAAATAATGCAAAGAAAACAAGTTCATAATCATTTACTAATGTTTTAACTCAAGAAGAATTCAGAAATCAATGTTTTGTGGAATAACCATGATTTTTAATCACAGCTTTCATGCGTCTTGGCATGCTTTCCACCAGTCTTTCACACTGCTTCTGGTGCAAAAATGTAAGCAGTTCTTCTTTGATTGATGGCTTGTGACTATCCATCATCCTCTTGATTACATTCCAGAGGTTTTCAATGGGGTTCAGGTCTGGAGATTGGGCTGCCCATGACAGGGTTTTGATGTGGTGGTCTCTGAATTTTTGCCAGAGCTGTATATCTGAGTAAAAACCATGAAATCCACAAATATCCGTAGGATTAGCCAACAATTTCATGCATATGGGGGTCTCTCAACTCTCTCCTTAAACACATGGAACCTCGGCCAAATCAAAACATTGATGGTTTTGGAATAGATAGCTGTTGGCCAACAACTATGGCATGTGTATCACTTGCCCTTGGCATTTCAAAGCTGATTAGTCCTAATTCTCAAAATAATGTATAGAAACATTTTTCACACTCCTTCCCAGGATTTAAGGATTCAGAGTAAGGGTCTGCAACCTGTGGCACGATGAGAGAGTTTTGTGCTAGTGGTGGATAAATGTGTTGCTTCTAACATTTTTTAAAAGTAGAAGCGATTCATTATTAATTTTGCCTCAAATTATCAGCTGATAGCAGCAGTAAAGGAAGGGTTAAGGCAGGGGCGGAGATATCATTGGTGCAGCCTGTGCAGTCGCACATGGCCCAAGAGGTAGGGGGATCCTTTTCCATCTCCAAACTATTTGGAATTGTGTATTGTGATGCACTATTCGGCTGCAAAAGGCCCATAAGTTCTTGCGCAAGGACTCTTTTCTGTCTGTGTCCACCAGTGCATTAAGGTCCATGTACACTGCAAGATTATTGTGAGAGAGCATACAACGCTCATTTGCTGATACTGGTGCAATTTTTACAGGCAAAATTCTCATTCTTTGGGTGAAATGATCTTATGTGCAGCACAAAACAAATCAACATTTTCAGCAGCGCATCATCTGTGTTAACAGGACCTGTGCTGCCGAAAACAATGGCAGCCCATCATGCACGAAATGCACTTGTAGCGCTGTTGCGTACATTAGCATACAACTATGCTGTCAATCCACTATATACAGATATGGAAAAAACTGTTGGCACCCTTCTGATAAAGTAGGAAAATCCACGATGGTCACTGAAGTAACTTGATACTGACAAAAGCAATTTTTAATTTAAGCCAGTTGATTAATAATACTATTAACCACCGCGCTAAACCGAAACTGGAATATCAATGTACTTACTTTTGATATGGCTATTACTATGTTGTCTGGGGTCCCTTGTGAGTGAAGGGTTACACCTGGTTACAGTGGTTTGCTGAAAGGTAAAGTGTGCAGCAGAGTGATATATTATTTGATTTGGACCTTACAATAAAAAAGAAAAAAAAAAAAAGAAAAAAAAGTTGTTGGTTACAAACACTTACTCTTTTTATGAGGCTGTATAGGTTGCACCTGTGGTGTTTCAATGTGGGGTTAATAGTTTCTCTTTCCACAGTGTGGTGAACCGATACTGGAAGGCAAAGTGTGTAAAACCTCGGTATATTGTTTATATTGTACACACAAAGTATCAAGGGTATTAGCTGGGTGCACTTACTGCTTATATAAGGTTGTACAGTTTACACTTGGGATGTTCTTATGTGAGGTTTTGGTATTTGTCTTTCCACAGTGTGGTAAACTGATGCTGGTGAGTAAACAAAGTAGAGAATAAAGTGATTTGCAAGCAATACACTAGAATAGTAGGAAGTTACTGGCCACAATAATTGCAGTGGTATAAATAGGAATTAGTTGGCACTCACCACATGTTTGCTTATGAAGGTACCCGCAAACATGTGGTGAGTGCCAACTAATTCCTATTTATACCACTGCAATTATTGTGGCCAGTAACTTCCTACTATTCTAGTGTATTGCTTGCAAATCACTTTATTCTCTACTTTGTTTACTCACCAGCATCAGTTTACCACACTGTGGAAAGACAAATACCAAAACCTCACATAAGAACATCCCAAGTGTAAACTGTACAACCTTATATAAGCAGTAAGTGCACCCAGCTAATACCCTTGATACTTTGTGTGTACAATATAAACAATATACCGAGGTTTTACACACTTTGCCTTCCAGTATCGGTTCACTACACTGTGGAAAGAGAAACTATTAACCCCACATTGAAACACCACAGGTGCAACCTATACAGCCTCATAAAAAGAGTAAGTGTTTGTAACCAACACCCTTTTTTTTTTTTTTTTGTAAGGTCCAAATCAAATAATATATCACTCTGCTGCACACTTTACCTTTCAGCAAACCACTGTAACCAGGTGTAACCCTTCACTCACAAGGGACCCTAGACAACATCCTAATAGCCATATCAAAAGTAAGTACATTGATATTCCAGTTTTGGTTTAGCGCGGTGGCTAATAGTATTATTAATCAACTGGTTTAATTTTTAACAGAGTTTTGCACAGAACCTGTTTTAACCACCTGCAGCTTCCGTGGCTTCCTACCTTATCCTTCCAGGTGAATAAGCGCCAGTGTATATACGTTTTTATTCTTGAATTTTTAATTTAAAGTAACTGAATATCAACTAATGAAAATCAAACATTGCTTTTAAATGGTGATTTAACAGAAAAATTTGAAAAAATAATATGAGATGTCTACAAAGTAAACTTGTAATCAGTCAATCTAACTATTCCAAAGGTGAAAAGTAGTTTCTGTGCTGTTTAGCATCATGATGTGTGACACACTGAACATGGACCAAAGGAAGCTAAAGAGACAGTTGTTTCAGGAGATTACAAAGAAAATTCTAAATACATATGTTAAAATTAAAATCTATAAGACAATCTCCCAGAAGCTTGATGTGAACTCCAAGATCAAGGTACATCAGTGTCAGTTCACATCATCCTTTGATGTCTTGGCCAAAGTGGACTTTATGGAAGACAAATGGAGAGGAAACCATTGTTGAAAACAAATCAGAAAAAAGGATTCTAAGATCCACCAAAAATTAAAAAAAATAGCAGGGCGTCACTAATAGGCTGTTAACCTGGATACTGTGCATTCCTATTGTGTGAACAGCGCCACATACAAGACTCTAATGTGCATATGCCAAGCAGCCACCCCCTCCATTAATTTGGTAGGCTGTGAGTGGCTGCTTTATTGGTATTTCTGCACCTGTGTAGCCGCCATCTTAACCACATGGGTCCACTGCATCCTGATAATGCATTTGTTCGGAGGCCTAGGCAGGTAAGCATCTCTGCCTTTTTTTGCTATTTGTTTGAATTTTTGGAGGATCTTTGAATCCTTTTTTTGTGCTAGCATTGGTTAGAGTAGGACTCATAAGCATGGGGACCCTTGACGTTGGGTTACGAGCTTACATATTTTGGCCAGAATATAAACTAATACCTCACATATTTTTTATATGTGTTTTTTGCATTTTTTCGGGGTGCAATTGGGCCCACTCTGTCTTGTAAACTGTGGTGTCTGTTCACATGGGATGCACCTTAATAGCGCTGGGCAGCCTGCCTGAGCTAATAGAAGGGTGTCACTAATAGGCTGTTAACCTGGATGCTGTGCATTCCCATTGTGTGAACAGCGCCACATACAAGACACTAATGTGCAGTCATATGCCAAGCAGCCACCCCCTCCATTAATTTGGTAGGTTGTTTGTGGCTGCCTTATTGGTATTTCTGCACCTGTGTAGCCGCCATCTTAACCACATGGGTCCACTGCATCCTGATAATGCATTTGTTCGGAGGCCTAGGCAGGTAAGCATCTCTGCCTTTTTTTGCTATCTTCCTGAACCATGAGCAAGGCTGAAAGCGAAAGATCTGGGCACTTTTGGAGATAAAATTGTATTAGTAAGCTCTTTAGAATCCAACCCCTTTATCTACTCAGCTTCTGTGCTGTCCCATGTAGTGCATGAATATTTGCATAAAACTTATGACCAGATAGTAAAGCTACTCAAATACTACTATATAATTTTTCTGAATATTTTTTCTTATCAGCATACTGAAAATAAAAAGGAAATATTCATAGAAATAATACACATTTGCAACATAATGAAATATTTCTTCAATTTAGCCATCAATATGATTTGGGATTTCCTGTTAAAAAGTAAAAGTCTTATTTATTTGTTGCAAATTTTTGCTCATTTCCTTTGTAGGCCCATGAGTAAAGAATGTTTTGCAGTGACGAAGAATGAATGTGGATAAGTACAAATGTATTCAATGCGTTGCCCTTTGAGATGGCATTTTTTTTTACTTATGTTACAACATTTTCAATTGTCTCCGCTAATCGGAGAGCTTTCAGATTCCCATCTGCATCCCCCCTGTGAAATCTCTGATCAAACAGTTATCCAAGCCTGTGGAAACCCAGATTTGTGCAAAGTAGAACATGTCTCTCTCCCTTTGATATATCCTCACTGGGGGCTTGCAAATCACTTTATGCTTTACCAATGTCTGGTCTACGCTCAAAATCCTGTACATGCAATAATCACATTTCCTGCATAATGAATGACAAGACTGCAATGAAGATCACAATGAATGACAATTTCTCCGCACAAGAACCTATTTATACAGAATTAGATGAGGAAAAATGTTAATTTCAGGAACTTCTGATATAATATTACATTCAAGTATAGCAAATGGTAACTGTTCCTGACTGGTAAATCCACACATATGCTATATGTAACACATTATTGGTTCTTTCCTACAAGTCTGATCTATTTTTGTGCTGTAATTTTGTTAATACATTTACACAAGTTCCCAGGATCCAGTGAAGAAACAATGCAGTCATTTATACTATGCAAGTTATACTGCTCACAAAATATCTTACCAGCACATGCATTCACAGCAAGGAAAAGGGAAAATATGCGGTAAAAAAAAATGAGGCAAAAGCACACTGCGTGATCACGTGTTGTGCTTTTGCCTCATTTTTTTTACCACATATTTTTCCTGGATAAAAACACTGCAGTTTACAGTACCTACAACCAGGGCCGGATTTAAGAGGTGGGTGGCCCGGGGCCCATTTTGGAGGGAGGCCCATTTTTCAAAGTGCTGCAACATGTAATGCAAAAACACAAAATGAAACAAACACAAGTTTATTTACAAAAATCATTTACGCAGAGTAATTCAGGTAAAATCATTCATTTTTTACAATCCGGGCACTTTCCTTGATTTTTGTGCTGCAAAATCACTAATGATGTCACTAAAGTCCAATTCACGCAGTAGATCTGACCTTGTCAACCCTTGAAGTCCTGTAAGGGCGTAGAAATTTGGGCTGTCTATATCAAAGACTGCTGCTAGGCTCTACATGTCAGAGACTTCTGCTGGGCTGTATATGTGTGAGAGGCTTCTGCTGAGCTGTATATATATGAGGGGCTTCTGCTGGGCTGTATATGTGTGAGAGGCTTCTGCTGAGTTGTATATATATGAGGGGCTTCTGCTGGGCTGTGTATATATGAGGGGCTTCTGCTGGGCTGTATATATATGAGGGGCTGCTGCTGGGCTGTATATATATGAGAGGCTTCTGCTGGGCTGTATATATCAGAGGCTGTTGCTGTGCTGGCTATATATATGAGAGGCTTCTGCTGGGCTGTATATATATGAGAGGCTTCTGCTGGGCTGTATATGAATGAGAGGCTTCTGCTGGGCTGTATATGTGGAGCGCCCCCAGTAGGGCAATTGGGTACTCGGTACCAAGTCCTTCGGTTCTCAGTGGGGATGTCACGGTGGCTGACCCAGTCCGTGACCCTAGGGGCGTCCGTTATAAATGGGGGAAAGGTCTTTAAAGGGATAATGTTCGTGACGCCACCTGTGGTATTCGGTCATCAGGGTGACAGACGCTGCTTAGAAGTCCGCTGGGGTGATGCAATGGCAGCTAGATGGTATACCTTCCCACAGGTGAAGTGTATCCCCAGGGCTTCCCAGAGTGTAGATGGTGAATGGTGTGAGGCGCAGTGAAGAACGAGGACACAAAGTTGCAGTCTCTTTACCTTTACTGAAGGCTTCAGCATCCACAGTCCAGGGTACCTACCACAGGTTAGGCAGAGTCCGGCTGGTCTGAAGGCAAATCCAGAGTCCCCTTATCCAGGTGGAAATCAGTAGCCTTCCTCTAGCGCCTGGGTGTTGTAGTACCTCCCTGCTGAGCTTCTCGGTAAGGTCCTCACAACTGATGTTAGTGTTCTAGATGTTATTTCTCTTTCTCTCTGTCCCCCTGATGGAATGGATATGACAAACCCATATGACTGGTGGCCTGAGGCTTTTTACAGGGACTCTATCATGCCCTGGCCCCCACAAGTTGCCACCGTGCTTCCTGGGTATGGGTCGGGCAGGTAATGTGGAATTACCTGTGCTGCCGGTCTCTGGAGCAAGGCTTGGAGACAATTACTCCCTCGGTGTTCCAGCTACCGGATTCTGCGCCTCAGAAAGGAGGCAGCCTGTTATGACCCCAATGGCAGAGGGTCTCAGGAATAACTACCAAGTCTGCAAACACAAAAAACCAGCTCATAGGGCAGTGGTAACTGGACTGACCATATATCTAATCCTAGCACCACAAATAGAAGTAGCCGGGGAACGTGCCTACGTTGGTTCTAGACGTCTCGCGCCAGCCGGAGAACTAACTAACCCTAGAAGGGAAAAAGAAAGACCTTTCTTGCCTCCAGAGAAAAGACCCCAAAAGTTGGATACAAGCCCCCAACAAATAATAACGGTGAGGTAAGAGGAAAAGACAAACATAAGAATGAGCTAGGTATTTAGCAAAGAGAGGCCCACTAGCTAATAGCAGAATATAGTAAGATGACTTATATGGTCAGCAAAAAACCCTATTAAAATATCCACGCTGGATATTCAAGAACCCCCGAACCGTCTAACGGCCGGGGGGAGAACACCAGCCCCCTAGAGCTTCCAGCAAGGTCAGAAATCACATTTAGTACAAGCTGGACAAAAATAGTAGCAAAGCAAGTAACTCAAAAAACAAAGAAGCAAGACTTAGCTTAATTTTGCAAGAGCCAGGACCAGCAGACAGGAGCAACAGAAGGATCTGATTACAACGATGCCAGGCACTGGACTAAGGATCCAGGAAGTTAATATAGCGACACCCCTGGACTAACGACCCAGGTGAGTGCCAAACAGAAAAAAGACAATCCCAGAGTCATACCACTAGTGACCACAAGAGGGAGCCAAAAAGTCTAATTCACAACAGTACCCCCCCCCCTTAAGGAGGGGTCACCGAACCCTCACCAAGACCACCAGGGCGATCAGGATGAGCAGCGTGAAAGGCACGAACTAAATCGGCCGCATGCACATCAGAGGCAACCACCCAGGAATTATCCTCCTGACCATAGCCCTTCCACTTGACCAGATACTGAAGCCTCCGCCTGGAGAGACGAGAATCCAAGATCTTCTCCACCACGTACTCCAACTCGCCCTCAACCAACACCGGAGCAGGAGGCTCAACAGAAGGAACCACAGGTACAACGTACCGCCGCAACAAAGACCTATGGAACACGTTGTGAATGGCAAACGACACAGGAAGATCCAAGCGAAAGGACACAGGATTAAGGATTTCTAATATCTTGTAAGGACTGATGAAGCGAGGCTTAAATTTAGGAGAGGAGACCTTCATAGGAACAAATCGAGAAGACAGCCATACCAAATCCCCAACACGAAGTCGGGGACCCACACCGCGGCGGCGGTTGGCAAAATGCTGAGCCTTCTCTTGTGACAACTTTAAGTTGTCCACCACATGATTCCAGATCTGCTGCAACCTATCCACCACAGAATCTACCCCAGGACAGTCAGAAGGCTCCACATGTCCCGAGGAAAAACGAGGATGGAAACCAGAGTTGCAGAAAAATGGCGAAACCAATGTAGCGGAACTAGCCCGATTATTAAGGGCAAACTCAGCCAACGGCAAGAAGGTCACCCAATCATCCTGATCCGCAGAAACAAAACACCTCAAATAAGCCTCCAGAGTCTGATTAGTTTGCTCCGTTTGTCCATTAGTCTGAGGATGAAAGGCAGATGAAAACGACAACTCAATGCCCATCCTAGCACAAAAGGATCGCCAGAACCTGGAAACAAACTGGGATCCTCTGTCAGACACAATATTCTCAGGAATGCCGTGTAAACGAACCACATTCTGAAAGAACACAGGAACCAGATCGGAAGAGGAAGGCAGCTTAGGCAAAGGTACCAAATGGACCATCTTAGAAAAGCGATCACATACCACCCAGATGACAGACATGCCCTGAGACACTGGGAGATCTGAAATGAAATCCATGGAAATGTGTGTCCAAGGCCTCTTCGGGACAGGCAAGGGCAAGAGCAACCCGCTGGCACGCGAACAGCAAGGCTTAGCTCGAGCACAAGTCCCACAGGACTGCACAAACGACCGCACATCCCGTGACAAGGAAGGCCACCAAAAGGACCTAGCCACCAGATCTCTGGTGCCAAAAATTCCCGGATGCCCTGCCAACACCGAGGAATGAACCTCGGAAATGACTCTGCTGGTCCACTTATCAGGAACAAACAGTCTGTCAGGTGGACAAGAGTCAGGTCTACCAGCCTGAAATCTCTGCAACACACGTCGCAAATCCAGAGAAATGGCTGACAAGATAACTCCCTCTTTAAGAATACCAACTGGTTCTGCGACTCCCGGAGAGTCAGGCACAAAGCTCCTTGAAAGAGCATCAGCCTTCACATTCTTTGAACCTGGTAAATATGAGACCACAAAGTCAAAACGGGAGAAAAACAATGACCAGCGGGCCTGTCTAGGATTCAGGCGTTTAGCAGACTCGAGATACATCAAATTTTTGTGATCAGTCAAGACCACCACCCGATGCTTAGCACCCTCGAGCCAATGACGCCACTCCTCAAATGCCCACTTCATGGCCAACAACTCCCGATTGCCAACATCATAATTCCGCTCAGCAGGCGAAAACTTCCTAGAGAAAAAGGCACAAGGTCTCATCACAGAGCAACCAGGGCCTCTCTGCGACAAAACGGCCCCTGCCCCAATCTCAGAAGCATCCACTTCAACCTGAAAGGGAAGTGAGACATCAGGCTGGCACAAAACAGGCGCCGAAGTAAACCGGCGCTTCAACTCCTGGAAAGCCTCCGCGGCTGCAGGAGCCCAGTTAGCAACATCAGAACCTTTCTTGGTCATATTCGTCAAAGGTTTAGCAATGCTAGAAAAATTAGTAATAAAACGACGGTAGAAGTTAGCAAAACCCAAGAACTTCTGAAGACTCTTAACTGACGTGGGTTGAGTCCAATCATGAATAGCACGGACCTTGACTGGGTCCATCTCCACCGCAGAAGGGGAAAAAATAAACCCCAAAAAGGGAACCTTCTGTACTCCAAAGAGACACTTTGAGCCCTTAACAAATAAAGCATTCTCACGCAAAACCTGAAACACCATCCTGACCTGCTCTACATGCGAGTCCCAGTCATCAGAAAAAAACAGAATATCATCCAGATAAACGATCATAAATTTATCCAGATACTTCCGGAAAATATCATGCATAAAGGACTGAAACACTGAAGGAGCATTAGAGAGCCCAAAAGGCATCACCAAGTACTCAACATGACCTTCGGGCGTATTAAACGCGGTTTTCCATTCATCTCCTCGCTTAATGCGCACAAGGTTGTACGCACCACTAAGATCTATCTTGGTGTACCACTTGGCACCTTTAATTCGGGCAAACAAGTCTGACAACAGAGGCAAAGGATACTGAAATTTAACAGTGATTTTATTCAAAAGCCGATAGTCAATACAAGGTCTCAAAGATCCGTCCTTCTTGGCCACAAAAAAGAATCCCGCACCAAGAGGGGAAGAGGAAGGACGGATATGCCCCTTCTCCAGAGATTCCTTGATATACGAACACATTGCGGTATGCTCAGGTACAGACAGATTAAATAGTCTTCCCTTAGGAAATTTGCTACCTGGAATCAAATCTATGGCACAGTCACAGTCCCTATGAGGAGGCAGAACACTGGACCTGGACTCGCTGAACACATCCTGATAATCAGACAAATACTCAGGAACTTCCGAAGGAGTAGAGGAAGCAATAGACACCGGCGGGGAATCACCATGAATATGCTGACAGCCCCAACTTGACACAGACATTGCCTTCCAATCCAAGACTGGATTATGAGTCTGTAACCATGGCAAACCCAAAACGACCAAATCATGCATTTTATGCAGAACAAGAAAACGAATCACCTCCCGATGTTCAGGAGTCATGCACATGGTTACCTGTGTCCAAAACTGCGGTTTATTTTCCGCCAATGGCGTAGCATCAATACCCCTCAGAGGGATAGGATTAACCAACGGCTCAAGAACAAAACCACAGCGCTTGGCAAATGACAGATCCATAAGACTCAGGGCAGCACCTGAATCCACAAACGCCATAACAGGGTAAGAGGACAATGAGCAAATTAAAGTCACAGACAAAATAAATTTAGGTTGCAAATTACCAATGGCGACAGGACTAACAACCCTTGTTAGGCGTTTAGAGCATGCTGACATAACATGTGTAGAATCACCACAGTAAAAACACAACCCATTCTGACGTCTATGATTTTTCCGCTCATTTCTGGTCTGAATTCTATCACATTGCATCAAATCAGGTGTTTGTTTAGACAACACCACCAGAGGATTAGCGGTTTTGCGCTCCCGCAAACGCCGGTCAATTTGAATAGCCAGCGCCATGGAATCATTCAGACTTGTAGGAATGGAGAAACCCACCATCACATTCTTAATGGCTTCAGAAAGGCCATTTCTGAAGTTTGCGGCCAAAGCACACTCATTCCACTGAGTAAGCACGGACCATTTCCGAAATTTTTGGCAATACACTTCAGCTTCATCCTGGCCCTGAGAAATAGCCAGCAAGGCTTTTTCTGCCTGAACCTCAAGATTGGGTTCCTCGTAAAGCAATCCGAGCGCCAGAAAAAACGCATCAATATTTGCCAATGCCGGATCTCCTGGCGCTAGCGAGAAGGCCCAATCCTGAGGGTCGCCCCGTAAAAAATAGATAACAATTTTAACTTGCTGAACTGAGTCTCCAGATGAACGGGGTCTCAGGGATAGAAACATTTTACAATTATCCCTGAAATTCCTAAACTTAAATCGGTCTCCAGAAAACAGTTCAGGAATAGGTATTTTAGGTTCAGACATAGGACTACTGGTAACAAAATCTTGTATGCTTTGCACACGAGCAGCAAGCTGGTCCACACTTGTAATCAAGGTCTGGACATTCATGTCTGCAGCAAGCTCAAGCCACTCAGAGGTAAAGGGGAGGAAGAGAGGGAAAAAAAAAAAATTCAGAATTTCCTTTCTTATATCCCACTTCTGCAATGCATTAAACATTCAATGTAGGCCTGGCATACTGTTATGACCCCAATGGCAGAGGGTCTCAGGAATAACTACCAAGTCTGCAAACACAAAAAACCAGCTCATAGGGCAGTGGTAACTGGACTGACCATATATCTAATCCTAGCACCACAAATAGAAGTAGCCGGGGAACGTGCCTACGTTGGTTCTAGACGTCTCGCTCCAGCCGGAGAACTAACTAACCCTAGAAGGGAAAAAGAAAGACCTTTCTTGCCTCCAGAGAAAAGACCCCAAAAGTTGGATACAAGCCCCCAACAAATAATAACGGTGAGGTAAGAGGAAAAGACAAACATAAGAATGAGCTAGGTATTTAGCAAAGAGAGGCCCACTAGCTAATAGCAGAATATAGTAAGATGACTTATATGGTCAGCAAAAAACCCTATTAAAATATCCACGCTGGATATTCAAGAACCCCCGAACCGTCTAACGGGGGAGAACACCAGCCCCCTAGAGCTTCCAGCAAGGTCAGAAATCACATTTAGTACAAGCTGGACAAAAATAGTAGCAAAGCAAGTAACTCAAAAAACAAAGAAGCAAGACTTAGCTTAATTTTGCAAGAGCCAGGACCAGCAGACAGGAGCAACAGAAGGATCTGATTACAACGATGCCAGGCACTGGACTAAGGATCCAGGAAGTTAATATAGCGACACCCCTGGACTAACAACCCAGGTGAGTGCCAAACAGAAAAAAGACAATCCCAGAGTCATACCACTAGTGACCACAAGAGGGAGCCAAAAAGTCTAATTCACAACAGCAGCCTTTTGCAGGGCAGAACTCCTTCTGGATTCCTCTCCTTGTGCTATGACTTCATTTCTCACCCTCCGCAATACAATTCTCTTTCGTGTCCTTCCTTAGAATGCTGCCGCACGTGGGGCAGGCGCAGCTCCGAGGCTTTCTGTCTAGGCCTCTGACAGGATCCCACCCCTGTCAGGGACCTCTCTGTCTGCAGCTCCTTGATGTTCCTCCTTCCCCTCTGGCTGCTTGACAAGGTGAAGCCCAGTCAGCTTCTGCCTAACTTCCTATCCAGACCACCAGTTTTACCTGATTGTGAGGAGTGCCCAAATAGATAGGAGCGTAGCTCCCCCTGGTGGGCTGGAGTGTGAAGTGTGTTGTGTGGTTTGTGATACCTGGTAAAGAGATCTCCTTTATTGCCTTCAGACGTAACATCACTCCTCCTGGTGGAAGAACGACATTACTGCAACGACCAGGACTCTGGGGCACTGCATATGTATGAGAGGCTTCTGCTGGGCTGCATATGTATGAGAGGCTTCTGCTGGGCTGTATATGTATGAGAGGCTTCTGCTGGGCTGTATATGTATGAGAGGCTTCTGCTGGGGTGTTTATGTATGAGAGGCTTCTGCTGGGGTGTCTATGTGTGAGAGGCTTCTGCTGGGCTGTATATATATATGAGGGGGTTCTGCTGGGCTGTATATGTATGAGAGGCTTCTGCTGGGCTGTATATACATGAGGGGCTTCTGCTGGGCTGTATATGTATGAGAGGCTTCTGCTGGGCTGTGTATATATATGAGGGGGTTCTGCTGGGCTGTATATATATATATATATATATATATATATATATATATATATATACACACACTCACCGGCCACTTTATTAGGTACACCATGCTAGTAACGGGTTGGACCCCCTTTTGCCTTCAGAACTGCCTCAATTCTTCGTGGCATAGATTCAACAAGGTGCTGGAGGCATTCCTCAGAGATTTTGGTCCATATTGACATGATGGCATCACACAGTTGCCGCAGATTTGTTGGCTGCACATCCCAAAGATGCTCCATACAAGGCAGGCTGGATCCATGCTTTCATGTTGTTTACGCCAAATTCTGACCCTACCATCCGAATGTCGCAGCAGAAATCGAGACTCATCAGACCAAGCAACGTTTTTCCAATCTTCTACTGTCCAATTTCGATGAGCTTGTACAAATTGTAGCCTCAGTTTCCTGTTCTTAGCTGAAAGGAGTGGTACCCGGTGTGGTCTTCTGCTGCTGTAGCCCATCTGCCTCAAAGTTCGACGCACTGTGCGTTCAGAGATGCTCTTAGGCCTACCTTGGTTGTAACGGGTGGCGATTTGAGTCACTGTTGCCTTTCTATCAGCTCGAACCAGTCTGCCCATTCTCCTCTGACCTCTGGCATCAACAAGGCATTTCCGCCCACAGAACTGCCGCTCACTGGATTTTTTTTCTTTTTCGGACCATTCTCTGTAAACCCTAGAGATGGTTGTGCGTGAAAATCCCAGTAGATCAGCAGTTTCTGAAATACTCAGACCAGCCCTTCTGGCACCAACAACCATGCCACGTTCAAAGGCACTCAAATCACCTTTCTTCCCCATACTGATGCTCGGTTTGAACTGCAGGAGATTGTCTTGACCATGTCTACATGCCTAAATGCACTGAGTTGCCGCCATGTGATTGGCTGATTAGAAATTAAGTGTTAACAAGAAGTTGGACAGGTGTACCTAATAAAGTGGCCGGTGAGTGTATATATATATATCCATATATATGAGGGGTAGCTGCCTGGCTGTATATATCAGAGGCTGTTTCTGTGCTGACTGTATATAGAATAGAGGCCGAGGGGCTGTATAAAGTGTATACACAGCAATATACTGTAAACAGGTCCACACTATATACATACAGTATACACAGACACACTGTAATGCAGGATATAGTGTGGACCTGTATATACAGTATGGTACTGTGTAGGACAGGAGCTGCAGGAAAGATACACAGACAGACAGACACACACAAACAGATAGACATACACACACAGAGATCATACTCACCCACCGCAAAAGTGACTGAAGATCCAGAGTGAAGTCCTGCCGCGCTCTGCGGTGGAGAATCCTCTTCTCGTGCCGACATCATGGCTCCGCCTCCTTCCTCGAAGGTAACTGAACAAACTCTCATCTGATCTAATCCGAGGGAGCGATCATATAGCTGAATATGTAGCGCCTAGAAGCTTCTGTTGGGATCGGAGAAGGCTGCCGCATGCCATAAGCTAAGCATTAGGTACAGGGAGGGCACTAAGGAAGTCTGGCTAGACTTCCCAGGTCAGTGGATACTGACGCAGGTCAGCAGGACAGGTGCCATGACTCTGCCGCTCTGTGCCAGCCACCGAGATGTAGGACCGTAGCCAGGTCCCTACGCTTTCAAAAGTTTCTCTTTTGTTAAATATTCCTTATTATTAGAAATGGTTCACAGCAAAGAGACGTGTATTTTACATGTTTTTAGATATTTATCCCTATATTGGTGGGAGGCCCCCGCTTGGTGGGTGGCTCAGGGCTCGGGCCCCTTGGGCCCACCCCTAAATCCGGGCCTGCCTACAACAGGTTTCTCTAATGCAGATTTAACAGAGCTTGTAATGATGAGCTGCATATAAGGGATTGCTAATCAGTGTATGGGCTCATACTCATTTGCGAGAAACTCGGATGAGTCTCGCTCGGCAATACCCGGCACTGCACCCGGCACTCAGGAGCGGAGCGTGTGGCTGCATGCATTCCTATGCGGCCGCACGCTCCGATCTGAGTGGCGACAGCAGCGCCGGGTATTAACATGCGAGACTCATCCGAGTTTCTCACAAGTTCACAAGTGAGTATGAGCCCTTAGAGGCATGGTTGGACTAGAGGGCACGAGACATCTAGTCCTGTACTGATAAACTCCTGCTAATAAAACACTGATTTTTAGAAACTGCAAGACACAGCCTAGTAAGTGATACATCCTTGGAATCAGAGTCTCTACCTTTAAATTATGGTTCATGTAAATAGGCGTAAAAATGCACGTATTGTACACAGCATTTTTCCTGCCAACAGTCTGGATTTTAGGAACAGACGTTCCCCTGCAAATCCTCAACTTGTGCACATGCAGAAAAAGGGAAGGGAGCGTGACTGTAAAATTGCACTACCCATGGTAAATGTCTAGTCTGTAGCCATGAGAACATATAGGTCTGAATAAGAACTGTAGACATTAAACAGTAGGAGGCTTTTCATCAAGAATATTTGCAAAGTTACGTCATTTTTAATTTTAGATACATTGGAGCATTAACATTATTGAATACCGCATGTGAAATATACAAGACTAGAATTTACCTTTTAGATAAAGTAAGGGTTGATGCAGATGTCCGTGGATCTCAGCCTGATCACACACTACAAGGCACGGATCGGCAGCGGCCCTCACAACAGGAACGTGACAGCTTTCTATATTTCTGCCATGCTCGAATCGGAAGACCTGTGGTCAGTCCATGCATTGTGAGCCATGATCGTCCAAGATCCACAGATATCTGCATGAGTACATCACAAATCTCCAACAATACAGTAAACTGTGATTAACCCTTACATAGGTGACTATGCAGTATTCTTAAGGGGGTTTTCCAAAAATTGCAACTAATCCTCTATCCATATGATAGGGAATAACTTGATGATCGCTGTGAGCCTGACGTCAATGGGGTTTCCAGAAATAGTTTAACTTTCTACTCGGCTTTCTCCAGCAGTCCAATAAAGAATAAAAAAAAGTGAGTGGAGATTGAGCCTGTGCACCATCACTCCAGTCAAGACGGGGCTTGAACCTGTACATAAAGAAAATGTGAATACTATACACACGTGGCCAAAAATTGTTGGTACCCCTCGTTTAATGACAGAAAAACCCACAATGGTCACAGAAATAACTTTAATCTGACAAAAGTAATAATAAATAAAAATCTATGAAAATTAACAAATGAAAGCCAGACTTTGCTTTTCAACCATGCTTCCACGGAATTTAAAAAAAAAAAAAAACAACTAATGAAATAGGCCTGGACAGAAATTATGGTACTCTTAACTTAATATTTTGTTGCACAACCTTTTGAGGCAATCACTGCAATCAAACGATTCCTTTAACTGTCAATGAGACTTCTGCACCTCTAGACAGGTATTTTGGCCCACTCCTCAAGAGCAAACTGCTCCCGTTGTCTCATGTTTGATGGTTCCCTTTTCCAGACTATTATTATTATTTATTTATATAGCACCATTAATTCCATGGTGCTGTACATGAGAAAGGGGTTACATACAGAGTTATAGATATCGTTCACAGTAAACAAATTTGCAATGACAGACTGGTACAGAGGGGAGTGGACCCTGTCCTTGTGGACTTACATTCTACGGGATAATGGGGAAGAGACAGAAAGTCGGGGGTGCAGGTGGTGAGGCAGCAGAATGGTTATTGCAGGCTGTAGGCTTTCCAGAAGAGATGGGTTTTCAGGTTCAGTCTGAAGGATTGGAGGGTGGTGGATAATTTGACGTTTTGAGGTGTGGAATTCCAGAGGATGGGGGATATTCAGGAGAAATCTTAGAAGCGGTTGTGTGAGGAACGAATAAGTGTGGAGGAGAGTAGGAGATCTTGGGAGGATCAAAGATTGCACGAGGGAAAATATTGGGAGATTAGTTCAGAGATATAGGGAGGGGACAGGTTGTGGATGGCTTTGTAGATCAGTGTTAGTAGTTTGAACTGGATTCGTTGGGGAACTGAGAGCCAGTGGAGGGATTCACAGAGGGGAAAAACAGGGGAGTAGCGAGGAGAGAGGTGGATTAGCCGGACAGCAGAGTTGAGGACAGACTGGAGTGGTGCAAGAGACTTAGTGGGGGGGCAACAGAGGAGGATACTGCAGTAATTGAGGTGGGAGATGATGAGGGCATGCACAAGAGTTAGTAGATTGAGGGCTGAGGAAAGGACGGATTATGGCAATATTTTTGAGTTGGAGGCGACAATAGGTGGCAAGAGTTTGGACGTGCGGTTTGAAGGAGAGGGCCGAGTCGAAAGTTACTCTGAGGCAGTGGATTACAAGTGCGGGAGAGAGCGTGATGCAGACAGCATGTTTCAGCTCTTTCCAAAGATGCTCAATAGGATTTAGGTCAGGGCTCATAAAACGCCACTTCAGAATAGTCTATGTTAGTCAATGTTTTCCTTTTAGCTATTCTTGGATGTTTTTAGCTGTGTGTTTTGGGTCATTATCCTGTTCCAAGACCCATGACCTGGGACTGAGGCCAAGCTTTCTGACACTGGGCAGCACATTTCTCTCTAGAATCCCTTGATAGTATTGAAATTTCACTGTACCCTGCACAGATTCTAGACACCTTATACCGGATGCAGCAAAGCAGCCCCAGAACATAACAGAGCCTCCTCGATGGTTCACAGTAGGGAGAGTGTTCTTTTCATGATATGCTTCATTTTGCCATCTGTGAACATAGAGCTGATGTGCCTTGCCAAAAAGTTCAATTTTTGTCTCAGCTGTCTATAGGACATTCTCCCAGAAGCTTTGTGGCTTGGCAACATGTAATGTGGCAAATTTCAGTATAGCTTTTTTATGATTTTTTTTCAACAATGGTGTCCTCCTTGGTCGTCTCCCATGAAGACGACAGATGGTGCGATCTGACACTGATGTTCCTTGAGCTTGAAGTTCACCTTTAATCTGTTTAGAAGTTTTTCTGGGCTCTTTTGTTACCATTCGTATTATCCGTCTCTTTGATTTGTCATCAATTTTCCTCCTGCGGCCACATCCAGGGAGGTTGGCTATAGTGCCATGACTCTTAAATTTCTTAAATGTGCAGCTGTAGTCACAATAGATACTGTTGGAGAAATAGCGCAAAATAGGGTCTTATCTGGGATTGAAATAGTTAGACACAATAAGATTGTACTCGCCAGATGGAGCCAAATTATGGCTTATAACAGTATTCGCTGCAGCAGATCCACAGGTCCACTGATGACTAACCGAAGGAAAAAAAATTGGGTAAGCATGGATTTACTCTGCACTGCTGAATCTGGTTGCCATGGTGACATTGCCTTGCTCTGAAAGGTGATGTCATGCCTGGAGGCAGGAAGAGGTCCCCATGCCAGGTAATACACAGCATGCATCACAATTCCTGCTCCAGGACTGAAGGGGGAGCTCTAGACTTGACTTCAGGGGAGTTGTTCTCTCTGGTCGGGAGGAGGAGTCAGTTAAGTCTGTTGAGAAGTTAGTCTGGGGAAAGGGAAGGGACAGGAGTGGAGTCAAGGGCTCTTTGGAATTGAAGCTGCGTCAGAGCTGACCACGGAGTGGAGCGCTGACAAAGAGGATGCCAGAGTCCTTGTCTGTGCGGGTGCTGTACGCCCCGACAGCCAAATCTGAAGGGCAGGGGTATGGAAGCAAGCTCCCTAGCCACACCGAACACACAGAGGCACCGCAGCAGACCAAGAGCCTGGGGCTGACAGTGAAAAGGCAGTGCCCGTGATAGGCTCACGCGGTCTGCCATACAGATTAAAACCAACACACAGGAGGGGGCCGCAGCTTAGCTACAAGCAGCAAGGACCCGAAAAGAGAGCACAGCAGGAAGGTCCCCAACCCCACCTGGCAGGGTGGACACCCCTGAATGCCTCCAGGCTAGCCAGACTCCTTCTGTAATCTGTAACTGGTACCCCGGATTGCATTTTCATCTACCAAGAAGTAAAAGGTAAAGAAAACTGCACTTCTCTGTGTCCCTTACTTATTCTCTGAACCCCAATGTTCACCACCACCTGAACAGCCAAAAATATTTGCCCTTGGACCCCGCTCTACCCGTGGGGAGCTGTACCATCTTTGCTGCATCACCATCGGCCCCAGTGGACCTGAACCACAGCGTCGGCCACTTATTGCCGAACACCACTGGTAGTGTCACGACTCAATACCATATAACTATTCCCCATTTTATGACAAGGCAAGGGCAACGGAGTCAGATCATGGCCCTGTGACCTCCCCCAAAGAACTGTCCAGCCCGGTTCCGAGTACCGCCCGGCTCTGGCGGGCGTGTCAGACACACCTTAATTTAACATGTCCCTTTTGTCACATTATTTTCAGAGGTACCATCATTTCTGTCCAGGGCTATTTCATGAGTTTTATTTTTTTAAACATTCTGTGGAAGCATGGTTGAAAAGTAATGTCTGACTCTCACTTGTTCATTTTCATAGATCTTTTATTTATTATTACTTTTGTCAGATTCAAGTTATTTCTGTGACCATTGTGGGTTTTTCTGTCATTAAATGAGGGGTACCAACAATTTTGACCACGTGTGTATCTCTGTCAATCAGTGGTTGGCACAGGAAAAGGTATCATTATTGGTGACAAACCCTTCCTACAGTAGTAGATAAGTAGGGTCTAGTCTATGTATAGTTGGTAAAATAATATTTGATACACTGCTTTTTTTGCAAGTTTTCCCACCTACAAAGAATGGAGAGGTCTGTAATTTTTATCGTAGGTACACTTCAACTGTGAGAGACAGAATATAAAGATAAAAAACAGAAAATCACATTGCATGATTTTTAAATAATTATTTAGCATTTTATTGTATGAAATCAGTATTTGTGTATCTACCAACCAGCAAGAATTCTGGCTCTCACAGACCTATTAGTTTTTCTTTAAGAACGCCTCCTACTCTGCACTCATTACCTGTAATAATTGCACCTGTTTGAACTTGTTACCTGCAAAAAAGACACGTGTCCACACACTCAATCACATTCCAACCTCTCCACCATGGCCAAGACCAAACAGCTGTCTAGGTACACCAGGGACAAAATTATAGACCTGCACAAGGCTTTGATGGGCTGCAGGACAATAGGCAAGCAGCTTGAACTCAACAACTGTTGGCACACACAGGATGACTGTCAGTCTTCCTCGGTCTGGGGCGCCACGTAAGATATTGCCTCGTGGGGTAAGGATGATTCTGAGAAAGGTCAGGAGTCAGCCCAGAACTATATGGGAGGACTTGGTCAATGACCTGAAGAGAGCTGGCACCACAGTCTCAAGCAAACATACTATGCCATCATGAATTAAAATCATGCAGGGCACGCAAGGTCCCCCTCCTCAATCAGCACATGTCCAGGCCCATTTGAAATTCGCCAATGACCATCTGGATGATCCAGAGGAGGCATGGGAGAAGGTCATGTGGCCAGATGAGACCAAAATAGAACTTTTTGGTATCAACTCCACTCACCTTGTTTGGAGTAAGAAGAAGGATGAGTACAACCAAAAGAAAACTGTTCCAAATAAGAAGCATGGTGGGGAAACATCATACTTTGGGGGTGCTTTTCTGCAACAGGGATGGGACAACTGCATCGTTTTGAAGGCAGAATGGCCTAGACAGTCTTCAGATCTACACCCATTAGAAAATCTTTGGAGGGAGCTGAAACTCAATGTTTCCCAGGGACAGCCCCAACACTTGAACGATCTGGAGAAGATTTGTATGGAGAAGTGGGAGAAAATCCCTGCTGCAGTGTGTGCAATCTTGGTCAAGAACTAGAGGAAACATCTGACCTCTGTAATTGCAAACAAAGGTTTCTGTCCAAAATATTAAGTTCTGTTTTTCTATTGTACATTTCATGCAATAAATGCAAATTAATTTTGTACAAATCATACAATGTGATTTTCTGAATTTTTTTTTTTAAGATTCTGTCTCCTACAGTTGAATTGTACCTGTGACAAAAATTACAGCTCTCTCCATTCTTAGTAAGTGGGAAAACTTTCAAAATTGGCAGTGTATCTAATACTTATTATCCCCACTGTATAATTATCAGGTACTGATATCAGTATGTGAAGATTATACAAATATTGCACAGTCAGATCAATAGAAAATGTGTATGATGTAACAAAAATATACCTCATCTGATTTTATTTTATTAAAGATATTAAGTATGGTAAATCACAATGAAAGTGTTGGGATGATTTTTTTTATACACCTGTACTCAAAGCTGTTCCTGTTATTCGTACATTTAGCCAAACAATGGTCACATTGTGATACCTTTCCATGTCTCTTATTGACCAACATAAATGCATATACCTTTTTAATTCCCAGTAAGCTTACTCTGCTTTCTAAGCACCTAATCTACCTCCCGGATCATTTATAAGCCTCCATCATGTTCCTACCTCCCTGTTCTGTCCATCTCACTTCTCCCACCCCCTTCAGACATCCAGCACTGTCAAGCCAAACACATGATAAATTGCCTTGTCAACAGTATTCATTCAGGGACCAATTAATTCCACAGAAATGAACTAGGGGCCATCAGTTGTTGAAAAACTCCTAGTGCAGGGAGCAGAGCCTTCTCTTTGAGAGAGCGGACGAGAGAGGGAGGAAAAGAGAGAGACGCAGAGGAAGAATAAGAGGCCTTGGAAGTTAGTTTGACAGAAATTGGTCATTTAATGCTTAAGTGCACTGCAGACAGCCCCTGTCATAGCGGCCAGCGTGCTAAAACTCCCACAGAGGTTTATTTATTAATTATAGGGAGCTGTATGGGGCCTTTTATCTGTCTTAGCCCGGACTCATCAACTTTACTTCTTGTCACAAACAGATCTTGTGGCACTCAAGACAATAACAAAGCGGGACAACAAATCCAACCCTACAACAAACTCCAAGGAACAGAAAATGGAAAAAAAGAGTTTTCATGAGGAATTTCTCTGTTTTGATATAGAAGATAGTTTATCATGTGTCATAAATGCGTAGCTTCAATACTTACAACAAAACTTGACCGGAGTCTAGAGATCAGCGTTTTGATAAAAAATTGAACATTTTCTATTTAATTTTAATGCCTCAATTATCAGAATAAATTCCATACATTATGATTGTCCCTATAATATTTCTATTTATCCTCTCCCATCACTCAGATGAACTCGATGTGTCTTTTTTCATCTGTACTAACTATGTAACTATTGGCTTATATGAAAATTTTTTTGAAAACACTCCAAGTCTCTAAAGCCAAAGCTACTTGTTACCAGGGCCGGATTGGGATGGTAATTCAACCCTGGCATTTGATAGCACATAGATCATGCTGCCCCCAATACCCACTTTCCTAGAGGGGATCCCTGGTACAAATATGACCTTGCCTGACATTGGAGGAAGTCAAAATTTTAATGACATTTTGTGTAATAGTCTTAAGAAACCAAGAGCAACATTTGGGTCACAGCCACCAGTATGTTCCATGCATACATTTGTATATGAGGATATGTAGGGTCCACTTTCCTTAAAGTGGAAAATTCCTTTAAAGTGTGGTCTGCCTTTGTGGGTGGAAGGTTGTCAGTAATATGTAGCTACAGAGTGAAATAACTAAGTGAGTCTGTCAGCACAAAATGACTATTCAAACCAAGGACTGGCACTCAGAACTTCTCTGGCATGGCCCAGCATTGTTTTGCTTCAACTTTGCATTAATCTTAACCCCCCAACCTCTTCCTTGATTGACAGTTCTTGCATTATAGGAATAAGTAGAACATAGAGACTGTTAGAAAGCAAGTAGGCGGGGAGGTGCACTGAACTGCTCGGCCACTGCAAGGGTGGACCAAGCTCCTGTGCTGGGATGAATTGACATTATGTGTCGAAACCTTTAAAGAAGCACTCTCAGGAAAATTTAGATTTTTTAGTCCCTTAGTAATATGTATGCTGCACAGTGTACATTATACCGACTTCTGTACAACCATTTTCTCCTGATATCAGCACCGTTCTAGTCCTCTTCTATATCTTGAGCTTACCTTTCATCATCTGTGTAGACCAGAAGTTGATTTTCTCAATACAATCTGTGAGACCCACAAAGAGTATCTCATGGGATAACCTTGAGAAGGTGAATTCCAGTCCACACAAAAGACGCTGTATGAGCCAGCATGTCTGAATAGTGATCACGTAGAAAAGAAGAGCATTGGAACATTGCTGATATCACAAGATGGAAAAGATTCTTGAAAAAGTATCTTCATTGTTAGTAGCCATATGGCAATAAATTCGTATCTACCATGCTGTTCCAATCTCCGAATGTCCCTCTCCTCTTCCTTTAACCCCTTTCAACATGAAGTCTCATGCAAGTAACATCACTTCCCCATTTTTAGACCTTTGCCCAGTGCTGTATTTAGGGTTTCTGCTGCCCTAGGCACTTTTAGTGCTGCCCCCCCCCCCCCCTTTGGTGAGTATGACACTATTGGCAGTGACTCGGCATGTGCCGCATAACGGATCACTTACGGCAACACTGCGTTCGGCCTCATTCATTCCCTATGGGATTTGCGGCACTTATGATCTGGCAAATGCGGTACCATACCTCCCAACTTTTGAAGAAGGGAAGGAGACAGTGTGCGGCGCGCATAGCGCGCCGCGGCAAATTTTAGGCCACGCCTCTGACCACACCCATTTCACAACTAGTCACACCCATATCCACGTCCCAACCACAGCCATTTAGCACTGCTGATCACACTGTTTTATATACAATAATTATAAACGAAAAAATATGGCCACAGTGCTCCATACTGTATAACGGCCACACATGATGCTCCATACTGTATAATGACCGCACAGTGCTCCATACTGTATAACGACCACACATGATGCTCCATACTGTATAATGACCACACATGATGTTCCATAATGTATAATGGCCACACATGATGCTCCATACTGTATAATGACCACACATGATGCTCCATACTGTATAATGACCGCACATGATGCTCCATACTGTATAACGACCACACATGATGCTCCATACAGTATAACGGCCACACATGATGCTCCATACTGTATAACGGCCACACATGATGCTCCATACTGTATAACGGCCACACATGATGCTCCATACTGTATAACGGCCACACATGATGCTCCATATTGTATAATGGCCACACATGATGCTCAATACTGTATAGTGGCCACACAGTTCTCCATGATACTGTATAATGACCCCCCCTCCTGTATGCATGGCTCATATTCCCCGCCTGTATGCATGGCTCACACTCCCCCCCTGTATGCATGGCTCATATTCACCCCCCCCCGTATACATGGCTCATCTCCCCCTCCCTCCCTGTATGCATGGTGGCTCTGGCTTATCTCCCATCCCCCCCTGTATGTGTGGCTCATCTCCCATCCCCCCCCTGTATGTATGCATGCATGCATGCATGGTGGCATTGGTGGCTCTGGCTCGTCATCTCCCATCCCCCATGCGTGGCTCATCGGCAGCCTGCTCCGCCGCTCCCCATCTATCTTGTGGCTGCCACCTGCCGGGCTCCCCGATCCTCCTCCTTCATCCTCCCCGGCTCCCCCCGTCCCTGGCTGTCATCATACTCACCTGGCTGTCTCCTCACACCGCGCACGGCGCGCAGAAGAACGGGATCCTCCACCTCTGTGCTGTGTCCCGGAGCAGCACCCTCGTCGTCCTGTATGAGCGGTCAGGTGGTACCGCTGATTAAGGTCATGACCTTAATCAGCGGTACCATGTGACCGCTCACACAGCGAGGGTGCAGTCACTGAGAGCAGACCAGGCGTCGCTGGAGCAGGTGAGGTGAGTATGCATCAATCATAGTGTGTATGGGCAAGGAGGCAGCGGCGGGGGGGCGGCGGTGGCGGCGAGGGGGGAGGGGCTTAAGCCTTTAGGTGACCCCGGCCGGACCGGACTTTGCATTAAAAAAAAAGAAAAAAAAAAAAGCACACACACCTGCTCAGGTGCCGCCCCCCCGCATGGCCCCGCCCTAGGCACGTGCCCTCAAGTGCCTAGTGGCAAATACGGCCCTGCCTTTGCCACAAACAATCCCATGTAAAAACATCACTACACTCCCTTCAGCTTCCTCCAACATGCAGTCCCAAGTAAAAAATAGACATCACCACTTACTTCAGCCTCCTACAATGTATAGTCCCATTAAAAGCACATTACTCTCCAGTCTCCGCATTTCAACCTACTCAAAGATACAGTCCTATGCAAATAACATCGCTTACCTCTTTTCAGCCCTTCCCAACATACTACATTGAAACTCCTCCATGATGCAGTCCTGTGCAAAAAAGACATCAATTCATCCCTTTTAAATGCCCCATGCCAATAACATTGCAAACTACCATTCAGCAGTAGTGCATGGCCACCGGAGTAGACCACTGCATACCTCCTTCTGCATACCACCATCCACTGTCTCTCCCTTTGATAGGTTGCTCTGGTACCTTGTCATCTTTGCATCACACTTTAACTATGACATCAGTCTGGACTTACTAATCAGATGAGGAGCCAGTGATGCAACCAGGAAGGCACAGGTTGCAGGGCCATAATCTGGTGGCCAATAATGAGATGGCTGATGGCCCAGGGTCCTGTGAATCTTGTTACTACTCTCCTCACTTCAGTGCCTCCAGCAAACAGCCACATACACTAAAGACTGCACTCTCTTCTTGGGGTACCCATGCACACTGCCCCTCTCAGTCCATCCATCTATATCCAGTCTGCTCCTGCAGTATATCACTCCTTTCGGCCCTAGGGAATAATTTTCAACCATGGGAAAACCCTTTGAATAGCAAGTTTGCGTTAAAATAAATATTATATTGTAAATTTGTTCAGTCTGACATAACATAATCTGCTTTTGAGGCTGCATTTAAAACTTGGTCAAAGTATTTAAAAAGTATGTACGTGGATTTCAGGGATCTCTACTTCTAGCGGGAAACAGGAAACTGTAGTTAATCCCTTGTATTTTGAGTCTGTAGTTTCCAGCAGGAGATGCCAAATATTGTATTCTTGTTGCTTTATGAGAGGTAAAAAGAAAGGCTTAATAATTAATGTTGCTTTCTATTGCCATAGCAGGCTAAGGTAAGCATGAGATGGCAGAGGGAGTCAGCTGGAAAGCGCCTTGTCTGCCACTTGTCACCTTCTCCAGGTTACCTGATATGTGATAGCCTGAGAGGTGGCACACACACGGCAACCTCCGCTTTAGTCTCCATGAATGGGAACAGACACTGCTGTTTAGACAGCTCTTGGTGAATAAGCTGAGCACAATTTAATCAATCATTCTATTGTAGAAACTTACATCAAGCTCCTGTAAAATACCTTATTACATTAATAGTAAAATTAATTAGAGTTCATAAGGAATGCATCTAAATAGAGGGATCCTAGTCTAATACTACTAGGAGCAATGAATGTGTAACTAAAGGGGAATTTACACTGCAAGATAATCATGAAGGTCAAAGTTAAAAACGTTACGTTTCACAATTGTCTTGCCATGTGAACAAGCTGACAATCACACGATGAACAAGCAAAATGGTTGTGGATTGAGTAATATTAACTTTTGCTCTTTGTTTGCTTTTGTGTGCCTGTGTAAATAGGCAAACGACCACCGATCGGTAAAAGTTTATCAATTGGGGATCGTAACGTACCCCCAGTTGGTTCATGTAAACATAAATGCTGATTAGATTTGATGAGAATCGAATCGTATGTTCCAACCCATTGGTCATGACAGTAGTCAAAAGTAGCTGGATGGGCATTGGAGATCCACCTCTTACCTGAAGGCATCATAGCTCTTCTTTTGATTAGCTGGCATGGCGCGATGTCTGTCACTCAGCAATGATGATGTTACGCCAGGAAGCCTAATGAAAATAAGCTGAAGTCTGTTAAGAAGTAGTTCTCGCACTCCTATCCAGTGGAGACAGGCCAATATCGTTGCCGAAGGACTGATTTGTGCAAATCTATTTGCACCAACTCAAAATACTTTTATACTGTATCTCCTGTGAGATAAAACATTCATGGCCATTGCTTGCTAAAAAGTTTTCAAATCAATCAATTTATTCAGGTTGTTAATGTATGGTAGTATATGGTTTTAAAATGTTATACATGACATGCAAATAATGTACAGTAAAATTATGTGAAATAAAATGTAATATATGCCATAGAAGTTCATTGCTGTAAAAGTTAAAAGCTATCAATTAAAATAAATCTACAGTCTAGATCTACATAACGGCATAAACCACCCTACCACCCATCCTAGAAATCATTGGGAATTACAGAAACTCATAGTGCTTTATGATTGCTGTATGGTGGCAATGTCCTTGCATTTCAACATTCCTGTGCCATGTGATCACCAGTCAGTATTTACCCAGGAAACAGCATATTCAAAGTATAATAGTAAATGCAGCTGGCATGTCATCAGGCAACAAATGTCAATGTAGCCTCTTAAAGAAAAGAATGGAGTTCAGGACAATGGATGAAACATTAGCATTGGATCTGTGTTTGATGTCTTTAGTTCTGTTGTATCTGATGCCCAACAGACTCACAAAGAGTAAATGTTAACCTGTTGTTCTCTAAGTTACAGTTTTCATGTAATTTCACTCTTGAATTAAACTTAATCATAGTTTAATGAAAACTTTTATAACTTCATATTATCATTTGTCCTTGGTTTTCAAAGATTAAAGTTTGCTGTTGGAAGCCATTAAAGTTTGCTGTTGGAAGCCATTCCAGGTGACTACCTAATGAAGCTGTGTCATGCCTAGTGACGGGGTTCTGTCAGAAGCATCAGTGGTTTGGGATTTCTTTGGATCCAGTGGCCTTTAGTAGAAGTGGGTACTTTGATGCCTCAGGATTCAATCCAGCACTTTTGTGTTTATCTGCCGGCATTTCTATCTGCTGAACCACTGGTGATCCGGTTGCTGATTACCATTTGCTTTCTCGTCCACTCCTATCTTACAATAGGTGTTTTCCATTTGCTCCTTGGCTTATCCTATCATTTTGCAGGGGCTTTTATTTAAACCTCTCTCTTACCTCTGTTCCCTAATGGTGATAGCTTACAACTACCCAGTTTGGTGGCGAAGGAGTATACCTTTTCAAGACAGTCTGTTTGTGTCTTCTCTAGAAGTTATCTGCATGGTTTTGGTCGTGCGTGCATTTACTTATCCTCTCGACTTTGGTTGATCACTCCTACTGTTCCTTTGTTTTCTACTTTTGTTTTTTCATGGGTGTTTTTGTATAATTGCAGTTTCCTTTCATCCCAGTCTGTTACCCCTGTCTGTCTGGTTTGTACTATCCATTTCACTTCAGTCCCATACGCCCCCTGGGGAGGGAATAGTTTTCAGTGTGCATACAGGAGCATAGTAAGGTTGGAGACCCAGGTCTCTCCACCTTCAAGAGCACCCCTAGGACAAGGATAGTGAAGGTCCCAGCTCCAGGAATAGTTGCAGGCACCCTCTCCCTTACTTCAGACCAGAAAATCATGACAAGCTGCTTGAGAGAATGCTAATAGTGATGAGCGAATGTGCTTGAATAAGGTGTTATCGGAGCATGATCATTTGCTAACCGAGTGATTTCAGCGAGCTTGAATAATATGTATGAGTCCCCGTGCCTGTCTGTCTGGCGGCTCTTCTACAGCCGTAGCACATACAGGGATTGCTTAACAAACAGGAGGCATGCAGCTGCGGGGACTCGAACATATTTTTTGTGCATGCCAAAGACACTCGGTTAGCACATGAGCATACTTGGATAACACCTTATCAGAGCATGTTTGCTCATCACTAAATGCCAAGTCAGCTTTAAGTTGTCATCAGAATAAAAGTGGGTACTTTGAGGAATATTGGGTTTAACAAATATTCTGACTACTTTTACATGTTTCTTTACTCCTTGTTTCCATATGCAGTTTTGCTGTCTTCAGTCTGAATCTACAATGTGCACGTTCCAAAAAGATGAACAAAATCCATTGCATGAACAGGGGTGTGAGAAAAATAATCCTCCAGCTGCGTTTCAAGTAAAACAGTAAGCTTTATTTAATTATCTATGAAGAAGGACTAAGCTACAGTCTAAAAACATAGGAAAGAACTTCAGTATTTGAATATACTTGAAGATGTCTATCTTTTAAAATTGTTCAAATAAAGCCTACCATTTTAGCTGGAACACATCAGGAAGACTATCTTTTTTGGATCTTTGTTGTGCCACATTGGGCAGGAGTGGCTTTTTCTGTGCCGAGGAGTTTGTGGTAGCATCAACAAGGGTGAGCTGTTTTTTCCTACGTTATTGATAAACAGGGATGTTCAAACTTTTCACCAGTAATGTATGTGTAAAGTGGCCGAGAGCAGTAGTCATGACCAATCTGCTGTCCAGTTGCGCTCTGGCACTTTATAGACAAGGAATTTCCCAGTCCCAGTGTGTTGTAGGGTGTGGGGTGCATCACACTCACTTTTAGGCCATAGGTCTCCGCTGCATCCAGGCTTCCATCACGCAATTCATGGGACACCAGGTTCTTTGCAGCAGTCACACTTTTACTAAACAGTCCAAGTTCATCAGTTGAGTTCAGGTGGGATATGGCACAGCAATACGCATTTCTTTCCTCCTTAGTACAACTCCTGCTCTGCTCTGTCACCCGTTCATTCTGGACTACTCCCAAGCCTACTGACTTTATCAGCCTCAGGAATTCGCTGACCGCTCCGACCAGCCACTTGCCCCCATGTAATTCCATGTCCACAGACCTCATTATGTCTGAAGACCAGGCCAGCTCCATGGTACCTGGCTCGAGTCCTTGGCTCTGGACACTGTTCAAATATCCACGAGGGATCTCCATTTGACCTCCCACTGCCTTCAACGTTCGGTCCATGTTGCCCCTAGAAACCCACCCAACCTGAACTTGAACTCCACTATACACTTCACTATCTGGCACTGAACTCCCTCTAACCAAGAAGTGTCCCCTTTCATATCACCACTAGTGCCCACCCACTGGGTTAATCCTATTCTTAACTATTTCCTATCTTACATGCTAAATCTATTATCCTTATTCTATATCCTATGCTGTCAAAAGGTTATCCTTATGCTATACTCACATTATTCTACATCCCATAGAATGTAAGTCCGCAAGGACAGGGTCCTCTCCCCTCTGTACATGTCTGTCATTGTAAATTTGTTTACTGTAAACGATATCTATAACTCTGTACGTAACCCCTTTTCTCATGTACAGCACCATGGAATTAATGGTGTTATATAAATAAATAATAATAATAATTATTCATTAACACCTCATATACTGTATATCACCATATTATAATACATTAGACACACGTTACTTTTACATAAAAATACGCACAACGGTATTCAAATAGCACATTTGTTGTCTTCAGGGCAGGAACAGGTAAGATGGTCTACATCCCTACATATGTTTGCTACATCAATCTGTTGTTCATAGACATATGAAGATGATTGAACTGTATTAAGAGAAGTGTAAAATTTGCGCATCTTGATACATGTATCCCATAGTATACTCAGAAGTTGCATAACTATTCATTATTCAATGAATAAGCCTTAAATAACAGATGTGTGGGTATTTCAGATTACCCATTAACTGGAAGTATAGAGTCTTCACTCCCGTGCTGCTCTGAAGCTAAGCAATAGTGTGAGGAGGACAGCATTTCTGTCATGGATATGAGCAACAGTGATGGACAAATCCAAGTTTGTGTACTTGGCTGTTTCTAGATCTTACAGAAATGGACGTGACAACTTAAAAGGATAAAAAGTTAAAATATTACAATCCAATCATGTACTATTAAACAATATGAGCGTGTATGTGCAAAAATTTGGAATGGCTGACCATTCGGGACTGAAAACAAAAGAGAAGACCACCGAACATGGAAATATAAATATTGCAATAATAAAAGGGACAACAAAAGATGGAAAAGTTAATATTAAAATGCCTTTATTAAAGTGAATGGCAAAAGGGTACAATGTGCAAGAGTATCCGCACTAAAGCAGATAAAAATAATTAAAAAAAATGAAAATTACACCATATATGGAATATTAAAGATAAAAAAACAACAATGACTGCCAAAAATAATAAATATATGCATATAAATATATATAATGCACATATGCTGAATTCAAAAATATTAAATAAATATAATGAAAAAAAAAGAATGTTGATAGACATAGTTCAAATCATCAGCATATGGGGAACATATCTCATTTAAAACATATAGGGAGGACCAGCGGTGAACAATCCCTGAAGAAGGACGAAAAACTGAAACCCGCTTCGGGGTGCGCTCCGCACTGCACTGGACCGCCATCATATTATTACCATTATCACCAGGCAATATTTGTCTGTTCACAGCTGGTCCTCCCTATATGTTTTAAATGAGGTATATTCCCCATATGCTCATGATTTGATCTATGTCTATCAACATTCTTTATTTTACATTATATTTATATAAATTTTTTTAATTCAGCATATTTGCGTTATATATATTTATATGCATATACAGTACAGGCCAAAAGTTTGGACACACCTTCTCATTTCAAGATTTTTCTGTATTTTCATACCTATGAAAATTGTAAATTCACACTGAAGGCATCAAAACTATGAATTAACACATGTGGAATTATATACTTAGCAAAAAAGTGTGAAACAACTGAAAATATGTCTTATATTCTAGGTACTTCAAAGTAGCCACCTTTTGCTTTGATGACTGCCTTGCACACTCTTGGCAATCTCTTGATGAGCTTCAAGAGGTAGTCACTGGGAATGGTTTTCAATTCACAGGTGTGCCCTGTCAGGTTTAATAAGTGGGATTTCTTGCCTTATAAATAGGGTTGGGACCATCAGTTGTGTTGTGCAGAAGTCTGGTGGATACACAGCTGATAGTCCTACTGAATAGGCTGTTAGAATTTGTATTATGGCAAGAAAAAAGCAGCTAAGTAAAGAAAAACGAGTGGCCATCATTACTTTAAGAAATGAAGGTCAGTCAGTCCCAAAAATTGGGAAAACTTTGAAAGTGTCCCCAAGTGCAGTGGCAAAAACCATCAAGCGCTACAAAGAAACCCAAAAACAATGACCCCAAACACACCTCCAGGCTGTGTAAGGGCTATTTGACCAAGAAGGAGAGTGATGGGGTGCTACGCCAGATGACCTGACCTCCACAGTCACCAGACCTGAACCCAATCGAGATGGTTTGGGGTAAGCTGGACCGCAAAGTGAAGGAAAAAGGGCCAACAAGTGCTAAGCATCTCTGGGAACTCCTTCAAGATTGTTGGAAAACCATTCCTGGTAACTACCTCTTGAAGCTCATGAAGAGAATGCCAACAGTGTGCAAAGCAGTCATCAAAGCAAAAGGTGGCTACTTTGAAGAACCTAGAATATAAGACATACTTTCAGTTGTTTCACACTTTTTTGTTAAGTATATAATTCCACATGTGTTAATTCATAGTTTTGATGCCTTCAGTGTGAATGTACAATTTTCATAGTCATGAAAATACAGAAAAATCTTGAAATGAGAAGGTGTGTCCAAACTTTTGGTCTGTTTTTTATTTTTGGCAGTCCTTGTTGCTTTTTCCTTTAATATTCCATACATGGTGTAATTTTTAATTGTTTTTTTAATATTTTTATCTGCTTTAGTGCGGACACTCTTGCAGCACATTGTACCCTTTTTGTCATTCACTTTAACCCCTTAGTGACAGAGCCAATTTGGTACTTAATGACCGAGCCAATTTTTACAATTCTGACCAGTGTCACTTTATGAGGTTATAACTCTGGAACGCTTTATCGGATCCCGCTCATTCTGAGATTGTTTTTTCGTGACATGTTGTACTTCAAGTTAGTGGTAACATTTCTTCGATATTACTTGCGATTATTTATGAAAAAAATGGAAATATGGCGAAAATATTTAAAATTTTGCAGTTTTCAAACTTTGTATTTTTATGCCCTTAAATCAGAGAGATATGTCACAAAAAATAGTTAATAAATAACATTTCTCACATGTCTACTTTACATCAGCACAATTTTGGAAACAATTTTTTTTTTGTTAGGGAGTTATAAGGGTTAAAAGTTGACCAGCAATTTCTCATTTTTACAACACCATGTTTTTTTTAGGGACCACATCACCTTTGAAGTGATTTTGAGGGGTCTATATGATAGAAAATAACCAAGTGTAACACCATTCTAAAAACTGCACCCCTCAAGCTGCTCAAAACCACTTTCAAGAAGTTTATTAACCCTTTACGTACTTCACAGGAACTAAAACAATGTGGAAGAAAAAAATGAACATTTAACTTTTTTTTGCAAACATTTTACTTCAGAACCATTTTTTTTAATTTTCACAAGTGTAAAAACAGAAATTTAACCACAAATTTTGTTGTGCAATTTTTCCTGAGTACACCGATACCCCATATGTGGAGGTAAACCACTGTTTGGGCGCACCGCAGAGCTTGGAAGTGAAGGAGCACCGTTTGACTGTTTCAATGCAGAATTGGCTGGAATTGAGATCGGACGCCATGTCGCGTTTGGAGAGCCCCTAATGTGCCTAAACAGTGGAAACCCCCCACAAGTGACACCATTTTGGAAACTAGACCCCCCAAGGAACTTATCTAGATGTGTGGTGAGCACTTTGAACCCCCAAGTGCTTCACAGAAGTTTATAACGTAGAGCCGTGAAAATAAAAAATCGCATTTGTTTTCACAAAAATGATTTTTCGCCCACAAATTCTTATTTTCACAAGGGTAACAGGAGAAATTAGACCACAAAATTTGTTGTGCAATTTCTCCTGAGTACGTCGATACCCCATATGTGGAGGTAAACCACTGTTTGGGCGCACCGCAGAGCTTGGAAGTGAAGGAGCACCGTTTGACTTTTTCAATGCAGAATTGGCTGGAATTGAGATCGGATGCCATGTCGCGTTTGGAGAGTCCCTGATGTGCCTAAACAGTGGAAACCCCCCACAAGTGATACCATTTTGGAAACTAGACCCCTTAAGGAACTTATCTAGATGTGTGGTGAGCACTTTGAACCCCCAAGTGCTTCACAGAAGTTTACAACGTAGAGCCGTGAAAATAAAAAATCTCATTTTTTCTACAAAAATGATCTTTTTGCCCCCAAATTTTTATTTTCACAAGGGTAACAGGAGAAATTAGACCACAAAAGTTGTTGTGCAATTTCTCCTGAGTACGTCGATACCCCATATATGGGGGTAAACCACTGTTTGGGCGCACTGCAGAGCTTGGAAGAGAAGGAGTGTCGTTTTACTTTTTCAATGTAGAATTGGCTGGAATTGAGATCGGACGCCATGTCACGTTTGGAGAGCCGCTGATGTGCCTAAACAGTGGAGACCCCCCACATATGACACCATTTTGGAAACTAGACCCCTTAAGGAACTTATCTAGATGTGTGGTGAGCACTTAAAACCCCCAGGTGCTTCACAGAAGTTTATAACGTAGAGCCGTGAAAATAAAAAAATCGCAATTTTTCTACAAAAATGATCTTTTTGCCTCCAAATTTTTATTTTACCAAGGGTAACAGGAGAAAATGGACCCCAGAAGTTGTTGTACAATTTGTCTTTAGTACGCCGACACCCCATATGTGGGGGTAAACCACTGTTTGGGCGCATGGCTGAGCTCGGAAGCAAAGGAGCGCCATTTGACTCTTCAATGCAAAATTGACTGGAATTGAGATCGGACGCCATGTCGCGTTTGGAGAGCCCCTGATGTGCCTAAACAGTAGAAACCCCCCAAAAGTGACCCCATTTTGGAAACTAGACCCCCCAAGGAACTTATCTAGATGTGTAGTGAGACCTTTGAATGCCCAAGTGCATCACAGAAGTTTATAATGCAGAGTCCTGAAAATAAAAAATATATATTTTTTAACAATAAAGATTTTTTAGCCCCCAAGTTTTTAATTTCACAAGGGTAACAAGAGAAATTGGACCCCAAAAGTTGTTGTCCAATTTGTCCTGAGTATGATGGTACCCCATATGTGGGGGTAAACCACTGTTTGGGTGCACGGCAGAGCTCGGAAGGGAAGGAGCTCCATTTTGGAATGCAGACTTTGATAGAATTGTCTGCGGGCGTTATGTTGTGTTTGCAGACCCCTAATGTACCTAAACAGTAGAAACCCCCAACAAGTGACCCCATTTTGGAAAATAGACCCCCGAAGGAACTTATCTAGATATGCGGTGAGAACTTTGAATGCCCAAGTGCTTCACAGAAGTTTATAATGCAGAGTAGTGAAAATAAAAAATATTTTTTTTCCCACAAAAAATATTTTTTTAGCCCCCAAATTTTTATTTTCACAAGGGTAACAAGAGAAATTGGACCCCAAAAGTTGTTGTCCAATTTGTCCTGAGTATGCTGGTACCCCATATGTGGGGGTAAACCACTGTTTTGGCACACGGCAGAGCTCGGAAGAGAAGGAGCGCCATTTTGGAATTCAGACTTTGATAGAATTGTCTGTGGGTGTTATGTTGCTTTTGCAGAGCCCCTGATGTACCTAAACAGTAGAAACCCCCACAAGTGACCAAATTTTGGAAACTAGACCCCCTAAGGAACTTATCTAGATATGTAGTGAGAACTTTGAAAGCTCAAGTGCTTCACAGAAGTTTATAATGCAGAGTAGTGAAAATAAAAAAATATTTTTTTTCCAACAAAAAAGATTTTTAGCCCCCAAGTTTTTATTTTCACAAGGGTAACAGGAGAAATTGGACCCCAAAAGTTGTTTTATCCCGAGTACGCTGATGCCCCATATGTGGGGGTAAACCACTGTTTGGGTGCACGGCAGAGCTCAGAAGGGAGGGAGTACCATTTGACTTTTTTAGCGCAAAATTGGCTGTCGTGTTTGGAGACCCCCTGATGTACCTAAACAGTGGAAACCCCCAAATTATAACTCCAACCCTAACTCCAACACACCCCTAACCCTAATCTCAACCCGATCCATAATCCTAATCACAACCCTAACGATAATCACAACCCTAACCCCAAAACAGCCCTAATCTCAACCCTAACCATAACCCTAATCAAAACCCTAAATCCAACACATCCCTAACCCTAATCCCAACCCTAACCCTAATCCCAACCCTAATCCCAAACGTAACACTAATCCCAACCCTAATCCAAACCCTAACCCTAATCCCAACTCTAACCCTAACTTTAGCCCCAACCCTAACCCTAACTTTAGCCCCAACCCTAACCATAACTTTAGCCCCCATCGTCACAAAAAAAGTTCAATGTAACCTTTTTTTTGTACGTCGTGTCCGCCATTTACGCGCATGCGTGGCCGTAACTCTGCCCCCTCCTCCCCAGGACATAGACTGGGCAGCGGATGTGTTGAAAAACTGCATCCGCTGCCCACGTTGTGCACAATTTTCACAACGTGCGTCGTTACGTCGGGCCGACGCATTGTGACCTCCCCGTACCGATGTGCGATCACATCGGAGGACAGAGAAATTAAACGGCAAATCGCGTTTTTTTTTTTTTTTTGTTGCGACCGCCGGTAAACGGTTAATTACCGGCGATCGCAACTCGGGGGTCGGTAAAAACCCCCCGAATCATGTTCTCTGGGGTCTCGGCTACCCTCGGCAACCGAGACCCCAGAGAAAATCCGACTCTGGGGGGCGCTATTCACTTTTTCCACAGCGCCGTTAATTAACGGCGCTGTGGTTTAAGTACCCTTAGCGGCCGCCGTTAAAAGGCGTATCGGCGGTCGTTAAGGGGTTAATAAAGGCATTTTAATATTAACTTTTCATCTTTTTTTCGTCCCTTTTATTATTGCGATAATAACGCAATTCATGGGACACCAGGTTCTTTGCAGCAGTCACACTTTTACTAAACAGTCCAAGTTCATCAGTTGAGTTCAGGTGGGATATGGCACAGCAATACGCATTTCTTTCCTCCTTAGTACAACTCCTGCTCTGCTCTGTCACCCGTTCATTCTGGACTACTCCCAAGCCTACTGACTTTATCAGCCTCAGGAATTCGCTGACCGCTCCGACCAGCCACTTGCCCCCATGTAATTCCATGTCCACAGACCTCATTATGTCTGAAGACCAGGCCAGCTCCATGGTACCTGGCTCGAGTCCTTGGCTCTGGACACTGTTCAAATATCCACGAGGGATCTCCATTTGACCTCCCACTGCCTTCAACGTTCGGTCCATGTTGCCCCTAGAAACCCACCCAACCTGAACTTGAACTCCACTATACACTTCACTATCTGGCACTGAACTCCCTCTAACCAAGAAGTGTCCCCTTTCATATCACCACTAGTGCCCACCCACTGGGTTAATCCTATTCTTAACTATTTCCTATCTTACATGCTAAATCTATTATCCTTATTCTATATCCTATGCTGTCAAAAGGTTATCCTTATGCTATACTCACATTATTCTACATCCCATAGAATGTAAGTCCGCAAGGACAGGGTCCTCTCCCCTCTGTACATGTCTGTCATTGTAAATTTGTTTACTGTAAACGATATCTATAACTCTGTACGTAACCCCTTTTCTCATGTACAGCACCATGGAATTAATGGTGTTATATAAATAAATAATAATAATAATTATTCATTAACACCTCATATACTGTATATCACCATATTATAATACATTAGACACACGTTACTTTTACATAAAAATACGCACAACGGTATTCAAATAGCACATTTGTTGTCTTCAGGGCAGGAACAGGTAAGATGGTCTACATCCCTACATATGTTTGCTACATCAATCTGTTGTTCATAGACATATGAAGATGATTGAACTGTATTAAGAGAAGTGTAAAATTTGCGCATCTTGATACATGTATCCCATAGTATACTCAGAAGTTGCATAACTATTCATTATTCAATGAATAAGCCTTAAATAACAGATGTGTGGGTATTTCAGATTACCCATTAACTGGAAGTATAGAGTCTTCACTCCCGTGCTGCTCTGAAGCTAAGCAATAGTGTGAGGAGGACAGCATTTCTGTCATGGATATGAGCAACAGTGATGGACAAATCCAAGTTTGTGTACTTGGCTGTTTCTAGATCTTACAGAAATGGACGTGACAACTTAAAAGGATAAAAAGTTAAAATATTACAATCCAATCATGTACTATTAAACAATATGAGCGTGTATGTGCAAAAATTTGGAATGGCTGACCATTCGGGACTGAAAACAAAAGAGAAGACCACCGAACATGGAAATATAAATATTGCAATAATAAAAGGGACAACAAAAGATGGAAAAGTTAATATTAAAATGCCTTTATTAAAGTGAATGGCAAAAGGGTACAATGTGCAAGAGTATCCGCACTAAAGCAGATAAAAATAATTAAAAAAAATGAAAATTACACCATATATGGAATATTAAAGATAAAAAAACAACAATGACTGCCAAAAATAATAAATATATGCATATAAATATATATAATGCACATATGCTGAATTTAAAAATATTAAATAAATATAATGAAAAAAAAAGAATGTTGATAGACATAGTTCAAATCATCAGCATATGGGGAACATATCTCATTTAAAACATATAGGGAGGACCAGCGGTGAACAATCCCTGAAGAAGGACGAAAAACTGAAACCCGCTTCGGGGTGCGCTCCGCACTGCACTGGACCGCCATCATATTATTACCATTATCACCAGGCAATATTTGTCTGTTCACAGCTGGTCCTCCCTATATGTTTTAAATGAGGTATATTCCCCATATGCTCATGATTTGATCTATGTCTATCAACATTCTTTATTTTACATTATATTTATATAAATTTTTTTAATTCAGCATATTTGTGTTATATATATTTATATGCATATACAGTACAGGCCAAAAGTTTGGACACACCTTCTCATTTCAAGATTTTTCTGTATTTTCATACCTATGAAAATTGTAAATTCACACTGAAGGCATCAAAACTATGAATTAACACATGTGGAATTATATACTTAGCAAAAAAGTATGAAACAACTGAAAATATGTCTTATATTCTAGGTACTTCAAAGTAGCCACCTTTTGCTTTGATGACTGCCTTGCACACTCTTGGCAATCTCTTGATGAGCTTCAAGAGGTAGTCACTGGGAATGGTTTTCAATTCACAGGTGTGCCCTGTCAGGTTTAATAAGTGGGATTTCTTGCCTTATAAATAGGGTTGGGACCATCAGTTGTGTTGTGCAGAAGTCTGGTGGATACACAGCTGATAGTCCTACTGAATAGGCTGTTAGAATTTGTATTATGGCAAGAAAAAAGCAGCTAAGTAAAGAAAAACGAGTGGCCATCATTACTTTAAGAAATGAAGGTCAGTCAGTCCCAAAAATTGGGAAAACTTTGAAAGTGTCCCCAAGTGCAGTGGCAAAAACCATCAAGCGCTACAAAGAAACCCAAAAACAATGACCCCAAACACACCTCCAGGCTGTGTAAGGGCTATTTGACCAAGAAGGAGAGTGATGGGGTGCTACGCCAGATGACCTGACCTCCACAGTCACCAGACCTGAACCCAATCGAGATGGTTTGGGGTAAGCTGGACCGCAAAGTGAAGGAAAAAGGGCCAACAAGTGCTAAGCATCTCTGGGAACTCCTTCAAGATTGTTGGAAAACCATTCCTGGTAACTACCTCTTGAAGCTCATGAAGAGAATGCCAACAGTGTGCAAAGCAGTCATCAAAGCAAAAGGTGGCTACTTTGAAGAACCTAGAATATAAGACATACTTTCAGTTGTTTCACACTTTTTTGTTAAGTATATAATTCCACATGTGTTAATTCATAGTTTTGATGCCTTCAGTGTGAATGTACAATTTTCATAGTCATGAAAATACAGAAAAATCTTGAAATGAGAAGGTGTGTCCAAACTTTTGGTCTGTTTTTTATTTTTGGCAGTCCTTGTTGCTTTTTCCTTTAATATTCCATACATGGTGTAATTTTTAATTGTTTTTTTAATATTTTTATCTGCTTTAGTGCGGACACTCTTGCAGCACATTGTACCCTTTTTGTCATTCACTTTAACCCCTTAGTGACAGAGCCAATTTGGTACTTAATGACCGAGCCAATTTTTACAATTCTGACCAGTGTCACTTTATGAGGTTATAACTCTGGAACGCTTTATCGGATCCCGCTCATTCTGAGATTGTTTTTTCGTGACATGTTGTACTTCAAGTTAGTGGTAACATTTCTTCGATATTACTTGCGATTATTTATGAAAAAAATGGAAATATGGCGAAAATTTTTAAAATTTTGCAGTTTTCAAACTTTGTATTTTTATGCCCTTAAATCAGAGAGATATGTCACAAAAAATAGTTAATAAATAACATTTCTCACATGTCTACTTTACATCAGCACAATTTTGGAAACAATTTTTTTTTTGTTAGGGAGTTATAAGGGTTAAAAGTTGACCAGCAATTTCTCATTTTTACAACACCATGTTTTTTTTAGGGACCACATCACCTTTGAAGTGATTTTGAGGGGTCTATATGATAGAAAATAACCAAGTGTAACACCATTCTAAAAACTGCACCCCTCAAGCTGCTCAAAACCACTTTCAAGAAGTTTATTAACCCTTTACGTACTTCACAGGAACTAAAACAATGTGGAAGAAAAAAATGAACATTTAACTTTTTTTTGCAAACATTTTACTTCAGAACCATTTTTTTTAATTTTCACAAGTGTAAAAACAGAAATTTAACCACAAATTTTGTTGTGCAATTTTTCCTGAGTACACCGATACCCCATATGTGGAGGTAAACCACTGTTTGGGCGCACCGCAGAGCTTGGAAGTGAAGGAGCACCGTTTGACTGTTTCAATGCAGAATTGGCTGGAATTGAGATCGGACGCCATGTCGCGTTTGGAGAGCCCCTAATGTGCCTAAACAGTGGAAACCCCCCACAAGTGACACCATTTTGGAAACTAGACCCCCCAAGGAACTTATCTAGATGTGTGGTGAGCACTTTGAACCCCCAAGTGCTTCACAGAAGTTTATAACGTAGAGCCGTGAAAATAAAAAATCGCATTTGTTTTCACAAAAATGATTTTTCGCCCACAAATTCTTATTTTCACAAGGGTAACAGGAGAAATTAGACCACAAAAGTTGTTGTGCAATTTCTCCTGAGTACGTCGATACCCCATATGTGGAGGTAAACCACTGTTTGGGCGCACCGCAGAGCTTGGAAGTGAAGGAGCACCGTTTGACTTTTTCAATGCAGAATTGGCTGGAATTGAGATCGGATGCCATGTCGCGTTTGGAGAGTCCCTGATGTGCCTAAACAGTGGAAACCCCCCACAAGTGATACCATTTTGGAAACTAGACCCCTTAAGGAACTTATCTAGATGTGTGGTGAGCACTTTGAACCCCCAAGTGCTTCACAGACGTTTACAACGTAGAGCCGTGAAAATAAAAAATCTCATTTTTTCTACAAAAATGATCTTTTTGCCCCCAAATTTTTATTTTCACAAGGGTAACAGGAGAAATTAGACCACAAAAGTTGTTGTGCAATTTCTCCTGAGTACGTCGATACCCCATATATGGGGGTAAACCACTGTTTGGGCGCACTGCAGAGCTTGGAAGAGAAGGAGTGTCGTTTTACTTTTTCAATGTAGAATTGGCTGGAATTGAGATCTGACGCCATGTCACGTTTGGAGAGCCGCTGATGTGCCTAAACAGTGGAGACCCCCCACATATGACACCATTTTGGAAACTAGACCCCTTAAGGAACTTATCTAGATGTGTGGTGAGCACTTTAAACCCCCAGGTGCTTCACAGAAGTTTATAACGTAGAGCCGTGAAAATAAAAAAATCGCAATTTTTCTACAAAAATGATCTTTTTGCCTCCAAATTTTTATTTTACCAAGGGTAACAGGAGAAAATGGACCCCAGAAGTTGTTGTACAATTTGTCTTTAGTACGCCGACACCCCATATGTGGGGGTAAACCACTGTTTGGGCGCATGGCTGAGCTCGGAAGCAAAGGAGCGCCATTTGACTCTTCAATGCAAAATTGACTGGAATTGAGATCGGACGCCATGTCGCGTTTGGAGAGCCCCTGATGTGCCTAAACAGTAGAAACCCCCCAAAAGTGACCCCATTTTGGAAACTAGACCCCCCAAGGAACTTATCTAGATGTGTAGTGAGAACTTTGAATGCCCAAGTGCATCACAGAAGTTTATAATGCAGAGTCCTGAAAATAAAAAATATATATTTTTTAGCAATAAAGATTTTTTAGCCCCCAAGTTTTTAATTTCACAAGGGTAACAAGAGAAATTGGACCCCAAAAGTTGTTGTCCAATTTGTCCTGAGTATGATGGTACCCCATATGTGGGGGTAAACCACTGTTTGGGTGCACGGCAGAGCTCGGAAGGGAAGGAGCTCCATTTTGGAATGCAGACTTTGATAGAATTGTCTGCGGGCGTTATGTTGTGTTTGCAGACCCCTAATGTACCTAAACAGTAGAAACCCCCAACAAGTGACCCCATTTTGGAAAATAGACCCCCGAAGGAACTTATCTAGATATGCGGTGAGAACTTTGAATGCCCAAGTGCTTCACAGAAGTTTATAATGCAGAGTAGTGAAAATAAAAAATATTTTTTTTCCCACAAAAAATATTTTTTTAGCCCCCAAATTTTTATTTTCACAAGGGTAACAAGAGAAATTGGACCCCAAAAGTTGTTGTCCAATTTGTCCTGAGTATGCTGGTACCCCATATGTGGGGGTAAACCACTGTTTTGGCACACGGCAGAGCTCGGAAGAGAAGGAGCGCCATTTTGGAATTCAGACTTTGATAGAATTGTCTGTGGGTGTTATGTTGCTTTTGCAGAGCCCCTGATGTACCTAAACAGTAGAAACCCCCACAAGTGACCAAATTTTGGAAACTAGACCCCCTAAGGAACTTATCTAGATATGTAGTGAGAACTTTGAAAGCTCAAGTGCTTCACAGAAGTTTATAATGCAGAGTAGTGAAAATAAAAAAATATTTTTTTTCCAACAAAAAAGATTTTTAGCCCCCAAGTTTTTATTTTCACAAGGGTAACAGGAGAAATTGGACCCCAAAAGTTGTTTTATCCCGAGTACGCTGATGCCCCATATGTGGGGGTAAACCACTGTTTGGGTGCACGGCAGAGCTCAGAAGGGAGGGAGTACCATTTGACTTTTTTAGCGCAAAATTGGCTGTCGTGTTTGGAGACCCCCTGATGTACCTAAACAGTGGAAACCCCCAAATTATAACTCCAACCCTAACTCCAACACACCCCTAACCCTAATCTCAACCCGATCCATAATCCTAATCACAACCCTAACGATAATCACAACCCTAACCCCAAAACAGCCCTAATCTCAACCCTAACCATAACCCTAATCAAAACCCTAAATCCAACACATCCCTAACCCTAATCCCAACCCTAACCCTAATCCCAACCCTAATCCCAAACGTAACACTAATCCCAACCCTAATCCAAACCCTAACCCTAATCCCAACTCTAACCCTAACTTTAGCCCCAACCCTAACCCTAACTTTAGCCCCAACCCTAACCATAACTTTAGCCCCCATCGTCACAAAAAAAGTTCAATGTAACCTTTTTTTTGTACGTCGTGTCCGCCATTTACGCGCATGCGTGGCCGTAACTCTGCCCCCTCCTCCCCAGGACATAGACTGGGCAGCGGATGTGTTGAAAAACTGCATCCGCTGCCCACGTTGTGCACAATTTTCACAACGTGCGTCGTTACGTCGGGCCGACGCATTGTGACCTCCCCGTACCGATGTGCAATCACATCGGAGGACAGAGAAATTAAACGGCAAATCGCGTTTTTTTTTTTTTGTTGTTGCGACCGCCGGTAAACGGTTAATTACCGGCGATCGCAACTCGGGGGTCGGTAAAAACCCCCCGAATCATGTTCTCTGGGGTCTCGGCTACCCTCGGCAACCGAGACCCCAGAGAAAATCCGACTCTGGGGGGCGCTATTCACTTTTTCCACAGCGCCGTTAATTAACGGCGCTGTGGTTTAAGTACCCTTAGCGGCCGCCGTTAAAAGGCGTATCGGCGGTCGTTAAGGGGTTAATAAAGGCATTTTAATATTAACTTTTCATCTTTTTTTCGTCCCTTTTATTATTGCGATATTTATATTTCCATGTTCGGTGGTCTTCTGCTTCTAGATCTTCCAGACAAGTCTAAAAAATAAACGGAAGAGCCATAAATGTCTTGTCCAGGGTTGTCCAGGCTTTTCACAAAAGTCAGCAGGCCCCCTATGTGACTACAAACTTGTGAATCCTAACTGCATACTGAAGATTCTTGTGACGGCGGTAATACCACATTTGGGATGAGCAGGATGACATTTTTTTTACGCAATGGTATTTGTGTATGTACCAAATTTAATTTAGTTGTGTGTGTGAGTGCTTGGTGTAAACTTCTTTTTTTATTTAGAAGAGTAAAAAAAGAAGAACATAGAAAGAAAAATCTAAAAAATTAATAAAATAAAAAACAAACTTACTAAACGGACATCAGTAAAAAAAAAATTACTGAGCGCCCGACACTGACACTAAACCTGACTTAATTCAGTAAAAAATACAGTTGTAGTCACTGATTGCTACAGTATTTTTTTTACTGTCCTTATCCAAAATATTTAAAATTATTTTTTCAAACTAAAATAAAAAGGAGCCCAATCACTAATGTGTGACGGTGATAAGCCTTCGAGTGCTGTAGGATGCATGCATGGAGTGGTGGAACGTGGGGAGATAGACAAAAAAGTCTTGGAAAACAGCGAGCACGAGTGCGGATCAGTTGACACTAACCCTAACTTAAGTCAGTAATAAATACTAGTAGACTCAGATTACTACGGTATATTTTTACTGTCCCTAATCTAACTTTTTTTTTTTTTAATCTTTACTATCTGACACTAACCCTGACTCAATTCAGTAAAAAATTCTGTAGTAGACGCCAATCATTATAGTATATTTTACTGACCTTAATCTAATCCTATCAACTAATCTACATTTTTTTATTAATTTCTTTTTTCACAAGAACCCCCAAAAACAACTGGAGGTCGATCACTGATGTGCGTCAGTGATCAGCGCTCAACGGCTGTAGGATGCACACACAGATGAAATGCAAAATGGGGATAAAAAAAATAGTTAGGAAAAACAAAGTCATTGCCAAAAGCATGCACAGGTGATAATCAGTGGTGTGCGTCTGATCGGCATCTTGGCGACTGCAGAATGCACACACGGAGTGGTGGAAAATGTGGGGGGGCAAAGAATAGACTCAAAAGGTCCTGGAAAACAGTGAGAATGAGTGCAGATCAGTGATATGTGTCACTGATCAACACTGAGCGGCTGCAGGATGCACACATGGAGGTGGTGCAAGGTGGTGGGGAGAAAAAATAAAAAGGGACAAAAAAAGTTGTGGAAATCAGCAAGCACCGACATTGATCAGTGATTTAAATTCTGAACAAGCTCAGCAACTGCAGAGTGCACAAAACAAGAAAAAACTGCCAAAAATCGAGCATTTAAGTATTGATAATCACTCGGCGGCAGAAGCCGAAGTGTGGAAGGAGGAATGGGGAAAAAAGGGGAAAGGAGGGAGAGGTGGATTGTAGTGGATTAGGAAATGATCAGAAACGGATCAGGACAATCTTTCTTCATCTTCAGCAGCAGCATGAACACCTGCAGTGATAGCACAGGTTTGAAAAAGTCTGTGACACCACAAGGCCCAGCACAGCACACAAAATGACACTGTGTGGTCAGATCGCGTTTGTGCCCTCTGATTGGTGTGATCGATGTCATTGTCTGATCGCACCAATCAGAACTGTCCCTAGTGACACCGTGGTTGCTAAGCTGGACATCAGTGTTGCGGGCAATTTTATTGTCTGAAACACTGAAAATGCTGCGATTGGCTGTTCAGAATGGAACAGCTAATTACAGCAATCATAGTTGCAAGGGGTGTTGCCACCCACCAGGACGATGACTCCATGTGCCCTGCTGAAAGAGGAGGCACCTGACTGTGATCACCGCAACTGTGATTGCAGTGCCACATTATAGATATGATGTGTCCATACATCCAAGGTTGTAAAGGGTTTAAAAGCACCACTCCAGCATATATTTTTTTAATTTCTCCTCTGGAGTGGTGCCACTTAGAAAAGTTCCATGCCCCTAGTATTTTATTCATCAGCGGTTGTCTTCAGCTGAACCCGGTCAGCCATATTGTGACCACAACTAGTGTTGAGCGAAACGGACCAGACAAATTCAAAAATCGCCGACTTTCGGCAAAGTCAGGTTTCATGAAACCCGACCCGATCCTAGTGTAGGATCGGCCATGAGGTCGCCGATCTGTGCGCAAAAGTCGCATTTCATATGACGCTTTCAGCACCATTTTTCAGCCAATGAAGGAGGACGCAGAGTGTGGGCAGCGTGATGACATAGGTCTCGGTCCCCACCATCTTAGAGAAGGGCATGACAGTGATTGGCTTGCTTTCTGCGGCGTCACAGGGGCTATAAAGGGGCGTGCACGCCGACCGCCATCTTACTTCTGCCGATCTTAGCATAGGGAGAGGTTGCTGCAGCTTCATCAGAAGAAGGGATATAGTTAGGGAGGGAAGATTAACCCCCAAACTGCTTGTGCTGTAGCGATTTCCACTGTCCAACACCAACTTTTTTTTGCAAGGACAGTGGAGGCTATATTTTTGTGCGTCAGCTCTGCAGCTTATTAGGCTGCCTTATAAGGCTCCCTGATAGCTGCATTGCTGTTTGCACGCTGCTGTGCAAACCAACTGCTTTTTTAAAAGCAAAAATCCTCTTGCTCCTTTCTGCACAGTTATCTTGTTTATTTGTCCTTTGTATTGCTGCCATACTTGTCCTGAAATCATTGTAGGGAGATTGAAATTGTACTACAGTCCTTGTATTTTTTCATATATCTTCCAGCCACTTTCTGCCACTTACATTGTGTTGTTTTATACACTGGGCCTGAGTTTTGGTTCAGTCTCCCCCCAAAAAAAGTGAGATTCAAATTCTCACAAAGTGGATATACTTCAGTACTGTTAGTTTGTCGTATATCAGCCAGCCACTTTCTGCCACTTACATTGTGTTGTTTTATGCACAGGGCCTGAGTTTTGGTTCAGTCTCCCCCCAAAAAAAGGGAGATTTAAATTCTCAACAAGTTTATATACACCTTCTACCTTGTTTTACAGTACCATATAACGGTTGTTATTTTGGTTAGATTTTCCAAAAAATGAGGAAGTCTGGTGGAAGAGCCCGTGGGCGGTGGTTGCCAGCTGGTACTGATGGTGGTGGTGGTTCATCTGGTGGTAGTGGCAAAAGCACAATAGCACCTAAGGCTGGAGGTGTTGAGCCAGCGTCATCGTCTGGCTACACAAGGCCTCGAAGGCTCCCTTATCTGGGAGTAGGAAAACAACTTTTAAAGCCGGAGCAGCAGGTAAAAGTTTTCGCTTTAAAATGAACCAATCATGGATTTCAAATTATTTTGCCCCACCTTCCCCTGCTGACACGTAGCTTGCCTGAAAAATGTCTTGCTTTTGGCCTCCTCTTACTGACTTCTCCAATTCCTCCATTTGCAGTTGCTGAATGTCCACCATAGGCCATTTTTATACCTCCCTAAATGGGCTGACTCCCCCCACAGGGCCGTGGTCACCACCTGGTGCAAGCACCCGTGCGAGTGCCGTTTGCCTGCACAGGTGGGTGGGCCCACTCTTGGGTGACGTCACTGGCACAGGGCCCCTCATAGTACGCAAAAGTGTATCTGCCAGTGGGAGGCGCCACCCGCCGTCAATCACAACGCCGTACTATGAGGGGCCCTGTGCCAGTGCCAACGAGTGGGCCCCCCCTGCTTGCTCAGGATCACAGCACTTGCAAAGTTGAAATACTTACCTCTCCCTGCTCCACCGCCGTGACGTATTCCGCGTTTCCTGGGCCCACGAAAATCTTGACCCAGCCCTACCCCCCCCCACAACTTTAGCCAAATGACCCCCAGTTTTCAATGCCTAACTATTATTATAAAGTAAATTAAGATTGACAAGCTTAAGTAATAAGAATTGATGTTTTTGGCATTAAAATGGACACTGTAGGTGTTTTCCTGTCCTCCACTCACTGCCGACATTGATTCCCCATTGACTTGCATTGGGTTTCGTGATTCGGTCGGCCCCCGGCTTTTCGCAATAGTCGGCCGATTTCACCCGACCCAACTTTTGACAAAGTCGGGTTTCGCGAAACCCGACTCGATCAGAAAAAAGTAAAAGTCGCTCAACTCTAACCACAACTTCTGACTACAGGAATTCAGAGGAAATAATCACAAGCTCTCAATGTACAGTAAGTCTGGGCTTGTTCTGGCCTCGCTCTGGCTCTCATACACTTACATTGTGTTGCAGCATTGGACTGGGGGTCTGGGGCCCACAGGATGAATTGACTCTAGGGGACCACCCTAGAGATATAAGAAAATAGCTGTTATGCATTATCCCCATTATAGTGGAGCATCGACTGTAAAAGACAGTCTGCACATCTTCTGTGTGCCACCATAACTGGGATGTACAATTACAAAAGTTTGCATTAAAGGGCTTCTTTGGTTAAAAGACATCAATCCATGGGCTCCACAAGATAGGTGACCATATGACCATTGGAAACCAAACAAATCGGAAGAATTGGAAAGTTTTATCCCTGACAGCGCACTTTTATCTCCTTTTTAAAATGGAGTGTCAGTTGAGATGTCTGACTGCAGCTAAATTCATTCTCTTTGGGACTTCCAGAAAAAAACAAGCGCAGCGCGTGCAGCCAATGAGGGAATGAATGGATCAGTGGTGAAGTCGCACATGCCACTCCAGTCTAAGGCTATGTCTCCACGTTCAGGATGGCCGGCGGTATCGCCGCAGCGGCGAAGCCGCTCGGCGATAAGCCCCGCCCCCTTTCTGGGACGCGATCATGCCGGATGTGTTAACTCTTCACATCTGGGATGATCGCTCTGTCCCATAGGGCCCTGTGATATGCCTTGCGGGGACGCTGCGTCCCCGCAAGGTGTACGGACATGCTGCGATCTGAAAAGACGCGCAGCATGTCCGGAGTCGCAGGGCCGCCGCGTGAGGGTTTCCACGCATAGTGGAGACGGGATTTCATAAAATCCCCTCCACTATGCTGGAACATCTGGACGCTGCTTGTTTGACGCTGCAGCTCTGCGCAGCGTCAAACAAGCAGCGTTTCCTGACCGTGGAAACATACCCTAATGGGGATAAAGTCTCCACATTCTGCTCATCAGTGCGGGTCCGAGCAGTCAGACCCTCACTAATCAATAAGTTATCACTTAAGCTATGGAAAGGTGATTACTCGTTTTCACTGGAGAACCCCTGTAAGTGCAGCTTGTTCCCTGTATTTAACCCCTTAACCCCTGGAGCTTTTTTCGGTTTTGTGTTTTCATTTTTCGTTCCCCTCATTCCCTGAGCCATAACTTTTTTATTTTTCCTTCAATATGGCCATGTGAAGGCTTAATTTTTGCGGGATGAGTTTTACTTTTGAATGACGCCATTGGTTTTACGATGTCATGTACTAGAAAACAGGAAACAAAATTCCAAGTGTGGTGAAATTGCAAAAAAAAATGCAATCTCACATTTGTTTTTTGTTTGGCTTTTTTTGCTAGGTGAAAAAATTCCAAACTTTGCTTGAAAAAAAAAAAAATTGCGCAACTTTCCGAGCTGACGTTTTTAATTATAACATTTTGGTGCAGATACGTTCTTTTGATCGCCCATTACTGCATTTTAATGCAATGTTGCGGCGACCAAAAAAAGTAATTCTGGCGCTTTGATTTTTTTTGATAACTACACCGTTTAGCGATCAGGTTAATACTTCTTTTTATTGATATATCAGGCGATTCTGAACGTGGCGATACCAAATATGTGTAGGTTTGATTTTTTTTTATTGTTTTATTTTGAATGGGGCGAAAGGGGGGTGATTTGAACTTTTATATATGTATTTTTTTCATATTTTTTAAAACATTTTTTTTTTTACTTTTGGCATGCTTCAATAGCCACCAAATAATTCCATATGCAGTACAACGGAGAAATACTGCCACATCATGACCGGACTACATATTACCACCCCATAGGGACAGAATAATACTACATACAGTACAAGAGAAAAATACTGTCACACCGTGACCAGAACACTTATTACCAGCATAGCATAAAACAACCAAATCATTGCACATACAAAGAAGAAATACCATCACACCATGACCAGACCACATAGTCACCAAATAATACTATATACAGGGATAAATACTGCCACACTATGACTGGACCACATATTACGACATAGTGACCGAATATTACAATACTGATCATTAATGAAAAACACAATACTAACAACACTGTTATTACCACCATTTACATTATACATAGGAGCTCTGTATATAGTATACAATATATAGTGTACAGGGGTTGGACAAAATAATGGAAACACCTGGAAACATCAACAAAAGTTAGTTTAATATGGTGTAGGTCCACCTTTTGCGGCGATTTCAGCCTCAATTCTCCGAGGTATGGTTGCATACAAGGTGTGAATTGTTTTCAAAGGAATTTTAACCCATTCTGCAGTTAAAACAGCCTCCAGTCTAAATTGAATCTCTAAAATCGACCATAAATGCTCAATAATGTTGAGGTCTGGGGATTGTGGGGGCCAGATGAGATGCACAACTTCATTAGAATGTTCCTCGTGCCATGCTTTAACGCTTTCTAGCTGTATGAATTGGTGCATTATCATCCTGAAAGATGGCGCTCCCCTCTGCCATGTTTTACGGTTGGGAGAAGGCAGTCTGGATGGAATGCTTCTTTCGGCTGTCTCCAAACGTACACTCAGCCGGAGGTCAGAAATAGGATAAATGATGATTCGTCTGAGAATATCACTTGTTTCCACTGCTCGAGGGACCAATTCTGGACGTTTCTACACCACCTAAACGCTTGGAAACATTTGTCATTGAGAGCAGCGGTTTTCTAATTGCAGCTCTTCCATAGAATCCAGATTTGTGCACCTCCCAGTTTTTGTGGAAACTGGGTTCTGTAGGTGTTCATTGAGCTCAGCAGTAATTTTTCGGAGCTGTGGTCTTGCGATCCTCTCTCAGAATTCGCTTTAGAGTCCGAAGGTCTCTCTCAGTTGACTTCGACTTTCGGCTGGACCTGTGCTTTGCTGTGGAAGTTTTTCCTTCTCTTTCAAATGCAGTCATTACTTTGGAGACAGTACATCTTGACACGCCAAGCATTCGGGCACTTTCTGTTACACTAGCGCTTGCCATACGAGCACCATCAATTTGGCCTCTTGGAAAATCCATGCCATTGGTATCAGGTTCTCATCAATGTTCTTACAATTATGCAAAACAAACAGTTAATTTACATACACTTATTACATAACACAAATAATTAACTACAAAACATTATCATATGTCACGGTTTGCATGTTTATAACATGTTCGAAGCTTATGATGCAAAAACGATAGGTGTTTCTATTATTTTCTCCAACCCCTGTAAGTGTACAGGTAATACAGTGAGTCACCAGTGACATTATACACAGAAGCTCTGTATATCATATCAATGTACAGGTAATACAGTGACTCACCAGTGACAATATACACAGGAGCTCTGCATACCCTGTCAGTGTATAGTGTGTGGGTACATGTAATATGCTGACTTATCAGTGACATCTCTATTTGAAGGCCTTCATCTTTGTTTTTCTTCCTCATCTGGCACAGACCGCCATCAGTTCTTCCAGCCAGGACACATCTATGCAGAAAATAACACACAGTCATCAATGGCTGATCGCTTCTAGAACACATTAACCAGTATTCTAAAAAGTAATTTACATTACAGCAGTAATGTTCCCTAATTGGCCCCTACAGTAAATATGTCTGTCCACTTGCCATAATTAACTAACAATGAATATTTCTCATTTTGGCCTCCATACAGTAATGAAGTCCCTCAACCTGGCCTCATTAATGAATAATTTCCCCCATCTTTGGCCCCCATATCCCTGGCTCTCATGTTACTGGCCTTGGCCCCCATGTCCCTGGTCCCCATGTCCTTGGCCGTGGCCTCCATGTTCATGGTGCCCATGTCCTTGGTTCCTGGCCCTCATGTCCCTGGTCCCCATGTTTCTGGTCCCAATGTCCCTGGTCTCCGTATTCATGGTCCCTGGTCCCCATGCTCCTCTTTCCCATGTGCCTGGTCCCTGGCCTCCATGTGCCTGGCCCTCATGTTCATGGTCCCTATATCCCTGGTCCCCGTATCCCTGGCCCCCCTGGCCCCTATTTCTCCCATCCCTTTTCCCCATGTCCCTGGTCCAATGTCCCTGATCCCCATGTCCCTGGCCCCCATGTCCCCAGTCCCTAACCCCCATGTCCCTGGTCCCCATGTCCCAAGTTCCTGATCCCTGGTCCCCATGTCTCTGCTCAATGGCCCCCCATGTCCCTGGCCTCCATGTCCAATGTCCCTGGCCCCAATGTCCCATATACTGGCTGTGCATCATGCCACAACCACAGAAGAAAAAAAAAAGATTATTCTTCCCTGCCCACTCTTCTGGGGGCCACACATCATCCTCATCCTTCAGATCCAGCGAGATTATGTTAAAACGGCCGCCTACCTATCAGAGGCCGGCGGCACATGAAAGTGACCTCGATGGGCGCACCTAACTATTGTTGTGCAGACTCTCTACATTTCAACTGAATATCCACATTTAGTTTAAATCAGCAGGTCCCCTTTAGGTCCTGCTCAGGGACCCGCCGAGGACGTCGGCCCACTGAAGAATCATCCTTGTGTCCCGGTGCTCCAGTCTGACCCTGTTGAGCTGTGACTTCCAGATCGCTCAACAAACACTGGAGTGGTGCCAAAAACAGAGGAAGATAAAGATGAACATTTGTACTCAATGAAAAATATATTTTGAAGAAAGTAAAAAATATCTATGTAAAATAGATTTAACTATAAAATGTATTTTAGCAGAAACACATTGCATGGAAAGCCGTGAGACAGCAGCTTATGCGCTGGATAATGAGTGCAGCTCCCAATTCACATTTTAAATTTCAGTCCAAAACATTAAAATGATTAAACTGACGCCTCTTGGAGCGGGGAACACTACTCTCTTTGTATCAGTATGTCCAGTATTACACTATGCTCTGTAACCATCAATAGTTGGACAGTGCTGAGCTCAATTTGGAACAAACGTTACACCCATACTTCCCGAGCGTGCCTCTCGCTTATTGCTCATTAATATTTAGTGTTAATATGATGCATCATCCATAGACTTTGATTTCACAATGGCTCAGTTCAACACCCACCATGTTAAAATATCTGCAAGGAGTTTTGTATGTTCTCCCTTTGTTTGTGTTTATTTCCTCCCACACTTCAAAGACATACTGATAAGGAATTTAGACATGTATATAAAGCACTGTGGAAATTAATGGCTCTTTATAATCAAGTAAAGTACATATATTGCACACAGAGTTCACTTTTAAATGATACCTAATATAAATCTTAAAAAAAGCAAATTTGTAGCATGTTCCATTATATGCAATATTATAAAGTTAACCCTTTACGACATCCACTGTATACTGTATATATACAGTGTACATCAGAAGCGGGTGTATGGAGCAGGCTCACACAGTGAGCCTGCCCCATACTCGGCAGGTGATGGCTGAGTATTACAGCCAGGACCCACCACTAACAATTTTTAACCTGTTAAATGCTGCTGTCAATCTCTGAAAAATATAAAAATATATATATAAAAAAAAAGTTCAAATCACCCCACTTTTCCCGAATTGAAAATAAAGATATTAAAAAGTAAAAAATGCACATATTTGTTACCGTCGTGTTCACAAAAGTCAGATCTATCAAAATATAAAAACAATTAACCAGATCGGTAAACACAGTAAACTGAAAAAAATTCAAGAACCCCAAAATAAAGTTTTTTTGGTCGTCGCAGTGCCCCCAAAAATACTAGAACAAGCGATTCAAAAGTCATATCTATCCCAAAATAGTACTAATAAAATTATTGTTTCACCCCACAAAAAATAAACCATCACATAGCTCCATTGGACCAAAAATATAAATGTTCCGGATCTTGGAAAATTGTGATACAACTCCAATTTTTATTTTTTTTAAACTTGACATGTTTGGTACCAACATAATCATATTGATGATGAGAATCATATTGCATGGTCATTTTTAACACAACATGTACATCGTAAAAAAAAAAAGACAACAAAAAATGTCAGAATTGTGTTTTTTTTCACAATTCCACAGCACTTGGAATTTGTTTACCGTTTTCGAGTGCACTGTGTGGTTAAAGGAATGGTGTTAAAAGTCCGGCAAAAAACAAGCTCTCACATGTCTATGGAGACAGAAGAATAAAAGAGTTATGGCTCTGGGAAGAAGGAGAGGAAAAAACGGAAATTACCTGCGGGGTGAAAGAGTTAAAGGGGTTCTCAAGGACTTTTTAAATTTCCTCTATGGGGCTAAGCACTTATCGGCAGGTGTCATGGATCACAGTGAGGATATTTTTACCATGCCACCCCGCTGACCCCAATATGTCATGAACCGGGGTTGTTTGGTTGCCCCAGTTCTTTTCTGAAGGGGATTTATCTATATCTCACTTCCCAGTTCCGGTTTGGAACTTGCAGCTCTCTGGCGCCCCCCTTACCCTCAGGTCAGACAGGGTACTGCACCTAGGATAATTAGTCATCAGAAAGGCTGCCTCACTATGTACTAGCTAATAGGCACACTGCAGCGAGGGCAATATAACTACTCCCATCCAGGCAGGAACAATAATTATCAACGCCGTCCGTCGCTACCAGGTTTCCCAAAAGCACAGGACAAATCCGCTGCCACCAGCTCCGATTTCATAAATAATAACTGGTCCAGAGCCGACCCAAATTAGTAGCGTAATTCACTTCAGAGGACATGACAGTACGTTATAGAGCAAGGAGCAACAAAGCTAGTAATTTTATATATTTTACTGCAAAAGGTAGGCAGTGTTTAGAAAAATGTTAAAAGATATTATAAAAGAAGACAAGTATTGTATGTACAGACAATTACAAATAAAAAGGGATTAACGGTGAGAATAAACGTACAGATCTTTCATATCATTCAATGGTACGTGATGTGGTGGCTGGGAGGGAGGGGACCTTCCCCAAAATCTTCAGGTCAGATTGCACAGCCTGTCGTAGATGAATTCCCCAGCAAAACACCCCCCCTTGTCTGGGCCTCTGAACTTTATACCTTTGCCCAAAGCTAAGGGTCTACCCCCCTGGATGACCTCATGGGGTGGGCAGAGCTGTGGAATGCACTCCTCTTTCATGTGTATATAAAAAAAATCATCCCACATATCTCGGCATATGAACCTCATAGAAAGATGACACCCATGACGTTATGCTCAGAATAACATAGGGGTTTGATTAAGTATAGACATGGGGTAGCTGGGTGACCCAGTTATCCGTTTCTCAATTGTGCTGGTTCTGGAACCTAGAAAACTCACTGGCTGGTAGTTTTTGTTCCACTTTTATCACTAATCGGTGCTATGACATTTACGTTTGCAAGGACAAATAAACCTTGCTTTTTCATGTGCTTCTACTTGTACTTTCAGTTTAAGGCCATAAAACTCCTCAGTGAAGGTTGCTGGCATGCTGGTTTCACATTACAGCTCTATAGCAGGGGGGAGTGAAATTGCAGCATGTGTCTGGAACCATGGGACATTCTAGAAAATTACTCAGACCATGGCATTTTTACACTATCGTGACACCTCCCCCTTTTGGATTGCGCTACAGAGGCAGGACCTCTCGGTACTCCGCCACACGCATCACGGCAGGTTCGCCCCAGTGGGACAACCCATCTGCATTGCCATGCTTGCTGCCTTTTTGTGTTTCATGGTAAATTCGAACTGTTGGAGGGCAAGTCTCCAGTGTAGCAACCTTCTGTTGGTACCAGACATGGATTGTAGCCAGCGCAGAGGGTCGTGGTTGGTCACCACAGTGAAGGTGTGACCGTACAGGTAGGGCTGCAAACACTGCAGGGCCCAGACCATGGCCAGGCACTCGTTCTCGATGGTGGAATAGGCCACTTCCCACGGCAGAAGCTTCTGGCTCAGGTACAACATTGGGTGCTCGTGATTCCCCGAGTTGACCTGGCTGAGCACAGCACCAAGGCCAAACTCGCTGGCATCGGTCTGCACCAGGAACGGTCAACTGCTGTCGACTGCCTTTAACACAGGAGAGTTGCACAAGGCTGTTTTCAAAGCCCGTAAAGCCTCCTCACAGCCGTCCATCCAGTCAACTGTTTGGGGTAGCTTCTTCCTGGTGAGGACCGTCAAATGTTTTGCCAGGCTACTAGTTCTGTACAAATCGCCTATAGTACCCTGCAGTACCCGGGAAGGACATGACCTGCTTCTTGGTCTTGGGGGTGGGCCGGGACGCGATCATGTCCACTTTCCCAGGCTCTGGCCTCATGAAGCCCTTGCCTACCCAGTGCCCCAGGTAGTGGACCTCTCTCATGCCCATCTGGCACTTTCCTGGCTTTATGGTCAGGCCTGCTTGCTAAATTCACCTGAGCACCTCCTGAAGATGCTGCAGGTGTTCATCTCATTAGGAACTGAAGATGGCAATGTCATCCAAGTATGCCACCGTTTACCTCTTCCAGTCCCTGAAGCAGGTGGTTGACTCTGAAATCTTTAAAGGCATGTCAGCAACTGGGACACTTTTAAGCTATTACTATGGGCATACAGGTAATAGAATGGTTAAAATAGTCTTACCTGTATGCCTTATAGCTGCGGTGTAGTTGTTGAGAAATTGAGTTTTAATCTTTTATGTTAATGGTTTTTCCCAGTCTCCATGGCGTGCCTGGAAGAAATCTCTGCCTCATTTCTTCATTAACAGCTGTGGCACCATAATCCCATGCCTGTGCCCTGCTCTTGCGTTATTATCCATACCTTATCCGCCCTTCTATGGGTAATGTCATCCTTCTTCTGCGCAGACACCGGAGAGTCACTGCTACTGCGCAGTGGTGAAAAGTGGTGAACAGAGTATTGAAACTTTGAATCTATGGGTAGGAATCTCCACAGATCTCAACACCACTGAGAACCTACGGTCAAGCCATAAAAATTAGGTGGAAAAAAACATAAATTGTGATAACCTCTGGATGGGCAAAAATGGGTTGTCATCAGTCAGGATTTGGCCCAGAAGTTGATGTCCAGCTGCTAGGTAGAATTGCAAAAGTCTTGGCCAATATTGGTCATCACTGTCAATATTGAGTCTTTACATAAACTTGATGGATTTTTCAATGCTTCTGAAATGTTGATAATTGTATATCAGTAACTAGATAAACGTCTGACTAATGGATCTAAAGACACGAAAGTAGCGATTTGTGTCAATCCCAAAACTTTTGCCATGACTGTAGGTAGAAAACTGAATTAAGAACAAATTATTCCTCTAGTGCTAGTACGGCACTGTCATCTGCAGCAGCTTCTCTTTGCACTATATAGCGCAATGGGGATTGCAACCTGTGACCACTGACATGAGAGTAAATACAAAGTAGTAATGCCAGCCAGGCTGATTTATCCACCAAAATGTATATATAATAGAAAATATTCTATAATATGGTATTCATAATTGGTTTCACAATAAGAATATCATAAGTATTTTATCTGAAAATGTATAATGTATTTATCAAAAAATAATCTAGAAATGCTTAATTGAATTCCATTGGGTTAGTCGTGAAACATGCAGACACACTTTTGTCTATTTTCAGATAATAGAGCCAAATACAAACATGGCTTGGAAGCAAAGTGGAAAATAGGGAATAAAAGAGGACAGAAGACAGAATATCATTAATTAAATGAGACTAATTAGCAAACCCAGAGCAGGTGCCGTGGATTGTGGCAAGTGACAGCAATGAGGCTCGGGGAATGACAGCATCACTGCATTTCAACACAGTTTTTTGTACAGTTTGTCATGCAAATCCTCTCTGGAAAAGATGGGAGAAAATTCTCAATCCAAGCTCCCCTAGGAAAGCCATCTATAATTTAAATTATGTCATCATTGTAATGGAACATCCTACAGTAATGTTTATCATAGGGGTTTGCTGTAGAGTCTGTCAGAGAGCCATTGCAGTGTCTTTGACATGTAGACAACAGCAGACATTAGTCAATAGGTTTGTGTCCTGTCTTCTGGCATGACTGGTGCACTGTCACTGCAGAAAACAGAAGTTAAATGAAGCCTGTTAGCAACCCGAGAATGGCCAAAAGTAAGTCAGTAAAGTGGAATAGATTTATGTTCAGCTGGTAGAATCAATTAAAGATTCTAACTCAATAGACATATTAATAAGGAACAAACCCATTGTTTATTTATCTATTCTTTTGTTTCCTTACCTACTTATTATTTATATATGTATATATTTATTTATTTGTTTGTTTGTTTGTTTAAACTTCTCAAAACTGAAACTGCAGCACCAAGAAGGAAAAGTCATGGAATTATGTAAATCACAAGAGTGATAGACATGTTAATGATATGCAAAGGATGAAAAAAATAGAAACCAAATTTTCATAACGTATCGAGCATGAGCGCAGAAATACCCATACTTGCACGCCTTGGCATGTTGTTAAAAAGGTAGTTTAAGGAATGTTTTGCCATGCTGAATGCCCTTGGCCACATCTAGGCCGTGCAAGCTGCTCACAGTAGCAAGAGAAACATGCGGCCTGATTTTGTAATGTTGAAAAATAGCTACTAAGGCATTGTTGTGAAATGGCAGAACCACAGGTTCCACCACAAAATTAATGTAACACTGAGCTCTTAGCCTACCTGGAATAAAGACTAGAGGTGTCCTGCTACTACACATTATGCCACCCTACACCAAAATCATAGTGTTGCCCATGTGATCTTCAAAAGTCGACTAGAATTGAGGACTATTCTCTTCAGTGATGAGTCCTGCTTTTGTCTTGGATGCAATGATAGCTGGAGATTGGTCTGGGGTCACAGTAGAAATTGCCTTGAAAGGACCTTCATGAAGGACCCATACTACTCCTGGATTTATGGTGTGAGCTGGCATAATAAATAGAATCCGGACCCCTCTAGTCTTTATTCCAGGTACGCTAACAGATTGGTGTTACACTGATTTGGAGGTGGAACCAGTGGTTCGGCCATTTCTCTAAAGTGTCAAAGGAGCTATTTTTATCATAACCACACCAAGCCACATATTGCTCATGCTACTGTGAGCAGCCTGTGCAACCTAAATGTGCTACCATGGCCTCCAGCGACTTGACGTGTCGAGGTGTTTAAGTGCTTGTATTACTGTGTATTGTTCTCAAACCTCATACTTAAAGGGAAACTGTCAGCAGGATTTCTCCCTCCAAACTATTTATAGGTGCACATAGCTCTTTGGAAGACAAGTCTACCAATATATTTACAGTGGGTATGGAAAGTATTCAGACCCCTTTACATTTCTCACTCTTTGTTTCATTGCAGTCATTTGGTAAATTCAAAAAAGTTCTTTTTTTCTCATTAATGTACACTTTGCACCCCATCTTGACAGAAAAAAACAGAAATATAGAAATTTTTGCAAATATATATAAAAAAAGAAAAAACTAAATATCACATGGTCATAAGAATTCAGACCCTTTCCTCAGACACTCGTATTTAAGTCACATGCTGTCCATTTCCTTGTGATCCTCCTTGAGATGGTTCTACTCCTTCATTGGAGTACAGCTGTGTTTAATTAAACTGATAGGACTTGATTTGGAAAGGCACACACCTGTCTATAAAAGACTTCACAGTGCATGTCAGACCAAATGAGAATCATGAGGTCAAAGGAACTAGCCAAGGAGCTCAGAGACAGAATTGTTGCAAGGCACAGATCTGGCCAAGGTTACAAAAGAATTTCTGCAGTACTCAAGTTTCCTAAGAGCACAGTGGCCTCCATAATCCTTAAATGGAAGAAGTTTGGGACCACTAGAAGTCTTCCTAGACCTGGCTGTCCAATCAAACTGAGCACTCGTGGGGGAAGAGCCTTGGTGAGAGAGGTGAAGAAGAACCCCAAGATCACTGTTGCTGAGTTCCAGAGATGTAGGGAGTAGGGAGATAGGAGAAAGTTCCACAAAGTTAACTATCACTGCAGTCCTCCACCAGTCAGGCCTTTATGGCAGAGTGGCCAGACAGAAGCCTCTCCTCAGTGCATGACATATGAAAGCCCGTATAGAGTTTCCTTAAAAAACACATGAAGGACTCCCAGACTATGAGAAATAAGATTCTCTGGTCTGATGAGCTGAAGATAGACCTTTTTGGTGATAATTATAAGTGGTTTGTGTGGAGAAAACCAGGCACTGCTCATCACCTGCCCAATACAATCTCAACAGTGAAACATGGTGGTGGCAGCATCATGCTATGGGGGTGTTTTTCAGCTGCAGGGACAGGATGACTGGTTGTCATTGAAAAAAACATGAATGTGGCCAATTACAGAGATATCCTGGATGAAAACCTCTTCCAGAGTGCTCTGGACCTCAGACTTGGCCGAAGGTTCACCTTCCAACAAGACAATGACACTAAGCACACAGCTAAAATAACAAAGGAGTGGCTTCAGAACAACTCTGTGACCATTCTTGACTGGCCCAGCCAGAGCCCTGACCTAAACCCAATTGAGCATCTCTGGAGAGACCTGAAAATCATCGCCTGCTATAAAACAAAATCTCCATGCTCGTTGTTGGCTAAATGTTATCTTTTAAATCTATGTTTTTGAGGCAGAATTAGGATTATACATTATAAAAGAAAACATAGCTCAAATCATTATAAATCACATACAATCAATTCTATTCAGATTGCAGAAAACAAAATGATATTCAATTGTGGATACTGTTTGTGCCATACCAACAAAGAGCCACATTAAGAGTAGAACAAGAATAAATTACTAGAGGGGCATTTTATAGACCTTTGCCCTTAAAGCAAAATATAACTTTGGCTACTACCAAAACAGGAGGGTATTTTAAAGACTGTAGACAAAAAACAAAAGAAGCCAGCTCACCGATCAGCAGAGGAAGCCTGGAACTCCATCCTGATGAGACGTAGTAGAACTTCACAAAAAAAGAAGAAATGTTCCAGCTTCCAATAAAAAAATGAACTTTAATCCAATATATTAAAATCAGGAAAACTCCTGGAACAGCACCATAACACCATGGAGGCAAGCGACGCGTTTCGACCGACACAGGGGTCTTTATCACAGCTGATCTACTTAGTTATATGCCCAGTATAAAAATAAATCAGGTACCAATAGAATTGTGAGAAAATGTCACATGACCAGAAGGTCCTAGACAAAAAAAAACAAAAAAACCCCAAAAACTAGTGCATATAACATTAAAACAATCCAAACTAAACACAAATTAGCAATAGCATAATAACATGTAAAATTATACAAAAATAAAGTACAACTGCATCAAAATAAATTAGTAATGAAACATGAGCTCATTCCTTTTGTTCAGGCCATCCGGAAACCTAGTGCCGATATTGAATATCCAAAAGGCCTCCCGTGTAAGCCGGAACCTATGCATATCACCTCCACGTGAGGGTTTTTTTATCCTTTCAATGCCAGTAATCCTCAGAGAATCTGTGTTTCGTGAGTGACATTCAATGAAATGTTTAGCTGCAAAAGAGATGTTACGGCTGCTATTTGTAGTGCAGGAAATGTCATACAAATGTTCCGATATACGGTTTTTCAATTTTCTGATAGTGCATTCTATATTTTCTAGATAAATAGTTGTTATTAATATTTTCAGATAGATTATTGTTTTTCAGGGATTTTGAGTTCTCGTTCTACTACCTCCTGAAATTTACTCTTGCAATCTGCACGCGATTGTAGTGGATAAAAAAAGGGTTTTTTTATCTTGAAATTCTCTGATTGATTGATGGAATCTGCTCGTTCTATATCCTGACCCTGTAATTCCTGCAAAGTAAGCAATGAAACCTGTTCATGAAAATCTAAAGTATGAAAAACATTCTCAATAATACATTTCTCATCTCTCTGTCCAGTTTGATCTTCAGACCAAAAATGTTTTTTTATTGTTAAATTGTGGACAAATTTGTTCATGTCCAAGATGGTTGAAAATAAGTTAAAGTCTTGATCCGGCACAAAATTTAGTCCATATGCTAATAACCCAAGTTGATCTTGAGAGAAAATTTTAGATGATAAATTGACAACATTTTCAACACTTATCTCATCATGCCTTTTTTTGCGGCGGGTCTGCATACCAAAGTTGTTTTCTATGCTTCCTCCCGCCATGCCTTTTGCGTTTTTTGACCTGTTGGTTTGTTTGGCAGAACTGCAACTTGTAGACTCATTGATAGAAATATCAGACACACCAAGACCATTGTCATCAGAATCGCCCTCACGTGAGCTAAAACTCACATAGCGCTTATTTTGTCTTCTTTTAGAAAATCTCAAGATAGATCTTGGGGTCCTGTAAGATAAATCACCCTCATTCCAATCATAAATTTTGTTGGAGGCATAATCGTCCAAATCTCTTTGGAATTTCCGTTTCTTTCTAAATATGATGTCATCCTCTAATGTAGCTAGATCCTCTTGGATCTTTTTAAAATTGTCACTATTTTCTATATTGATGCCCATGGTTTTAAGGGTTTCTTTGGAATTGTCAATTTCTTTTTGCATGTCCACAAGTTTCGTCTCTTCGTATTTTATAATGAGGCGCATGAGATTCAATGAACAGATACTTAAAATCTGATTCCATTCTGTAGAAAAAGAATAGCCAAAATCAGTAGTGGCTTTTTTCTTTATTCGTAGTCCTCTCGGAACCATGTCTTTGGACACATAATTTTGAAGAGTGGTTAAATCCCACCATGTCTTAGTCTCCTGAGTCATTGTTTTTTGTAACTGAGACCACAAGTCAGCAGTGTCAGGAAAATTAGTCTAATCAGGTGTGCCGGAGAAAACCCGAGCAGCTTTTTGCATGCGGTTTCTGGCAAAGTCCGTCATGATGCAGTGATAAAATAGTGACAGCAGTAGATGTATACCTCCAAAATAGTAGGTGCGGTCAGTTCCAAATGTGGAGTTAGATCGGGTGCACGGCAATCAACGTTGTATATGTAGACAAAAAACAAAAGAAGCCAGCTCACCGATCAGCAGAGGAAGCCCGGAACTCCATCCTGATGAGACGTAGTAGAACTTCACAAAAAAAGAAGAAATGTTCCAGCTTCCAATAAAAAAATGAACTTTAATCCAATATATTAAAATCAGGAAAACTCCTGGAACAGCACCATAACACCATGGAGGCAAGCGACGCGTTTCGACCAACACAGCGGTCTTTGTCACAGCTGATCTACTTAGTTATATGCCCAGTATAAAAAGAAATCAGGTACCAATAGAATTGTGAGAAAATGTCACATGACCAGAAGGTCCTAAACAAAAAAAAACAACAAAAACTAGTGCATATAACATTAAATCCAGGAGTTTTCCTGATTTTAATATATTGGATTAAAGTTCATTTTTTTATTGGAAGCTGGAACATTTCTTCTTTTTTTGTGAACTTTTATTTTAAAGACTACAAGGTCATTAAAGAAGCATTCCTCCCATCAATGTTTTTATCCTCTTAATATATTGCAATCATCATATTATATAGCCCCGTGTACTACAATTGCTAAATTTGCGTTTCTACACAGTTCATTCTTCTTTTCCATTAGGTCTATGACATTACATGATTAAAAACAGACTAACTGAGTCCTTCTAAGCTCTATGTAAAAACAGAAAGTCCCTTTTTCCTGCTTGAGTCATCATTAGAGTTCTATTTTATCTAACGGCAAAGTCCCTATCAGAGAGGAGTAGTGGAGGAGCTGGGCAAGGAGTTGAAGAAGGGGTAGGGCTGGGCTGCCGGGGACTTCAGAGATGTAGAATTGTAGTTCTAATGATGACTCATGCAGGGAAAAGAGAATTACTGTTTCTACAGAATTTAGAAGGATTCAGCTAGTTAATTTTTCATCATGCAATATTATAGACCAAATCGAAAATAGAAGAATTGTCTGGATAGAATGGCAAAATGAACAATTGTAAGTACACAGTGCTATATAATATGGTGATTGCAATATATTAAGAGGATAAAAACTTTGATGGGAGGACTGCTTCTTTAAATTAAATACCAATTTTCTAGTTATAAATAGTTTGCAGGTGGGACCAATGGTCATGTTAGCCTTCATTCCCCTAAACACAATTTGCCGTAACTGATATGGTATCTGCTTTTAAGAGACGCAAGTAATGAAAATAATGAGCCTTGATGTCACTTTGAATAGAAAGCAGTGTGTGCATTGTGTGAGGAATTGTAATCTAGGAACAGTGCAAGTAATTCAATATTATTAGTCAAGAGGATGCCAGCCCTACATTAAAACACAGTCTACCAAGGAAGAAACCAGTGACAAACCTGTCAAGGATTAAGTAAAGATGCACACGTAGCGTGCATACAGAAAAGGACACATAATATGGGCACTGTCGTCGCTGAATGACACGTGCATCTGACTGCAAGTTCTACAAACGTAAAAGCAATAAGGTAATACCAATTTACAAGTCTTGTTATGCTGTGCAGGGAATTTCACTGAAAAAGTAATATATTATATTGCACCATATTTAACATTAAAGAAGTTGCCCACTACTTTTACAGTGATGATGATGACCTATTCTTTGATGGCCTACCTGACACCCCCGCCGATGAGCTGCTATCGGTGTTGGTGGTGGACACCAGAGGGAAGTACTTACTTCCTGAGCTGCCATCTTCATGTAGTGGCTACCACAAGGTACTGCGCATCCGTCTCCTATTCAAATCAGTAGGAGCTGGATGTGTAGTACCTCGCGGCAACCACTACAAGTTCGGCAAGCAAGTACTTCTAGACGGCAGCTGGATCCGACACCGATAACAGCTGATCGTAGGGGATGCCGGGTGCCGGACCCCTGCTGATCAGATATTGATGACCTATCATAAGGATAGGTCATCAATATAAAAGTAGTGGACATCCTCTTTAATAGAGATGTCCAGCCACCTAATTTTTTTATTTTGTCCCCTCTCTATGCTGAAAATGCAACACAGACTTTACTCTGGTTGCATATTCACCATAATACAAGTGGCAACATTTCTGGCAATAACTTTGGATACTTTTCTCAAGCTGAAGTTGTTTGTTTAGTTGGAGCGCAATTAACAGGGCAACATAGTATTCATGGGCCTTATCTGGAGGCATATAAGGTTGTATACTCTGCCCGGTATTACTGTCTTTACTTCACTTTATTCTATTGGATTAATGCCCAATCTGTCATATATAAACTGTACAAAATCAGAACTATGCAGATGACAAATGAGCCAACATAGACCATTGCAGTAACTGTATTATCGTTTCAAAGAATTTGTAAGGAATCTATCCAAAATATGGCCATGTGCATGAACGCTGAAAGTGTATCTATCATTTTACTGAAGACAAGAGTAAAAGCATGCTATTGCTGTCTTCATCCCTGAAAAGAAATGTAAACTGCATTTGGTGCGCTTAACAGTTTAAAGAGAACCTGTCATCAAGATTATCCATGTTAAACTAAAGGTATGGGCAGAATGGCACTGTAAGGCTGATTTATTAGATACCTTCAGTGTAGAAACCAACAGCCTGGTTTTTGTTAAATAATAAGAAGTTTCAGGTTCCTAAAGTCTTCATGCATCGGGGCAGAACTGTGTAGTAGATCTTTGGCTCTGACATGGCCCCTCCAGTGCCTCTGGTGTCTTTATACACATTTAAATTCCTCTCTGGTTCCGTCCTAGCTGTGTAAGGAGAAGACCCGGAACAGGCATGCCTACTCCGTGACGGATCCGGAACTGTCAGGGCTGTCACCCAGGTTGCATGGGGGAAAGCATAAGGCCCTGGACCGACCTTTGCACTCGGTTGTAGGGGGCGCGGCTAAGTTAAAAGAGCTACAGTGCGCGGGAAATCGGTCAGTCAGAGCGGGAATGCACAGCTCGCAGGAGGGCAGTGTCAGGGCTCCTACTCTTGGGCATCCAGACATAGCAGACCACAGCCAGACAGGTCTGAGAGCCGTGACCAGACACTGCCGACAAAGACACATCCAGTCTCCTCTGACAGCATTGACCCTGAGTGACAAGTCCCGTAGTTAGGACATTGATGTGTGCACGTACCATCAGGGTAGTCGGATCACCCGCCGTGAGTGGTTTCCCGTTACACCAGCTTACAACCAATTATTGTCGCTGGACCCTGACAAGGCAATGGACCGTGTTCTTTCCTGCTTTCCTAGACCTACCGATCTCCGACTGGACCACGAGCAATCACCGCTGCCTCCAGGATCCAGGACGCCATTGAGTCGCCTGCCAGGGCAGTGGGGTAATCAGTACCGGGTCCAGTCACACTTAAAGGGGATGTCACGGTGGCTGCGATCCGGTCCATGACACTGGGCAATTAAAGGGGAAAGGTCTTTATGGGGTATTTTGGAATAAAGTCTATTCGTGACGCCACCTGTGGTTCTCGGTCAGAGGGGACCGACGCTGCTTAAAGGGGTCCTCTGGGGTGATGTTGCAGCAAGATGTTGGCGCTTTCCACAGGTGAAGCGGGGTCCCCAGGGCTCCCAAGGTGTATGGCAAGGATGGTGGGTTGCCGGTAAATAACAGAGGACACAGGGTTGCAGTCTTTACCTGGTTTACTGAATTAGTAGTCAGCCTCAGTCCAGGGTACCGGCAGCAGGTGCAGAAGGAGCCCAGGCAGCCTGAAAACAAGTAGAAATCCCATTGGCAGGTCAGGTTGGGAGCCTTCCACTATGCGCTGGTTTTCTGGTCCCTTGCTACCTGTAGCTTGCTGGCAAGGTACCCCTTTCTCTCTCTTGTCCTGGGACAGTACCTGCATGGTAGGCAACTTGAGCTGTTCTCTTCGGGTCTCTGATACGGTGACTCCAGGCTCTAACTGCTATTGTACCTCAGGTTTAGTATGGGTAATTTATGTGGAGCGCCCCCACGTGTAGGGCAATGGGGTACTCGGTACCGGGTCTATCTCTCTCTCGGTTCTGGGGATGTCATGGTGGACCGACCCGGTCCGTGGCCCTTCTGAGGGGCATCCAATTAAAGGGGATTGTTTGTCTGGTGTTCGTGACGCAACCTGTGGTATTCGGTCAGGGTGACCGACGCTGCTTAGGGGTCCGCTGGGGTGATGGAATGGCAGCTAGATGGTATACCTTCCCACAGGTGAACTATGTCCCCAGGGCTTCACAGATATGTAGGTGGTGATGGTGGACGATGTAAGGCGCAATGAATAACGAGGACACAAGGTTGCAGTCTCTTTACCTTTTTACTGAAGACTTCAGGGTCCAGAGTCCAGAGTACCGTTCACAGGGCAGGCAGAGTCCGGCCGGTCTGAAAGCACATCCAGAGTTCCCTTATCCAAGTGGAAATCAGTAGCCTTCCTACTAGCGCCTGTGTGTTGTAGTACCTCCCTGATGAGCACCACGGGATAGTCCTCACAACTTTCATGGATGTTTCTGATCTTCTCTCTCTGTCTGTAAGGTCGGGTAACCAACTTGGAATTGACTGTCCTGCCGGTCTCTGAAGTAATACGTAGAGTCAATTACTCCCTCGGTGTTCCGGCCACTGGCTACGTGCCTCAGAAGGAGGATGCCGATCTTGGGGCAGAACTCCTCCCGGTATTATCTCCTTGTGCTGTGACTTCGTTTCTCACTCTCCACAATACAATTCTCTTTGTGTCCTTTCTTAGGATGCTGCCGCAATGGGTGCAGGCACAGCTCCGTAACGTTCTATCTCGTGCTTTGCCCCTGTCAGGATCCCACCCCTGACAGGGACCCTCTGTCTGCAGCTCAGATGTTCCTCCTTCTCCCCCTGTCTGCCTGACAGGTCCTCTCTAGGTCAAACCCAGGTAGCTTCTGCCTAACTTTCTATCCAACCCACCAGTTTTACTCTTCTGTGAGGAGTGCCCTAATAGATAGAAGCAAGGCTCCCCCTGGTGGACTGGAGTGTGAAATGTGTTGTGATGCCGTGATACCTGGAAAGATGAACTCCTTTAGCGCCATCAGATGTAACATCACTCCTCCCGGTGGAAAAATAACATTACTGCAGCAACCAGGACTCTGGGGCACTGCACTCCCCCCCCCCCCCCCCGTTAAATCCAGTACTCCGGGACTGGGAAAAGAAGAACAACAATACATGTTAGCAAAAGACATACAAATTTTTGGAATGCTGAAAACAAGTAAATATAACAATGCTTCCCTTTATGGGAGGTGAGGACACTTGAACGTTACAAACAAGAACATATTTACATTGTGCATAAGCAAATTGAAAACAGTTATTATCTATCTATGGAACCAATTACCCATACAGGTATTCTACTTACTAAGTGCTATAACAATAATTTTACATTATTTTTTCTCTAAGTGCAAAGTCCATCAACCATCTAGCTATGGTCTCTAGAGGACTCACTAACCCCTTGACGGGTTTTAGCAGCAGGAGACAGGAAAACACACAGTTAACTATTTACATGATCGTGGCTCTGAGGTTTATTTTGGTGGCCTCCACCAGGGCTTTACCTGACAGGTAGCCCTCTGTGGTTTGGGATAGTTCACGTCCAAGCTCACTCCTGGTGCCGGGTACACTCCGTGAGTTCATTTCTCATGCACGGTCAGGTCGTGTGCTGCAATAAAGGTCTGGGTGGTCTGATGGATGATGCACAGTACCGCGGGGGCTGCTGCAGCCGCTTCAGCGGTAAGGTCCTCCTCCAGAGTCCTGGATACCGCCAAGAGGGCTGTGCATTTTTGCACATCCCGGGCCCACCAGCTGTTTTCCCTTTGGTACCCGTGGTAGGTCACAGCATCTCCAGGTTTCAGGACGGAGTCCGCGCCATCCCCACCCAGGCAGGACTCCACCTCGTCCTGGTGAACATGGACCCTCATCGACAACCCGATCTCCTGGATGAATCCCTTCTCTTTGTGAGGTTGGTATACTACCACAACACCCCACTTTGGTAGTGAATTGTCCAACAAGTCGCCTTGTGCCTCCTGCTCAACTTCCCTCTTGTACTCTGCGATCAGATGCCGCCGGTATTCTCCCCATGGGAAGGGTCCAAGGTTATGCTCGCATAGTCCCGAGCCTGGTGGCGGAGGCTCCGGGGTTCCAGCAGCCGCGGCGACAGTTGGAGTAAAGGCGGGAGGGATGCAAAATCCCAGCATATCAGGGCACTGAGCACCCGCTCGTGAGGTGACTCTTCTGACGCCACTCCATTCCTCTGGGGTTGGTGCCAGAGCTGGTGCGGGCAGCAGAGGTCCTGTGGACAGCTCCCAGGAATCCATTCTCTCCAGCGGTGGCATGCCGGAGTAATCCTCCGGTGACGGGAGTCTGTGCGGGGCCATTCTTTTGCGAGGGTCCCCTCTGATCTCTAGCTCCAGTCCTTCCTCCCCTGGGGATCGGTTTCGTTTTTGCTGTCTCCGCCCACCATGGAGAATCAGGAGGCGGACCTCGGTTGCTGACGGACACGCCTTCAAGATACAGAAATACTTAGACTGGGCGGCCATTCTTTTTTGCGCTTCTCAGTTTATTCACGCCCAAAACCCCACACCCTTCTTCTTCTCCTGCACTCCTCGTGGCGCTATAATGGCAGCAATTTTGGTGGGAATCTTTGCGGCAAATGGCAATACACAGTCCTTGCAATAAATCACAGTTCCAAACACAACTTTGGCACAGTTCTTAGGCACACATGACCTGATTTTCAGGTTTAAGTAGATCCTGTTTGTGACGGCAAGATTTGGAGCGCCATCATGTGTAGGACAATGGGGTACTCGGTACCGGGTCTATCTCTCTCTCGGTTCTGGGGATGTCATGGTGGCCCGACCCGGTCCGTGGCCCTTCTGAGGGGCGTCCAATTAAAGGGGATTGTTTGTCTGGTGTTCGTGACGCGACCTGTGGTATTCGGTCAGGGTGACCGATGCTGCTTAGGGGTCCGCTGGGGTGATGGAAAGGCAGCTAGATGGTATACCTTCCCACAGGTGAACTATGTCCCCAGGGCTTCCCAGATATGTAGGTGGTGATGGTGGACGATGTAAGGCGCAATGAATAACAAGGACACAAGGTTGCAGTCTCTTTACCTTTTTACTGAAGACTTCAGGGTCCACAGTCCAGAGTACCGTTCACAGGGCAGGCAGAGTCCGGCCGGTCTGAAAGCACATCCAGAGTTCCCTTATCCAGGTGGAAATCAGTAGCCTTCCTACTAGCACCTGTGTGTTGTAGTACCTCCCTGCTGAGCACCACGGGATAGTCCTCACAACTTTCATGGATGTTTCTGATCTTCTCTCTCTGTCCCCCAGATGATATGGATAGGACAACCCATATGACGGGGTAGGCCTGGAGCTTATTTATAGGGACCCTAGTGACACCCCTCTCCCACAATTTGCCTCCGTGTCTTCTTAGGTATTAAGGTCGGGTAACCAACTTGGAATTGACTGTCCTGCCGGGCTCTGAAGTAATACGTAGAGTCAATTACTCCCTCTTCGTGTCCTTTCTTAGGATGCTGCCGCAATGGGTGCAGGCGCAGCTCCGTAATGTTCTATCTCGTGCTTGGCCTCTGTCAGGATCCCACCCCTGACAGGGACCTTCTGTCTGCAGCTCAGATGTTCCTCCTTCTCCCCCTATCTGCCTGACAGGTCCTCTCTGGGTCATACCCAGGTAGCTTCTGCCTAACTTTCTATCCAACCAACCAGTTTTACCCTTCTGTGAGGAGTGCCCTAATAGATAGAAGCAAGGCTCCCCCTGGTGGACTGGAGTGTGAAATGTATTGTGATGCCGTGATACCTGGAAAGATGAACTCTAGGGTTGAGCGAAATGGGTCAGCCATTTTCAGAAGTCGCCGACTTTTGGCAAAGTCGGGTTTCATGAAACCCGACCCGACCCCTGTGTGGGGTCGGCCATGAGGTCGGCGATCTTCTGAATCTGGTATCGGAATTCCGATACCGAGTTCTGATATGTTTGCGATATCGGGAATCGGTATCGGAACCCATATTTAAGTGTTATAAAGAATCAAAATAAAAAATATTGATATACTCACCCTCGGACGCGCCCTGGTACTAAACGGCAGCCTTCCTTCCTAAGGATGAGCGCGTGAATGACCTGCGGTGACGTCGCGGCTTGTGATTGGTCGCGAGCGGTCACATGGGCGGTCACGCGACCAATCACAAGCCGCGACGTCATCTAAGGTCCTTCACGCGCTCATTCTTAGGAAGGAAGGCTGCCGGAAAGGAGCAGGGCGCGTCCGAGGGTGAGTATATACCTAATAGGAATATACTCACCCTCAGACGTGCCCTGCTTCTTTCCGGCAGCCTTCCTTCCTAAGAATGAGCACGTGAAGGACCTTAGATGACGTCGCGGCTTGTGATTGGTCGCGTGACCGCCCATGTGACCGCTCGCGACCAATCACAAGCCGCGACGTCACCGCAGGTCATTCACGCGCTCATCTTTAGGAAGGAAGGCTGCCGTTTAGTACCAGGGTGCGTCCGAGGGTGAGTATATCAATATTTTTTATTTTGATTCTTTATTTTACACATTAATATGGATCCCAGGGCCTGAAGGAGAGTTTCCTCTCCTTCAGACCCTGGGAACCATAGTATCCCATTGCACTGCATTGGGTTTCGTGTTTCGGCCGACCCCGACCCCGACTTTTTTATAGGATCGGCCGATTTCACTCGACCCGACTTTTGAGAAAGTCGAGTTTCGTGAAACCCGACCCGATCCTATAAAAATAAAAGTCGCTCAACCCTAATGAACTCCTTTAGTGCCATCAGACGTAACATCACTCCTCCCGGTGGAAGAATAACATTACTGCAGCAACCAGGACTCTGGGGCGCTGCATATGTATAGTCCTATGCCCTCTGGTTCTACTGTGGACCTTGCAGTTAGCCACAATCTCTGGCTCCTGGTGCCAGGTTTCTGCGCTCTGGCTCACAGGAGGCCCAATCGCTGCCTCCTTGAGCTCCTAATCACTCCTCTGAACTCCTTTCCTGTCTCTTGCCTCACACAGACTGATTAACTCCTCCTCCAGACCAGGATGGAATTCACAGAAGTTCCCCTCAAACAGGGTTTTGAGCTCCCCCTTCTGTCCTGGAGTTAGAATGTGTTGTGTGTACAGCTTACCTGCCAAAGGGATCCAACTTTTCTCCAGGCATGGCACTACCCTCCCCAAGAGGCAGGCAGTGGAACACCCGCCATGGCCGTGGGATACCCGGTACCAGGTCCAGTATTCACAGGGAGATGTCACGGTGGCGGCAACCCGGTCCTTGGCCCTGGGCGCCCATGTTAAAGGGAATGTCCTTAAATGGGTTTTGAATAAAGTTTGTGTTCGTGACGCCACCTGTGGTATTCGGTCAGTGGGGACCAATGCTGCTTAAAGGGGGTCCTCTGGGGTGATGTTATGGCAGCTTAGATGGTATACCTTCCCACAGGTGAAGTATGTCCCCAGGGCTCCCAGTATATAGATGAGGATGGTGAGTGGTGCAGTAAAGAATGGAGGACACAGGTTTGCAGTCTCTTTAGCTGGTTTACTGAAGACTTCATGCAGCCACAGTCCAGGGCACCAGATCACAGGTACAGGCAGGGTCTGGCTCGCTTGGAAGTGAATTCAGAGTCCCATTTACCAGGTGGAGTTAAAAGCCTTCCTCATAGCACGATGGTGTTGTAGTCCCTTACTGCCTATGGCTTCTGATAAGGTCCTCACAGTTCTCTCTGTCCTCCATAAAGGTGGGACACAAACCAGTATGGCAGGTGACTCAAGCTTTTTATAGGGTCTCTATTAAGACCCGGGCTCTATGTGCCACTGTGCCTCCTGGGTATTGGGGCAGACAGGTGATGTATAATCCAGCTATCCTGACAGTTTCTGCTGTAAGTCTTAGAGTCCCTCACAACCTCGGTCTTCTAGCTACCGGTAATCTGCGCTTGCCAGAGAGGTAGATAATTCACTGCTCTGCTCCCCTGGTGTCACTCTCCTGTGCTTCGCTCTCCTGCATGCTCACTAACCAATATTCTTCCTTTCGTATTCTTTCTCTTTCTCCAGGAGCTGTAGCAACTCTGGCTACATGGCTCCTTCAGTCCTTCCGACATTCAATCTCTGACTGCTCTCTTCTCTGTCCTCTGACAGACTGCTTATCTCTGCCTTTCCCTCCGGACCAGAATGTCTTTTTAGGGGAGTTCACCCTAAACTAGGTTTAGAGCTCCCCCTTCTGGCCTGGAGTGTGAACATCTTGTGTATATTGTGGTTACCTTATAAAAGAGATCCTTCATCGCTTCCAAGTGTGACATCACTCTCCCCGTGAGGAAAGCAATGCCACTGTGACTACTAGGACCCTGGGGCATCACAGCAGCACCACTGTGGTACCTGAACTCCTGGGGTGCCACATCATCTCCTTCAGGACTACACCTGACCCATTATGCGCCAGGGCCTGGGCGCCAGCGATCACCTCTCAAAAAATACGTTCTGCAGTCACAACGCAACAAATACAGCAGGTGGAATACATACTCAAGACGTATTCGTTCATCATGAGGATGATTTCGACTGTACCACTGAAATTGCTCATGAGATCCCAACATCACTTGCGCAGATTGTTGGCAGGTTTCTGGAAAATGGCACTGGTGTTGGTGCATGTGCAGATTTAGATTTCTGCTCAATGACGAGCAGAGATCTCATTCTGCGCATGTGCCACCACCGGGGCCATTTTACTAAAGACTGCCGGAGGTCGATCTGCACATGTGCAGCATCCAGTGCAATTTTCTTGAAGCCCGCTGCCTAATCAATCTGCGCAAGCACCACCTGTAGTCATGACGGAGCCAGCACAGAATTTAAATGAGAAAGAAGATAAAGACACCAGAGACAGCGGAGGGGCCGTGGCAGCGCCGAAGATCCGCCCCACTTCTACCAATGATTAACAAAAACTAGGCTGCAGATTTCTATACTGAAGGTATTATTCCCATTCCTCTAGTTTAGCATGGATAATCCTAACGACAGGTTTTCTTTAAAATGATCAGGAAATATCAGCAAATTCTTAAACTCTGCAACTTGCTATCCATTCTCTTTGACTGCGTGATTCATCTTAATTGACACTCTGCTAGCACTATAGGTACTGGAACTTTCTAAAAAATCACTTTCTCCAAAGCATTTCTCCTGCCATTGTAAAAAGGTTAATGCCCTAAACTGAAAGCCCACCTTTCCATTATGCCGGCGTTTAGTTAGACAGGACAGTAGGTGCAGAGAGGCAAAAGTAGCCTAGACTTCCATTATTCTCTCTCCTGCTAAATGGATTATAGTTGATAACAGGTAGTGGGCTTCAATTTAAGATGCAGGGGTACAGCTACATGGTTGGAATGATTTTTCAGGCTGAAAATGTCATGTTGGTAGGTAAATACTTTGTCATTTTATTAGCTGTTAGTGACATTTGAAAGTCAAAGAATCTGACAACAGTCAGCGGTATTATCCTTCCGATACATTTTGCCATTGGAATTTAATATTTGTAATCTAGAAAATATGTAACAAGAAAATAAGCAGAGTTTCCCAAGGAAACATCCATTGCTGTATTTTTAATGCACCAACTCAAGTTTTAGAAAATGCTGAATTAACCGCATGATGTCTCTGAAGTGGGACAGGCAAGAAAACTCCCCGTAGAACCATGTCAACTGAAATGTTTTTAATTATCTGGAGAAAGTGTGGACTGTGTATCATCATTAACTGGACTAAACACTGACGGTCAGTGAGTCAGGTAGCAGTAAATGGTGCAATTAACAGATAGAGAGGAGACGTGTATTCAATTTGAAAGCTTTCTTTCCTAATCCATCTCCCTTCATCAAACAAAGTGCTGAGCTGTAGACTTTTACTTTCAATTATATTAATCGGGTTAATTCTAAGTTAAAGTCAACATTTTAATCAAGAACCAGCAAAGTCTAAAAGCACAAGGAAGAGCGCGTACAATGATTTTTGCTTACAAGTTGCACAGGTAGAATAAAAAGTCAAGTAAGAAAACAGTATAGAAAGCGCTAGCACATACTTAGCAGTTAAATAGGAATAATAAGAGTGAGGCCGGGGTCACACTAGACCGTAATACGGACGAGTGCTATGCGATAAAAAATCGCATAGCACTCGGCCCAATGTTAATCTATGGTCCAGCTCCCATCATCCGATATTTTCTCCAACGTATTTCGGATCCGAGGGAACTCGCAGCAGGCTGCGATTGTCAGCGTATCTCGGCCGAGACTCGCCAATGAAAGTCTATGGGGGCGAGAATAAATGGGATTCCACACGGACCAGCAGTGTGCATTGCGAGAAATACGCAGCGGTGTTCTATAGAAAAGCCGGTAATTCAATTGCCGGCTTTGCATTTCTCCTTCACAAACCCGACATGATATGAGACATGGTTTACATACAGTAAACCATCTCATATCCCCCTTTTTTTTGCATATTCCACACTACTAATGTTAGTAGTGTGTATGTGCAAAATTTGGCCGCTGTAGCTGCTCAAATAAAGGGTTAAATGGCGGAAAAAATTGGCGTGGGCTCCCGCGCAATTTTCTCCGCCAGAATGGTAAAGCCAGTGACTGACCACAGATATTAATAGCCAGGAGAGGGAGGGTCCATGGTTGTTGGCCCCCCCGTGGCTAAAAACATCTGCCCCCAGCCACCCCAGAAAAGGCACATCTGGAAGATGCGCCTATTCTGGCACTTGGCCACTCTCTTCCCACTCCCGTGTAGCGGTGGGATATGGGGTAATGAAGGGTTAATGCCACCTTGCTATTGTAAGGTGACATTAAGCCAGATTAATAATGGAGAGGCGTCAATTATGACACCTATACATTATTAATCCAATTGTCTGAAAGGGTTAAAAAACACACACACACATTATTAAAAAGTATTTTAATGAAATAAACACACACGTTGTTTTAGTATTTTATTGCTCTCTCAATCCATCAGAAGACCTTCGCTTGGCAAAATAATAAACGCACAAGATACATACCTTACGATGATCTGTCACATCCAACGAGGTAATCCATCTGAAGGGGTTAATTATTTTCCAGCCATGAGCTGCACTAAAGCACTCGCTCGTGGTAGTAATCCCCGGGTAATGAAAGGAAATCTGAGTGATCTGTACTTACATTGAGTTGCGGTGAGGCGCCCTCTGGTGGATGTTCTCATGAACTGCAGCCTGGGAACTTTTTCCCACGCTCGAGCTCATATGAGGACAACCTGCAGGGGGCGCATCACCGCGACTGAAGGTAACTATAGGTCATTGACCTACATTTCCTTCATTCGCCGGGGCTTACAAGCACAAGCACAGCTGCATTAGCAGGGCTCCTGCTTGTAAAATATTTTAACCCCTTCAGATGGATTACCTCGTGGGACGTGACGGTTCATCTGAGGGTATGTATTTTGTGGGTTTATTATTTTGCCAAGCGAGGGTCTTAAAATGGATTGAGAGAGCAATAAAATATTAAAACAACCTGTGTGTTTATTTCATTAAAATACTTTTTAATCATGTGTGTGTGTGTTTTTTAACCCTTTCAAACAATTGGATTAATAATGGATAGGTGTCATAATTGACGCCTCTCCATTATTAATCTGGCTTAATGTCACCTTACAATAGCAAGGTGGCATTAACCCTTCATTACCCCATATCCCACCGCTACACAGGAGTGGGAAGAGAGTGGCCAAGTGCCAGAATAGGCGCATCTTCCAGATGTGCCTTTTCTGGGGTGGCTGGGGGCAGATGTTTTTAGCCACGTGGGGGCCAATAACCATGGACCCTCTCCTGGCTATTAATATCTGCCCTCAGTCACTGGCTTTACCATTCTGGCGGAGAAAATTGCGCGGGAGCCCATGCCAATTTTTTCCGCCATTTAACCCTTTATTTGAGCAGCTACAGCGGCCAAATTTTGCACATACACACTACTAACATTAGTAGTGTGGAATATGCAAAAAAAAGGGGGATATGAGATGGTTTACTGTATGAAAACCTTGTCTCATATCATGTCGGGTTTAGGCAGGAGAAATGAGAAGCCGTCAATTGAATTACCGGCTTTTCACAGATATCGCGCTGAATGAAATATAAATACAGAATATATATATATGTGTCTCAATGACATAAAACATATATACAGTATATATATATATCGAACATTTGAGCACATAAATCCATTAGATGTCGGTTTTGCAAGCCTGCGAGAAAATCTCGGCATACGGATGACACACGGATGTCACACGGATCATTTGATGCGAGGAAATCGCATCCTCGCACTGCACACGGATCACTGTTTTGGAAACATTTGTGCGATTCTCGGCCGTGAAAAACGGACCGTTTTTTTATACGTTGTGTGTGTCCCCGGCCTAAAAGTGGTTCTACTGCAAGAGGTAAAATAGTGATGTTTATCAAAACTACAGCTAGCAGCCAAGTAAGTGACACATCACTGGAATCAGGGTCTCTGCCCATACATCATGATGTTCTCTTATTGGATAGCAAAAACCTGGTGATCATTTCTTTCTTTCTTTCTTTCTTTCTTTCTTTCTTTCTTTCTTTCTTTCTTTCTTTCTTTCTTTCTTTCCTTCCTTCCTTCCTTTCTTCCATGTTCCAGAATTTGGAAGCAAATTTTAGATGCTTTCTAGTAAACACTAATCTGGCCTCTTCTTTAGTGTTGACTGTCACTAGCGGTTTTGCTTTTTTAAATAGACCCCCTGGAGTAACAATTATGACGGGGACTCTTGATTGTAGACTTTGCCAATGATATTCCTGTGCCATTGACAGTAGTGTCAACTTGGCTAGAATGTAGTTTGTTGATTTAGACATTTTGAACGTTTTTTCTTTTTATCTCCAGTAATAGTGCCCTGTTTCACTTGCACAGAAACCTTTTCCGATATCCCGTAAACAGCTACCAAATGCAAGTCAACACTTTGGCCTGATAGATTGAAACATTTACACCAGAAAATTGGAATAAAACGCTTTTTCAAAAGTTGCATTGTTGCAATTGAACAACAATTTTGCAACTTTTTGCATTTTCATGCCAGTTTGAAGCAACATTGCATGGCTACATATTTAGTTTAGTTTTTAGAATGGGTTAGAATGGGGGGATAGTAGGGAAGGTTCTCACCCATTACCTCTGCTGTCACGCAAGGACATCTTATAGATTTATGCTTTTCTATCGAAATAAAAGTTACATAAGAATTAGCTTCCTAATTATAACATCCCTTTGAACTGAGGTGAACACTTCCATCCAACAGATAACGCTCTCCATGAGCAGTACATACAAGGCATGCCTCCCTTATCATCCAGTATAACTACATCCCATATGGGTTATATGCTTCTAAATCAAAACACAAGACAGGGAGATAAAGGCGAAAGATAAAACCTAGCTGGGACTCTCTCGTAATATTTTATGTTCTTATTACACTTCCTCATTTAGTTGTGCCACATTGAACTACAATACAATTGCAAACATATATTATGTTAGTCCAAACATGTGCATCAGCACTTCAGCCGTAAACCCACGGAAATGTGTATTTTGGGTAATGTAGCTCTCTCTTCCCTTGGGGTCATGTCTCTAAATCATCTCTGCCTCCCACAAACTCCCAGAGACACAGATATACTGCATTCCTGATCGGGATTCGTGAGCAAGTGCATTTCTTTCTATGCACATACATGCGGCATATTATCTATAGATCTACCTATTTACACTACATATTTTACATGTGCTAATTATCTGAAGTATTTCTGGGAGCTTGCTAAATGCACACGGTTAGCCTACATCAACGCTTTCATATTTGGAATCTGTATTTTTGCGATCTGGGGTCCGGTGATGGGATCCTTCTTACCGAAATGTCACAGAAATGCAATGGAAACAGTCTTAGAAATAATAGCTAGACCCAAGAGAAGGCAACAGTGTCATTACTTATGCATATTCTACTGACCAGTACATGGAAGTCTCAGCTACAATGTAATCTTAACCCCTTAATGACCCGGCCACATTTTTGAAATCTGACTATTGTCACATTGTGTAGCAATAACTCTGGAACTCTTCAACATATCCCATCGATTTGCACAATGTTTTTTCGTGACACATCATACTTTGTAATAATGGCAAATTTAGGTCGATATGTTTTGTGTTTATTTATAAAAATATCAGAATATTCATATCACGCAAAAATAAATTTTAAATGACATTTCCCACATGTCCGCTTTACATCAGCACCATTTCTAAAATGTTGTTTTCGTTTGTTAACATTTGAAAAGGTTTAAAAATGTGGTAGTCATTTTTTATTTTTTTCAAGGAAATTTACAAAACTTATTTTTTTAAGGGACCAATTCAGTTTTAAAATGACTTTGGGGGACCTATATATTGGAATCCATCCAAATGGTACTATTTTAAAAACAGCACCCCTCGACAATTGCTTTCAGGTAGTTTATTAACACTTCAGGTGCTATTCAGGAATTAATGAAAAGTGGCATGACAAAACTGAAAAATTGTATTTTTGCCACCTAAATGTTTCTAACGTCTGTTATTTGGCCATGAATTGCCATCGCAAATATCAGGACCACACGAGCAAGATCTCAGGGTGCCGATGGGGTTAAAGAGAAAGCCTCACACTCTGTTAACCATCTAGATGCTGTAGTCACTTTTTACAGCAGTATTTAAGGGGTTAAACGGCCATAGTTGAGCCAACACTGATCATGGCTGATGCAGCAAGTTGTCAGCTATAGTGTGCACCTGATAAATGCTGGATTGTCACCGTTAGGGCTTATTTCCACATGCGAGAAACACGTCCGTGTCTCGCATGTAGAAACCAAGCTCTGGCGCCGGCACTCCAGAGCGGAGCGTGCGGCAGCATAGGAACACATGGAGCTGCACGCTCCGCTCCAAAGTGTCGGCGCCAGAGCTTGGTTTCTACATGCGAGACACGGACGTGTTTCTCGCATGTGGAAATAAGCCCTTAGGGAGATGCTAGTCTCTTATATCGCAGGTCAGTTTTAAGTCGTATTTCTGGTTATTAAGGGGTTAAAGAGGCACTCCTCCCATCAAGGTTCTTATCTTCTTAATATAATGCAATAATCATAATATATAACACTGTGTACTTACAATTTCTCATTTTGCCTTTCTATTCAGCTAGTTCTCTTTTTTTCTGCTCTATGTAGAAACAGGAAGTCTCTTACCCCTTCATTTATCATTCCCCTGTTCAACTCCAGACCTAGCTGCTCCCTCATAGACTTTTGCAGTGACTTATGATTCATACAGGAAAAATTGACCTCCTCTTTCTACAGAAAGCTGAGAAGGATTCAGCTAGTCAGTTTTTAATCACATGATGTCATAGACCTAATGGAAAAGAGAAGAATTAACCAAGTACACAGTGTTATATAATAGGATTATTGCAATATATTAAGAAGATGACAACCTTGATGGGAGAAGTGCTTCTTTAACCCCCTAATGACCACCAATACGACTTAAAACTGACCTGAGATATAAGAGAGTGCAGCATCCCAAGGCGGGCGACAATCCAGCAGCTGTGGGCTGTACACTATAGCTGACAACTTGCTGCATCAGCCATGATAAGTGTTAGCACCGACCATGGTCGTTTAACACAAGAATGCGATGCAGCCTTATACTGGAAGTGTTTGAAAAATATTATGCACCCCAAAATGTTAACGATAAAAAGCCCAATTTATCCTGCACAAAACCAGCCCCTACTCAGGTCCGTCATCTGTCACTGGAACTATAGGGGGCTTCCACGTTACTGGTAGTACTGGAAAAGCGGCATGACTCCTACCTCCTCAAATACAATCCAGTGAATTCTGCGCTCACAAATCCTAATGCCCCCTCCTTCTGAGCCCCATTGTGCCTACACCACAGTAAGTGGCCACATGTTTGGCATTATTGTAATGAAGAGTAGGCACTTAATAATTTGCAGGGTGTATATCGCCAGAAGCACAAGATGGGCACAATGTATGGGGGCGCTACATTATATGGCGACTCTACACTGTATGGGGACACAATGTATGGGTACTGGTGGGGCAGATTTGCAATTCTACAGAATAAAGCCTGGCGTGGATGTCACAAAATAGACACAGCAGCCATAGATGAATTCATTGAGAGGTGCAGTTTCTACAATGGGGTCACTTTTTTTCTGTTGTTCTGGCACCTTCAGGGCTCTGCAAATGTCGCCCACAAACTATTCTAGCACAATCTGTGCTCCAAAAGCCAAAAACAACTCCTTCCTTCTCAGCCCTGACATGTGGCCTAAGAGTAATTTCTGACAACATATGGGGCAGCACTGCGTTTGGGAGAAATTGCGCAATACATTATGGGGTGTAGTTTCACCTATTAACCCTTGTTTACCTGATAAATTTGCAGCACATACAAAAAATTACATTTTTACCACTAAAATGTCATATTTCCACTTCTCAATGCTATAAAATTCTGATAGGCACCTATGGGTTCAAAATACTCACTACACCCCTAGATGAATTTCTTGAGGGGTCTAGTTTCCAAAATGGGGTCACTTATGGGGGGTTCTGCAGTATACACATGTCAGGGGCTCTTCAAATGCAACATGGCATTAAAAATCTATCCCAGGCAAATACCAGTCTTTCCTTTCCTAGCCCTGCCTTGTGCCCAAGCAGAAGTTTTTGACCACATATGAGGTATAATCGTGTTTGGACAAATTGCGCAAGAAATTATGGAGTCTGTTTTCTCCTATTATCCATTATAAAAATTGGGGGCTAAAACAACATTTTCGTGAGAAAAAAAATGAAAAATTTCAATATGAGGACCTAAGGTTATCAAAATCTATGCAGTACCTGTGGGTTCAAAATGCTCAGTATACCCCTGGATAAAATCCTGCAGAGGTGTAATTTCCAAAATAGGGCCAATTGTGGGGCGTTATCACTGTTCAGGTACATTAGAGGCTCTCCAAATGCGACATGACATCCGCAGACCATTACATCAAAGTCTGCATTCCAAAACATCCCTCCTTCCCTTTCGAGCCTTGCCGTGCAACCAAATAGTACTATTCCCCAACATATGGGGTATTGGTGTACTCACGAAAAATTGCAAAAAAATTTTGAGGTCCATTTTATGCTGTTATTCTTGTGAAAATAAACAAAATTAGGGCTATAAGTACATTTTTGTGGGTAAAATGTGATTTTTTTTTTTTATTTTTACAGCTCTACGTTATAAACTTCTGTGAAGCACCTGAGGGTTAAAGGTGCTCATTACACATCTAGGTACATTCCCTAAGTGGTCTAGTTTCCAAAATGGGGTCACTTGTGGGAAATTTCCACTGTTTAAGCACATCAGGGGCCCTCCAAACGCGACCTGGGGTCCACTCTCGATTTCTGAAGTTTTTGCATTCAAAAGGTCAAACAGTGCTCCTTCCCTTTCAAGCCCTGCCATGCACCCAAATAGTAGTATTCCCCCACATATAAGGTATCGGCGTACTCAGTAGAAATTGTACAACAAATTTTGCAGTTCATTTTCTCCTGTTACCCTTGTGAAAATAAAAAAAAAATGGGGTTAAATGTACATTTTTGCAGGTACAATGTGATTTTCTACTTTCACAGCTGTACATTATAATCTTCTATGATGCACCTGGGGGTTCAAACCTCCTAATGATCAGATACTAAACATGGTCATCAAATCATCACAGAAGAATCAATATTACTATTTATAAAACTGGTAATTCATATATCAGCTTTGAGTCGCCATCTGGTTATGCCCGAGCTGAACACAACTGATCCAATTGGTTAAAAAGACACTGCATGTATCATTTTTTTTAGAATAGCTCTAGGACTAGTCAAGTCCTACAACTGCTGCAGTGGATGACTGGAAAGGGCATTTCAGAGGAAACAGACAATAGAAGGTTGCTTAAAGCAGTGTTTCTCAACTCCAGTCCTCAAGACCCCACAGCAGGTCATGTTTTCAGGATTTCCTTAGTATTGCATAGGCGATGGAATTAATGCTTGAGCAGGTGATGAAATTATCACCTGTGCAATACTAAGGAAATCCTGAAAACATGACCTGTTGTGGGGTCTTGAGGACTGGAGTTGAGAAACACTGGCTTAAAGTAAATGAAGGTCTTAGAGCATTAGAATGAGTTTTGGGTGGTAACACTTGACTGAAAACTTATGGCTGCACTTAAACAGAGAGAACTCAAAAGGAAACAAAGTTTTTCATAAAAACATATTTCAAGAAAGCTTTTAACATACAATTGCTACAAGTGTCTGGTCTAGGGAATGCTTGCTATAACACAAATTGGGAACAGTTTGGAGTTTGTGCAGGAAATTGGTGGTTCTAAATAAAACAAAGTGTTTATCATCTTTTCTCCAGTTTAGGGTTATTAAGAGTTTCCAGGAACATACTGTAGAAAAAAGATACTCCAAAAGACTAATTTCACTGAAAATGTATTTTCAAATGCCCTGTACTAGGGCACACCAAATGGAGTAAGGACAATCATTGTTCGCCTTTACTATCATTCAGTGGAAGTTGAGCATGGCTATAAAATAATGACTCATTAATTTTATTGGGCACCATGAAATGCATACCACCGTGATGGCACTTCAAGGGAACGGCACATACATGACGTTCTGTGACTTCCATTACATCCTTTTAACAAAGGGAGTAAAATTTCACTTAAAGTGGTATTCCACTCAACAAAACTGATAACCTATCCTATGCATGACCCTGATCCAGCGGCCACCTCATTATGCCACTGGATGGAAGACCTATGAACCTCCTCCTACATGTCAGCATTCCCAGGTTCTTTTAAACTGTAATCCTGTTACTTCCGTGCTGTGTCCTGCATGCATCACGGTGCAATGATCACATTGTCTTAAAACTACAAATCTAAATGAGTGTGTGAGAAGGAAGCAGGTAGAAGGCAGTTTCCAGGGCTCCCGTCTGACGGCCAGAGACTACTGACATAGCCATTGGATCAGGATCCTGCGATTCTATTTGCTCATCTCTGTAATTGGATAATTGTAAGATTGGTGGCAGCCCCCACAGATTGCTAGAATGGCTAGGTGCACGGGGCTTATGCCTGCTGTTTTTGTCTGATGGAGCAACCAGTAACAAATGTGCAATACTACTCCGTTCATTTTCTATGAAAGTGATGATGACAGCTCAGAACAACGCCATCCACAGGGTAGTAAAGTTGGTAAAAATCAATTTGCAGGAACCCGATCCAACAGCTTGGTCAGTAGTCTTTGGCCAACACACGGGAGTCTTGAGAACCAATCCTTACCTCTCAACACCCTGGACTCTTCCTTTGATTAGACAGCCTGGCTCGTCGTCACATTTACATCATGCTGCAATGACGACATTGTGACAGGCTGTCTGATGAAAAGACGAGCTGCTGATGCTGGGCGTCAAGAGGCGATTTTCAGGTCTTCCATCAAATGGCAACAGATTACTGACCTATCCCCTGAACTGAGTCCTGTGAATCGACTATAGTAACTAGGTCATAATTTTTGCAGACTGGAATACTCCTTGAAATTGTGTCTATGCATTTTGATTACTCTTTTTCAAGATCTCATGTAAAAGTAATGACCATAATAATTTTATGATAGAGAATTGCTTACAATCTAATTCTTCATGGTCATTATATACTTTCTTATATCTACAGTATGTATTTTTTTATATATATATTGTGAAGTACATCTGTGGGATAAGTTGCCTTGATGACACATTTCGTAAGGTGTAAGTTTTTAAAACTACAATTCTGTCCATTGCCAACATAATGCATTTCCAAATCACTTGGTGGGGTAATTGGTTACCTTTACTTCTTTCATCTCCACATGTTGACACATCTGTCCTCCTATAAGATCATGTTTGTATTGTTTTTTTTAAAGAAATTTAAAGATCTCTTGGGCATTGTCAGTGGCTGCACTCCTAAATCTCGATAAAAAAAATTCTATTATAATTTCTGTAAAGCCAAATAGAAATATATCACGTAATGCAATTTTGCACCGTTACTTTGCCATGTGCCTTCAGAGCCAGCCATACACTGAATGTGTACATTTTATGACCCTAGTCAATCAGATTGCCATATTTTTTTCTTTCTAAAACATTCTATATTGTGGAGTGACCTCTTGCGCAGGAGTCTGATTAACTTAGAGTTCCTCAGTAGTACAGGTTTAATCAGACAGGACAGGGGTTAGAACAGCTCAATATAGGTGATAAGCTTTTCTTCATCCTCAGAGCAGGTCAGACCTTCCAGGGGAAATACTTCCACCTAAAGGTAGGGGAATGACATATATTAGGGTCATGTGATAATTTCATTACAATCTCATAATATTAGTGTAATTACAGATGTAATTAACTTATAATGCTAAAATATGTTAAGAAAAAAGTTTATCTACATGTAGAGTTTTCTACTGTTGGATGCTGATTATAATTTTTATTTTTACGCTTTATTCATTTTGTCATATATCCATAACTTTGATTAGAGTGAGCAATTCTAGGTTATCTACAGAAGTGGCCCCATTCGCCTCTGTGGCAGCTGTAATAGGGCCTCAATGGGGCATGGGGCTTCAACTGTGCATTCATATGTCTCTGAATTTATATAGGAAAATAAAGATGTTTTTTCTTTTGGATTTTATAAGAATTCAAAACATATTCTCCTCTACAAGCAATATTTCTGTACATCCCATGTAATGTCTAGAGCAGCACATCGAAGGCTTGTGACTCCATTATAGGGAGCTATATGACCTCCATGCACCGCTGTACAGGCTTGGTGCACGTGGCATTGTTGTATCCATGAGTCATTAGTGTCTGTATGTTCATAGCTATACAATTAAGATGTGGGCAGTTGCATACCTACATTAAATTAATTTTGCATGCCTTTTTATTTGTTTAAAGCTCTAGAGTCTGACCTAGTTACCCAAATGATTACAATCAAATGTCATGATGTCTTGTTTTGGACTGGTGTAATTCAAAGGGTTTGTAACAACTGGCCAACTTCTTATGAAAATGAAGCTCAGGTCTGAATTTTCTTATACCCATGAATAATGGAAAATGACTATGAAAGCAATTTGTTTTTCTGTGAAATGGATCAACAACCATATAATACATGGTCTTGAAGAGTTCTCCAGAGTGGCAAAAGAGTGGGCAGACCAAGATTGGTGACTAATTCTATCCATTACATATAGTAAAAGAGTGGGCAGACCAAGATTGGTGATTTTTCTAAATATAGTTTAGTGTCAAATTCTAGCAAAAGTCAATCCTGAACTGCATGCAAAGCCCCTCTCAGTCATAGTGAAAGCATGAGATTGAGTTTTATCGTGAGATTTAGCTATTTCCAATACGCCAACGCTGCCTTAAAGCACTGACTATTGAGTCACCATTCAGTCAATGCAGCTGCACTGTGTTAGTGTAATAACACGACCTGGCAATAAAGAGAGAACTCTCATGCTTTCATTGCAATAGGTGAACAGAGGGTTTTTGGGATCCCACTCTGCATTCTGGGATCCCACCACTCGGAAGTTTGGGCTCAACTTTGCAGTGGAAAGGATGAAATCCACTGTGAGATCAAAACATAGATTGGCAGGCTGCTGATGTCAAATTCACAGTGCTGAAAATTTATGTTGTGCCTTATCTTTGCAGTGTTTGGATAAAGTTTGGAAACACCTCAACCACAATAATGCTACTGTAATAAGCATCAGATTTTCTAAGAGGAAACTCCAGACACATATTTGGTACATGTGAACATACCTGTCACATCTCCACCAAGGACCTTCTCCTGCTACGCCTGCTTCTGTCGCCAAGCACCACGTATTCATTCTGCAGGCTTCGCTGGTGATAGAAGAAATGCTTTGGACAGCTCAGACTCTGTTCAGTCACTAAGATTAGGGTAGATGGGATCTGCAGTGTCATCCAGTCTGAAGATTTGAGTGTGGAAGCTACCAGATATAGCGTTGAGCTCCTCTGGTTTAGTCCTGTCTGTCCATCTCCAGTGTAGTATCATTGTTTCCTGTTTTGACCTTGGCTTGTTTTACTGCCTGCTCTTGTGTATTCTGATTTTGTATATTTTTTTCCCTCTTGGTTCTGACCTGGTTACCGGACCACTTCTGTCAGCCTGTATCACCAAACAGCAGCTTATTCCGTGGTCCCAACCCAGCGGCCCCTGTTTAACTTCAGATCCCTGTCAGGGGTTAAAGTATGAAGGCCAGGGTAACCCCTAGGATCTGGTAAGGGAAATGGCATGCGCTAAGCCTGTCCGTAGTAGCGGTTTTAGAGCTGTCAGTGACCACTGACAGTCTCATTACAATACCCTTAAAGTTACACCAGGACTAAAAGGTCAACTTCTTCCATCAGTTTCCTAAAATGTATTGTAGAAGATGAAAATGTACCAGTGCTTGGTCCTGTAATACAGCTCTGGCAGCTAAATAAGGGTTCCTGCACTTATGTATTTTTTTTCCTCATCTAAAAATCAATATTAAGTTAATAAAAACTAGTTCTGTACAGCAAAGCATGCTAATTTAGACCAGTCATGGGACATAATGCACTTCAGACAACGAGAAGACTCATCCGAGGACAGAGCTTTAGGAGGCTCTACTCAAAGCCTGGAGCATGACCGCGTAGATCGCAATGATATCATCTGGGTCTATCGTACAAAACGCAGAGTGCGGCTGTTATACAAGAAAATACCTGGAATCATAAGAAGCAAAACACACATTAAACAAAACACATTTATCATGCAAACGCCCAACTTAATAGCATCCTTTTCACCTTCAGCAAGCAGGCTACAATTGCAACAGACACAGCAGTAAATTATCCGCTTTGACATACAAAAAGTGTTTTGTGAGGCAATGATTCTCCTCATATGAGTTAATTGATCCCCAATCATCCTAGGAATGTTTGCTCTCATTCTGGGGAGGGGACCCCCTCCTCTCTGTTGACATTAAGATTGGTTTCACATCCCAGACCGGCTCCCTCCGCTGTGGTACATATCTTCCAAACACCTCAGGGCACACATCATTTCCAATTGTGAACAAATGCTGTTAGTTTTCATTAATTTGCAGACACTATATTTGCCAATTCCTCTGACTTCTCTTTCTCTCCCTCGCGTACTCTCTTACTCTCTCTCTTTCTGCTCCGAGGCAGGTGAGAGCATCAATTTTCTTCTCATCTGTGGCAGTTAAATTAAATGGAATCGGCCTGATTGCTGAAAATCAAAGAGAAGGCTGATAAAGCAATTAAATGCTTCTAATTCCTCCTCTTGAAAAGGTACAGCCTGGCTTGGAAGCTAATTAACTTTCATAATGAAAATCCTTTTTTTTCCCTACCCTTTTAGGCCTGCTCACTCTTTTACTTTCTTTTGGCATAGGTGTTCGGCTGTTGAGAGACAAGGGAGGTAAAGTAAAATCAAGTTTTATTATTCATTTAGGAATTTGCTGGTCTCAAATGGTCCATAGATGCTACTTGATTTTGCAAATTCGGGATGTATTTCTTTCTTGATTATAAAAGTCTAACCGTTTAATTTCTGTAAATCTCTGGTACCAATCTATTCTGTCATTCTAATTATAACTCTAAAATATGCCGATATATCAATAATAAAATACCATTGTTGCTCTGTAGTATCATATGAATGTGGGGCTTTATATCAATCGTACATAGCTCTTCTTTTAGCTTCTTACCTGTGTCAAGAATATAATATATGGATTTTAATTAATTTCTCAGCTCTCTGTAAATTCAACTATTTAATAAATTACATTATTAATAGGGCATCAATAAAAAAAAAGTACTGGAAAATCTCTTTAAATTACTAACAATGACATACAAGTAGAGATGAGAAAACCCGAACTTAAAAGTTATCATCAGGTGTTAAACACCGAACATGGACTTCTCCCGGAAGTCTAAACAATAAAAAACTAAACTCACACAGAAATTGAGCTTGGATTAATTTGCATTTAATGCACTTTTTGCTTTTTGCTTATTTCGTTACAGCAGGGTTTTTGCTTGTTTCTTGCAGGTTTAGTTCTCCCGGAAGTCTGTTGCAGTGTTCTGAATTCCTGGAGAAAAAGAGAGAGAAAGAGAGAAATTTCCAGTTCGTGTCCCCATTTTTTTAATGGGGTTCGGGTACTGGTTCATGTTCGTGTGTAGTTCTGGTACCCAAATCGAGCTTTGGAATAAAGTTCGGGTAGGGTACCAGAACCCGAACTTCCATGGATCCGCTCATCCCTACATACAAGGTTTTCTGTAATTTGTGTTCCCCACAAATCTGCAACGTAAACTCTTGACACATCACCACAGATAATCTTTGGTCTACAGAACATCTCTTTTCACTACCCATCTACACTCACTGGCCACTTTATTAGGTACACCTGTCCAACTTCTTGTTAACACTTAATTTCTAATCAGCCAATCACATGGCGGCAACTCAGTGCATTTAGGCATGTAGACATGGTCAAGACAATCTCCTGCAGTTCAAACCGAGCATCAGTATGGGGAAGAAAGGTGATTTGAGTGCCTTTGAACGTGGCATGGTTGTTGGTGCCAGAAGGGCTGGTCTGAGTATTTCAGAAACTGCTGATCTACTGGGATTTTCACGCACAACCATCTCTAGGGTTTACAGAGAATGGTCCGAAAAAGAAAAAAAATCCAGTGAGCGGCAGTTCTGTGGGCGGAAATGCCTTGTTGATGCCAGAGGTCAGAGGAGAATGGGCAGACTGGTTCGAGCTGATAGAAAGGCAACAGTGACTCAAATCGCCACCCGTTACAACCAAGGTAGGCCTAAGAGCATCTCTGAACGCACAGTGCGTCGAACTTTGAGGCAGATGGGCTACAGCAGCAGAATACCACACCGGGTACCACTCCTTTCAGCTAAGAACAGGAAACTGAGGCTACAATTTGTATAAGCTCATCGAAATTGGACAGTAGAAGATTGGAAAAACGTTGCTTGGTCTGATGAGTCTCGATTTCTGCTGCGACATTCGGATGGTAGGGTCAGAATTTGGCGTAAACAACATGAAAGCATGGATCCATCCTGCCTTGTATGGAGCATCTTTGGGATGTGCAGCCGACAAATCTGCGGCAACTGTGTGATGCCATCATGTCAATATGGACCAAAATCTCTGAGGAATGCTTCCAGCACCTTGTTGAATCTATGCCACGAAGAATTGAGGCAGTTCTGAAGGCAAAAGGGGTCCAACCCGTTACTAGCATGGTGTACCTAATAAAGTGGCCGGTGAGTGTATCTGTCACATAGTGACTAGGGATGGTAGATGCCTTCCTGATCCATCGAACTAGGGTGCACCCTAGTCGTTCTCTGCCCCCCAGATTACCCCGTAAGGCAGAGACACCAGGATCGCGTACCTTGCTATGCTACTATCTTAAACTTTATCTGTTCCCTCCCCCACACAGGAAGGCATGAGGCTGAAGTGTATAGGATTACATTAACCCAACAGACAAGGGAAGACAGACAGGGATGAAAGAAAACTACAACCACAGAAATATACTCACAAAACAACAGAGTGCAACACAGGGGAGGGATAGGTAGGAGAAACCAAATAGGAGAGGATGAGGATAAGCATGCAAACTAACTCCACGCCGAAATCTCGTGAACAACTCTCCAACCGCCTACTTGTAGCACAAAATGTTTCCTCCAACACCTAGCCAGGAAGTAAGAGCTATCACTGTCAATTCCCAAATGCCAGTGGTGAGCAAATATATAAGATGGTAGTGGCCAACACAGAACAGCTGAGGCAATTCAGTGTGGAGAGCTCCAGGAGATCAACTGAACTCATTAACCCTTGCAATGACAGAACAAGGAAAACATACACTGTTAAATAGGATGATGAAGCAGTTCTACTCATTGCAGGATTTCATGCGACCAGACACCGCAATCTTGTGGCCCCTCTCTGTCACTGTATCCTTGTGACACTATGTTCCTCACACAACTGTTCCAACTGTGTCTTAGATTTCTCCCAAGCATTCCCCATCCTCTAGACTTCACTATTTTGGCATTTCATATCTATAATATAATGGTGGGAGCGTCACTCTGTCCGAAGCCTTTATAGACTGCGCAAGCGCGACGCACCGCGCCTGTGCAGTCTGGACCAGAGTGACGCATCCGAACTTACTTATCCCCCCATAATATAACGCCCATGGTGGCTCCATGCTCTGCAGCTCCAGTCAGGGTAGATGCAGAGCCCAGCGGAGCTCCAGGACCTTCGATGATGTCAACAGCATGTGACCTGTGATGCGAGTGGGCGGAGTCAGCCCTCGCAGTGCTGGCTGCAGGGGTACTGTATCCATTATGGCCAGCGCCGCACTCAGGCAGTAAGTACAGTCACACTCACGCAGTACAGCCACACTCAGCCACACTCACACAGTACAGCCACACTCGCCGGCACTCACACAGTACAGCCACACTCACACAGTACAGCCACACTCAGCCGCACCTCACACAGCACAGCCACACTTGCCCGCACTCACACAGTACAGCCACTCTCAGCCACACTCACACAGTACAGCCACACTCAGCCGCACTCACACAGTACAGCCACACTCACACAGTACAGCCACAATCACACAGTACAGCCACACTCAGCCGCACTCACACAGTACAGCCACACTCACACAGTACAGCCACACTCAGCCGCACTCACACAGTACAGCCACACTCAGCTGCACTCATGCAGTACAGCCACACTTAGCCACACTCACGCAGTACAGCCACACTCAGCCGCACTCACGCAGTACAGCCACACTCACACAGTACAGCCACACTCAGCTGCACTCACACAGTACAACCACTCAGCCACACGCAGTACAGCCGCACTCACACAGTACAGCCACACTCACACAGTACAGCCACACTCAGCCGCACTCACGCAGTACAGCCACACTCAGCCGCACTCACGCAGTACAGCCACACTCAGCCGCACTTATACAGTAGAGCCACACTCAGGCACACTCGCACAGTACAGACACACTCAGCTGCACTCACACAGTACAGCCACACTCAGTAAAGCCGCACTCAGACAGTACAGCCACGATCAGTATAGCCGCACTCAGGCAGTACAGCAACACTCAGCCGCACTCAGGTGTTACAGCCGCGCTCAGTATAGCCGCAGTCAGACAGTACGGCCGCGCTCAGTATAGCCGAACTCAGGCAGTACAGCCGTGCTCAGTATAACCGCACTCAGGCTGTACAGCCGTGCTCAGTATAGCCGCACTCACGCAGTACAGCCACGCTCAGTATAGCTGCACACATGCAGTACAGCCACGCTCAGTACAGCCGCCCTCAGGCAGTACAGCCACACTCAGCCGCACTCAGGAAGTACAGCCGCACTCAGTATAGCCACACTCAGGCAGTACAGCCGTGCTCAGTATAGCCGCACTCAGGCAGTACAGCCGCGCTCAGTACAGCCGCACTCAAGCAGTACAGCCAGGCTCAGTATAGCCGCACTCAGGCAGTACAGCCGCATTCAGTATAGCTGCACTCAGGCAGTACAGGCGAGCTCAGTATAGCCACACTCAGGCAGTAAAGGCGCGCTCAGTATAGCCACGCTTAACCCCTTCACCCCCAAGGGTGGTTTGCACGTTAATGACCGGGCCAATTTTTACAATTCTGACCACTGTCCCTTTATGAGGCTATAACTCTGGAACGCTTTGACGGATCTTGGCGATTCTGACATTGTTTTCTCGTGACATATTGTACTTCATGTTAGTGGTAAAATTTATTCGATATAACTTGCGTTTATTTGTGAAAAAAATGGAAATTTGGCGAAAATTTTGAAAATTTTGCAATTTTCCAACTTTGAATTTTTATGCCCTTAAATCACAGACATATGTCATGCAAAATACTTAATAAGTAACATTTCCCACATGTCTACTTTACATCAGTACAATTTTGGAACAAAATTTTTTTTTGTGACGGAGTTATAAGGGTTAAAAGTTGACCAGCAATTTCTCATTTTTACAACACCATTTTTTTTTAGGGACCACATCTCATTTGAAGTCATTTTGAGGGGTCTATATGATAGAAAATACTCAAGTGTGACACCATTCTAAAAACTGCACCCCTCAAGGTGCTCAAAACCACATTCAAGAAGTTTATTAACCCTTCAGGTGTTTCACAGGAATTTTTGGAATGTTTAAATAAAAATGAACATTTAACTTTTTTTCACACACAATTTATTTCAGCTCCAATTTGTTTTATTTTACCAAGGGTAACAGGAGAAAATGGACCCCCAAAGTTGTTGTACAATTTGTCCTGAGTACGCTGATACCCCATATGTGAGGGTAAACCACTGTTTGGGCGTATGGCAGAGCTCGGAAGGAAAGGAGCGCCATTTGACTTTTCAATGCAAAATTGACTGGAATTGAGATGGGACGCCATGTTGCGTTTGGAGAGCCCCTGATGTGCCTAAACACTGAAACCCCCTACAAGTGACACCATTTTGGAAAGTAGACCCCCTAAGGAACTTATCTTGATGTGTGGTGAGCACTTTGACCCACCAAGTGCTTCACAGAAGTTTATAATGCAGAGCCGTAAAAATAAAAAATCATATTTTTTCACAAAAATGATCTTTTTGCCCCCAATTTTTTATTTTCCCAAGGGTAAGAGAAGAAATTGGACCCCAAAAAATGTTGTGCAATTTGTCCTGAGTACGCTGATACCCCATATGTGGGTGTAAACCATTGTTTGGGCGCATGGCAGAGCTTGGAAGGGAAGGAGCGCCATTTGACTTTTCAATGCAAAATTGACTGGAATTGAGATGGGACGCCATGTTGCGTTTGGAGAGCCCCTGATGTGCCTAAACATTGAAACTTCCTACAAGTGACACCATTTTGGAAAGTAGACCCCCTAAGGAACTTATCTAGATGTGTGGTGAGCACTTTGACCCACCAAGTGCTTCACAGAAGTTTATAATGCAGAGCCGTAAAAATAAAAAATCATATTTTTTCACAAAAATGATCTTTTTGCCCCCAATTTTTTATTTTCCCAAGGGTAAGAGAAGAAATTGGACCCCAAAAAATGTTGTGCAATTTGTCCTGAGTACGCTGATACCCCATATGTGGGTGTAAACCATTGTTTGGGCGCATGGCAGAGCTTGGAAGGGAAGGAGCGCCATTTGACTTTTCAATGCAAAATTGACTGGAATTGAGATGGGATGCCATGTTGCGTTTGGAGAGCCCCTGATGTGCCTAAACATTGAAACTTCCTACAAGTGACACCATTTTGGAAAGTAGACCCCCTAAGGAACTTATCTAGATGTGTGGTGAGCACTTTGACCCACCAAGTGCTTCACAGAAGTTTATAATGCAGAGCCGTAAAAATAAAAAATCATATTTTTTCACAAAAATGATCTTTTTGCCCCCAATTTTTTATTTTCCCAAGGGTAAGAGAAGAAATTGGACCCCAAAAAATGTTGTGCAATTTGTCCTGAGTACGATGATACCCCATATGTGGGTGTAAACCATTGTTTGGGCGCATGGCAGAGCTTGGAAGGGAAGGAGCGCCATTTGACTTTTCAATGCAAAATTGACTGGAATTGAGATGGGACGCCATGTTGCGTTTGGAGAGCCCCTGATGTGCCTAAACATTGAAACTCCCTACAAGTGACACCATTTTGGAAAGTAGATCCCCTAAGGAACTTATCTAGATGTGTGGTGAGCACTTTGACCCACCAAGTGCTTCACAGAAGTTTATAATGCAGAGCCGTAAAAATAAAAAATCATATTTTTTCACAAAAATTATATTTTTGCCCCCAATTTTTTATTTTCCCAAGGGTAAGAGAAGAAATTGGACCCCAAAAAATGTTGTGCAATTTGTCCTGAGTACGATGATACCCCATATGTGGGTGTAAACCATTGTTTGGGCGCATGGCAGAGCTTGGAAGGGAAGGAGCGCCATTTGACTTTTCAATGCAAAATTGACTGGAATTGAGATGGGACGCCATGTTGCGTTTGGAGAGCCCCTGATGTGCCTAAACATTGAAACTCCCTACAAGTGACACCATTTTGGAAAGTAGATCCCCTAAGGAACTTATCTAGATGTGTGGTGAGCACTTTGACCCACCAAGTGCTTCACAGAAGTTTATAATGCAGAGCCGTAAAAATAAAAAATCATATTTTTTCACAAAAATTATCTTTTTGCCCCCAATTTTTTATTTTCCCAAGGGTAAGAGAAGAAATTGGACCCCAAAAAATGTTGTGCAATTTGTCCTGAGTACGATGATACCCCATATGTGGGTGTAAACCATTGTTTGGGCGCATGGCAGAGCTTGGAAGGGAAGGAGCGCCATTTGACTTTTCAATGCAAAATTGACTGGAATTGAGATGGGACGCCATGTTGCGTTTGGAGAGCCCCTGATGTGCCTAAACATTGAAACTCCCTACAAGTGACACCATTTTGGAAAGTAGACCCCCTAAGGAACTTATCTAGATGTGTTTTGAGAGCTTTGAACCCCCAAGTGTTTCACTACAGATTATAACGCAGAGCCGTGAAAACAATTTTTATTTTTTTTCTCAAAAATGATTTTTTAGCCCCCAGTTTTGTATTTTCACAAGGGTAACAGGATAAATTAGACCCCAAAAGTTGTTGTCCAATTTGTCCTGAGTACGCTGATACCCCATATGTGGGGGGGAACCACTGTTTGCGTGCATGACAGAGCTCGGAAGGGAAGGAGCGCCATTTGGAATGCAGCCTTAAATGGATTGGTCTGCAGGCGTCACGTTGCATTTGCAGAGCCCCTGATGTACCCAAACAGTACAAACCCCCCACAAGTGACCCCATATTGGAAACTAGACCTCCCAAGGAACTTATCTAGATGTGTTGTGAGAACTTTGAACCCCCAAGTGTTTCACTACAGTTTATAACGCAGAGCCGTGAAAATAAAACATCTTTTTTTTCCCACAAAAATGATTTTTAGCCCCCCAAATTTTTATTTTCCTAAGGATAACAAGAGAACTTGGACCCCAGAAGTTGTTGTTCAATTTGTCCCGAGTACGCTGATAACACATATGTTGGGGTAAACCCCTTTTTGGGCGCACGGGAGAGCTCGGAAGGGAAGGAGCACTGTTTTACTTTTTCAACGCAGAATTGGCTGGAATTGAGATTGGACGCCATGTCGCGCTTGGAGAGCCCCTGATGTGCCTGGACAGTGGAAACTCCCCAATTCTACCTGAAACCCTAACCCAAACACACCCCTAACCCTAATCCCAACGGTAACCCTAACCACACCCCTAGCCCTGACACACCCATAATTCTAATCCCAACCCTAATCCAAACGTAAATGTAATCCAAACCCTAACCCTAACTCTAGCCCCAACCCTAACTTTAGCCCCAACCCTAACTTTACCTCCAACCCTAGCCCTAACCCTAACCCTACCCCTAACCCTAAACGTGACTGAAATACGTGGCACTGAAATACGTGGCACTGAAATACGTGGCACTGAAATATGTGGCACTGAAATACGTGGCACTGAAATACGTGATACGTGGCACTTAAATACGTGGCACTGAAACACGTGGCACTGAAATACGTGATACGTGGCACTGAAATACGTGGCACTGAAATACGTGGCACTATGACTGTCAGAAAATGTTCATTAAACGGTTAGGGGTGAGGTTAGGGGTAGAGTTAGGGTTAGGGTTTGGATCCCTTTATCACCTTGATGGTGGTGGGTGGCTTTTCAGTGTGTTTTCTGTTTTTTTTCGAAAAAATGCATGCGTTTTTAACGCAAACAAACGCATGTGCTTAAAAACGCAAGAAAATACTGCAGGTTGTATTTCTGAAAATGAACGCATGCAGAAAAAAAACGCATGCGTTTGAAAACGCGACCAAACGCGTACAAAAAAACCGCATGCGTTTTCAATGTTAAATATAGGGAAAAAACGCATGCATTTTTTTGTGCAAAAAACGCTGCAGACAAAAACGCAAGTGTGAAACCAGCGACGCTTTTTATAGCAAAAAAGTTTTTGCGTCTCCACATTTTGAGACCTATAATTTTTCCACATTTTGCTCCACAGAGTCATGTGAGGTCTTGTTTTTTGCGGGACGAGTTGACGTTTTTATTGGTAACATTTTCGGACACGTGACCGTTTTTGATCGCTTTTTATTCCGATTTTTGTGAGGCAGAATGACCAAAAACCAGCTATTCATGAATTTCTTTTGGGGGAGGCGTTTATACCGTTCCGCGTTTGGTAAAATTGATAAAGCAGTTTTATTCTTCGGGTCAGTACGATTACAGCGATATCTCATTTATATCATTTTTTTATGTTTTGGCGCTTTTATACGATAAAAACTAAAATATAGAAAAAATAATTATTTTGGTATCGCTTTATTCTCAGGACTATAACTTTTTTATTTTTTTGCTGATGATGCTGTATGGCGGCTTGTTTTTTGCGGGACAAGATGACGTTTTCAGCGGTACCATGGATATTTATATCAGTCTTTTTGATCGCGTGTTATTCCACTTTTTGTTCGGCGGTATGGTAATAAAGCGTTGTTTTTTGCCTCGTTTTTTTTTTTTTTTCTTACGGTGTTTACTGAAGGGGTTAACTAGTGGGGCAGTTTTATAGGTTGGGTCGTTACGGACGCGGCGATACTAAATATGTGTACTTTTATTGTTTTGTTTTTTTTATTTAGATAAAGAAATGTATTTATGGGAATAATATATATATTTTTTTTATTATTTATTTAGGAATTTTTGTATTTTTTTTTTTACACATGTGGAAAAATTTTTTTTTTACTTTTTTACTTTGTCCCAGGGGGATACATCACAGATCATTGATCTGGCAGTGTGCACAGCACTCTGCCAGATCGACGATCTGCTGTGCAGGGCTGCAGGCTTACCAAGTGTCTGCTCTGAGCAGACACTCGGTAAGCCACCTCCTTCCCTGCAGGACCCGGATGCCGCGGCCATCTTGGATCCGGGACCTGCAGCCAGGAAGGAGGTAGGAGACCCTCGCAGCAACGCGATCACATCGCGTTGCTCCGGGGGTCTCAGGGAAGCCCGCAGGGAGCCCCCTCCCTGCGCGATGCTTCCCTATACCGCCGGTACACTGCGATCATGTTTGATCGCGGTGTGCCGGGGGTTAATGTGCCGGGGGCGGTCCATGACCGCTCCTGGCACATAGTGCCGGATGTCAGCTGCGATATGCAGCTGACACCCGGCCGCGATCGGCCGCGCTCCCCCCGTGAGCGCCGCTGATCGGTGATGACGTACTATCCCGTCGGCGGTCATACGGGCCCACCCCACCTCGACGGGATAGTACGTCAAATGTCGGGAAGGGGTTAAAGGGAACCTGTCACAACCCCGTTTTTTCCGTATGAGATAAAAATACTGTTAAATAGGGCCTGAGCTGTGCATTACAATAGTGTATTTTGTGGACCCCGATTCCCCACCTATGCTGCCGAAATACGTTACCAAAGTCGCCGTTTTCGCCTGTCAATCAGGCTGGTCTGGTCAGATGGGCGTGGTGACATCGCTGTTTCTTCCCCCAGATCTTGCTTATCTGTACGTTGGTGGCGTAGTGGTTTGTGCATGCCCAAGGTCCCGAATCCACTGCACAGGGGAGGGAAAAGAGCGCGATCTGCGCTATTCCCCTGGTAATCGTGGGGGCGGCCATCTTCCTGTGGCCGCGCGTGCGCAGATGGAGCGCTCTGCTGCCCGGGGCTTCAGGAAAATGGCCGCGGGATGCCGCGCGTGAGCAGATGGAGATCGCGGCGGCCATTTTCCTGAAGCCGAGATGCGAACTCTGCTTCAGGAAAATGGCCGCCGCGATCTCCATCTGCGCACGCACGGCATCCCGCGGCCATTTTCCTGAAGCCCCGGGCAGCAGAGCGCTCCATCTGCGCACGCGCGGCCTCAGGAAGATGGCCGCCCCCACCGATCACCAGGGGAATAGCGCAGATCGCGCTCTTTTTCCTCACCTGTGCAGTGGATTCAGCAGTTGGGCATGCGCAAACCACTACGCCACCAACAGAAAAATAAGCAAGATCTGGGGGAAGAAACAGCGATGTCACCACGCCCATTTGACCAGACCAGCCTGATTGACAGGCGAAAATGGCGACTTTGGTAACGTATTTCGGCAGCATAGGTGGGGAATCAGGGTACACAAAATACACTATTGTAACGCACAGCTCAGGCCCTATTTAACGGTATTTTTATCTCATACGGAAAAAACGGGGTGACAGGTTCCCTTTAACTTTTAACAATCTTTTCAACCCCAATTAGGCAACCATTGCCAACAGGAATGTAACCAGAAATGCTAGATGCTAGGTAGGTAGCTACTAGCTACGCATTGAAAAATGATGATTTGTCAGCAGGCTGCCATATAGGTGTGGCATGTAAGATTGACAAATTGGACTTGTTAACAGGTGAGTAAAAATGCTTGGCTAAATATTTACAATGATTAAACATTTCTTTTAATTTCTTTAACAAAATTTTACCAAATTCCCAAAAATGACATAAGAAGCGTTAAGCTGGCGTCACACTACCGTAGAATATGGGTGAGTGCTATGGGAGAAAACATCGAATAGCCCTCGGCCCAGTGTTAATCTATGGAGAAGCTCACATCACCGTTTATTTTCTTGGGCGTATTCAGCATGCGCGTAAAATTGCAGCATGCTGCGATTGTCACCGAGACTCGGCCGAGACTTAGCAATGCAAGCCTATGGGTGCGAGAAAAAAAATCACACAGCACTTGGACTATGCAAATGCTGTACAATTTTTATGCACCAGTGTCCTTTGAAATGCTGCCAATTCATGTGCTGCATACAGTAAAATCACACTGACAGGTTAGAATAGAATAGATATAATAGATATGTGTCATGATCTGGTCCGGGTTTTGAGTCCTGTCTGCCCTTTTCCAGGGCTGATCAGGTCAAGGGTTAACTTTGCTCTGCCTCATTCTGGGTTCAGGTTTGCTATTTAACTCCATTGCATCCTGCAAGCGGTGTCAGTTATAGTTTCTGCCTTTGGAGTGAGTAGCTGACCCCATTTGCCTTGATTTATCCTGCTGCTTGCTCACTGAATCCGCGTCTGCTTATCCCCTCTTCGCTTTCCGACTCTGTGTTCTCCTTTTGTGTATTGACTCTTGGTTTTGACTCGGCTTGGACCCTGACCTGTTGTTTTGTCTCTTGTCTTTGGCATGACTGCTCCTGCCACTTAGTGGAGCTTGCTATTACCTGCATTGCAGCGGTGTGACATTATAACTGACCATTGACAGTGTTTTTTCTTTACTCCTCTCTTTATGGATCCGCTTCGCATGCTGGCAGATCAGATGTCTAGCCTGACTCATATGATGCAGGATTTGTCTGTCAAATATAGAGCCCTGGCCACTTCTCATAATCAGCTTCAAAAGGAGCTTTTTGAGACTGTTAGGTCTGTTCAGGGTTCTATTTCCCAATCTGCCTGTAGGCACTCGGACCTCATAGCTGTCTCACTCCTCGCTCCTGAACTTACAGTCAGGCTCCCAGATCCTTTTTCCAGAGAGGAGAAGTTCCATACTTTCAGGGAGAATTGTAAGTTATTTTTCTCCCTGAGACCCCGATCCTCTGGGCATGAGCATCAACGGGTGGGGATAATTATTTTGTTGCTTCGGGAGGGTCCCCAGATTTGGGCTTTTTCGTTACCTGCTACAGTCCCTAAACATGTGTCTGTGGATAGATTCTTTGAGGTCTTAGAACTGATTTTTGATGAACCAGACCGGGTCAAGATGGCAGAGGACACTATCATGGATCTCTTTCAGGGTAAACTCACCACCGAATGGTATTGCTGTGAGTTCAGGCAGTGGGCCATTGAAGTTACCTGGAATGACTCTGCACTTAGATGTCAGTTCAGGAGAGGACTGTCGGATGATCTTAAGGATGCTCTGGCTCTCCATCCGCCACCCAGCTCTTTGGAAGAGCCTATGACTCAGGCCATTCGTCTGGATCGGAGGTTGCGGGAGAGAGGCATACAACAAGAGACTCCTTTACGTCCGGCTAATCCCGATGTGGCACCCTATACTGAATCTATGGAGGTAGGGGCCATCAACCTGAGGGAGGAGGAGGAGGCAACGAATAGAGAGGAGATTGTGTTTTTTCTGTGAAGATCCTGGACATTGGAAAAAGGACTGTCCCTCTTGCCCATCGAATAACAAACTGCTGAGTCTGGGTGATAGTTGAGGGGGTCACCAGACTCTCAGGTACCTTTTTACTCATGTCAAAAAATGTTGTTGGAGGTGGAACCTTGTTATGGGGATTGCTGAGGGCTGGTGTTGGTAGTCTGGGAGGGGGGCAATATCCCTGCCCCTTTCCCAGGCTATTAATATCAACCCACAGATGTCTGTTTAGCCATTGCTGGTTAGAATTTATAGGGGGACCCTACGTCTTTTTTTTCTGGGGTCCCCCGTAAACTGATCAGTAAAGACTAAGCAAACAGCTGTGAACTGTTTTCAGTAGCCTGGGAACCTTTTGGGATATTGTCCCCTTTCCCAGATTAGTAACATCAGCCCCCAGCCATGGGCTTTCCCTCTGCTGATTATTAAAATTACGCAGAGACCACGCACATTTTTTTATTTAGTTCTTAATTTTATACACAATGTACACAGCGGATGCTGAATAAAACTCCCATCATTTTCACTTGGTCACGCTGAGCTCAGACCAGTCAACAATGATCATGTTTTCAGCACCTGTCACCTAGGAACAGAGTGAACTGTACCTAGGCGCCACTACTTGTCACTTGGATGTCATTCATGTGTCATCCGTGTGTACGTGTGCCGCACACATTTTGTCCTTGCTGCGCATATTAAAAGGACATGTGTGTGGGTTTTTCACATGGATACATGGTCTGTGTGAAAAACCTGACATGTGCACACCACCATTGAATACAGTGGGTGTGTGTATGTCCGTATTTGCAGTTCTAAAAAAGGACATGTGAAGGGGCCTAATAGTTATTACGATATATTTTTATGCATGCTTTTTCCTGTACATATACAATAAGCTGCTTTCTTCTTATAGGGAGGGCAATTTCGTGATCAAATCAGTTTCCATGAAAATGAAACATAAAAATTCATCAACTGATTTTCTTCTTACTGAATAAAACTTACATAGGTAATCCAATAAAATTAATGTATTTCTGACCTCAGACTAATAGTCGCATGTCAGCATAGTATGGAGATGTGTCTGGTGCACACATTCTTCTAGTTGCTTTATTGAATTAGCATAGCTTAAAGCCTTGTTACAACGTAATGGTGCAACATTATAACCGGAGGGTTTGTGGTGTCATACAAATGAGATAAGTTTATTTTCTGAAATGTACCATTTGTTCCTACAGGCAGGGCGGCTGTAAAAGCTGGTAAGGAAGCAGCAGGAATCCATCTCTTTGCACAGCAAGAGGCAGCAAAAAAAAAAAGAGAGATGCAGGGGAGGTTGGACCTGGACCAAGTCTCGACTTTACCTTCTGTATGTGACAGGCTCTAAAAACAGACTGCTGCAATATTGTAGAGCAAATGCACTCTAATCAGAGGCAACTGTTATGCCATCCCCTCAGGGGGTAGAATGCGGGAGAGGAGGGGGGTATCACCGAATGTTTTGTGTACATTTATGTGTGTGTGTACACATATGTATGGGCTAATACGTAAAACTACAAGACTTCAGCTTGCATGTATAAAACTCTTTCATGCATAATTCATTTTGATAGATTAGATATTTCAAAATACTGGGTGTTTAAATACATTAATGTATTAAGTAATCAATTTACCAATCTACTGTAGTCTACAGTCCAAAATCTGGATAATCTGCATGAATAAAAAGCCTTGAAATCATAAGTGTATGTGCACAGATTTTTTAAAGAATTTTTGGGGCGGGTTTGCTTCAACAAAGGTTACAAAAATGATTAAAAAATTCTTGAAAGATTCTTCCTATTCTAAAAACATTTTGCAGTTCATATGTTAAGCCATTTGAATGTTTCTTCTGTTTCAGATTTTAAAAAATGCCTAAAAAAAATGTACACAATACTTTTTTTTTAAGTAGATCCTAATGAAATCTGTCCAATCGAAAGGCTGCAAAAAACACTTCAGAAAAAAAACTCTTCAAAACAAAAAATTCCGCCCAAAACTCCTCAGATATGAAAAATTTTCCTGAACAGAAAACTCAGTTGTTGACCGCTTTGAAAACACTTTGTGTTCACATACCCTTTGACTATGTTCAGAATTAGTTTTTGGAGCGGATGGTTACTTTAATCCTCCTCAAATACTGCTTCAAAAACTCTTGGGAAACTCTTGAAATTCCTTTCCATGGGAAATCCACCTTGCTATTCGTATGAGCACTGAGTTTTTTTTTCCTGAAGAAGTTCTGAAAATTGACTAGTAGAAAAAAAGAAAGTGAAGCCCCTAATTTGATGTGGATCCTGAAGGAAACGTCTCAAAACTGTCTTCCAAAACTCTTCAAAAATGTCTTTTGGATAAGTCCAAAAAAATCATGGTTTTTGAGCATTTTTTATATGCTGGCATATTCATTTCATAGGAAGACATTTCTGGAAAATGCCAGCTGTGTTTTACCTAAAGCATCTTTTCTGGCGTCTTATTGGACATCTTTTGCAGCAGTTTTTACAGTGATGGCTTTTTTTTTACATTCTATATATAAAATATTATCGGCTTCCAAGCCTGGAAATCGCCAGAAGAATGGACAGTTCACTTCTTTTAGCCACAGCTTTTGGGGCCTCAAGCAATTAAAAAATGACAAACGATGAAAAATATTTTGACATTTTGACATTAGTTTTTTAGTTTTTTTGTTTAGCGATTTTTCAGGCAAGTTACAGATTTAATCCTCCTGAAAAAGACCTCAGATACACATATACCTATATCTTCTCTTCCCACAATCGTATACAAGATTTCTCTCGCGTATCACCCCTACTCTGGAACCCTCTACCACAACACATCAGACTCTCGCCCACCATCGAAACCTTCAAAAAGAATCTGAAGACCCACCTCTTCCGACAAGCCTACAACCTGCAGTAACCACCGATCAACCAACCGCTGCATGACCAGCTCTATCCTCGCCTACTGTATTCTCACCCATCCCTTGTAGATTGTGAGCCTTCGCGGGCAGGGTCCTCTCTCCTCCTGTACCAGTTATGACTTGTATTGTTTAAGATTATTGTACTTGTTTTTATTATGTATACCCCTCCTCACATGTAAAGCGCCATGGAATAAATGGCGCTATAACAATAAATAATAATAATAATAATAATAGTAGAAAGAACTCTTTAAAATCTTCCCATAATTAAGTCATGCCACCACAAAATAAAAGAAAGAAAAGCAAAAATGCAGTATTTGCAGTGAAGTCTTTATGGTAAAATCAACAAAAAGTACCAAAAATGGTTTTACTGTGGTTTTCAGTATCATCAAAAAATGCATATGATTCTCAACCACTTGGCATTTGATAAAATCCTATTTAATATAATGTAACATCTAGCAGAACAGCCATAGTTAATCATAGTTCCAAAAAATATATAAGGCATGTATTCTATTAATATAGTGTTTTTTTTATTGGCTTGATTACTGAAATGGCTTAACAAGCAAGCCTTAAAAGGAATCTGTCACCAGGATTTTGCTACCCCATCTGAGAATAGCATAATGTAGGGGCAGAGACTCAAGCGATGTGTCACTTACAGAGCAACTTGCTGTCATTTTGATAAAAGCACAGTTCTATCTTCTGCAGATCTACAAGTTATCTGAATATTTAGCTCTTATAATAATAAATTGTGCTTGAAAAATATAATACTCGAATAACACAAATTCATTTTGTGTTTTCCATACTTTTTATTCCTTCCTTGAGAGTTTTACAAACTGCCTAAAAGAGGGATGTGGCTCAGATGAGTTATAAAATGCATTAACCTTATTGATCGTGCAGTCCACATAATGATGTACAGAAATCCAGCCATGAGGTAGACTACAAAGTGAAAAATATCTAACATGTGTAGCAAATTGTGTCAGATTTATCATGACATGTGAGCTATCTTCATAAATTTAGTTAAAGAAATTGTCCATTACTTGATCAACTTCTTCTTATTCCCCTCGCTTGGCCCCGATAAAATGAAAAAGTCTATACTCACCTCCTATGCTGAAACCATTCCCGTGGTGTCGGCTCTCGTTCTCCCCGAGGATCTTGTGCGGCTGTTGTGACACGTGATGCCGGTGCCCAATCAGTGCTGGCACCACTGTCCCCTGCCTCCTGTCGAATTGAGCATGAAGAGGAAGTCTGAGACCAGCTGCAGCCCGGACTTCTTCTTCATGTGCGATTTGTCCAAAGCCGTGGACAGTGACGCCAGCGCTGATTGGGCCCCAGGATCACATGTCACAACACTGCACAACAGCCCTGGGGACAGCGAGTGACGACACTACGAGAATGGCGCTGGCATGAGAGGGGAGTATAAGTTTTATTATTTTATGGGGCCAAACATTTTGATCAAGAAAAGATTGTCCTAGTAGTCGACAACACCTTTAACTCATAAATTCATGCAAAATTTGTCACTGTCTTCATGCTCCAGAGAGTAAATATGCTAAGAAAATGCAAACACATAGGAGTAGTAAGGAGGACCTAATTGTGACCATTACTAAGTAGTCCAGTCCTCAGTTTTCTTGCATCTTCGGTGACCATTTTATGGAATAACTTACTGAGTTCTGACTATTTTCTTAGTGATTGTGGGTTCCATGGTCATGGAGGTTGCCCTCCCACTTTTGTGAGTGTGTAACTTCACACCATCTTAGAATAACAACATATATTTTCAGATTGTAAACCAGCAGGAAGCCAAGAGGTGCTCTTCAGGGTCTCTTTTAACTATGTGATAAGCGGGTCTTTTAATTAGCACCTTTTCGTTTAGATTTCACTTTTCTTCAGGCTCTTCATGATCAGGTCCCCAGAGAATTACTGGGATCTCCAGAAAATCAATCTTAATTTGAACAACCGATAATAAAAAAAATCCCCTTCAAGGGACTTAATAACGCTCTTTGACAACAGCTTCACCTTTAACCTTTCTCCCCATTGAGATGTGAATGTGCATTGGTTAAAGTACAAAACCCTGCTTGCCTCCCTGTGACCTTGATATTCAAAATTTCTATTGGAGCCTCGCATTGCCATATGTGTCATAGAACGAACAAGCTATACACAGTGTCCCAGCATGCCATGTTCTTCATAGAGAATGAATTTGACAAGTACATGAAAGTAGTTTACTTGTGAATGGTAAAGCACCAGAGAACATAGAAATCAGAAGTGATTTAAACAACACCACCACCTCTATAATAAAAAAAATCAACTGTAGAAAGTATTTTAATTATCTGCTGACAAATGTGGTTGGTAAAGTTGTGTTATTTCACTTATATTCATTAAAAATAGTATCCGCACAATAGTGCCCCTATTTTGAAAAAGTGTCCTCCACACAGTAAAAGTGCCCCCAACTAAGTGACCACTTGTTCTCCTTACAAAGCAAAAATGCCTGCTAATGCTCTTCATACAATAATGCCTCCTTTTCTTCCAAGAGCCAAATTTTTATTTTTCTATCAATGTTTTTTTTTTGCGAGACGAGTTGCAGTATTCAATTGTTCCATTCACTTTACCATATAATGTGCTGAAAAGCGGAAAAAATCTCCAAGTAAGGTAAAATGTTGAAAAAAATACAATAAATTGCATTCGGATTTTGTTTTTATGGTGCTCATTGTGTAATAAAAATGACCTGGCAACTTTATTCTGCAGGTCCATACTAGAAATGATCGAATCGATTTGATATATTCAAATTGAATTTTATGAAATTCACAGGTCCCACGAAATTGAAACAACTTGCAATTCGATTTATGAAAGTTGACAAAACATGCTCGCTGCCTTTTTACATATTGCAGAAAATTTTATCAATCATAGACGGATGCCAACACCTAACATGCAACGACGTGAGCTTTCCCATGATGCCTTGCAGCTATCACATCACATTGCATACCTATAATAGCCAGTATAAAAGCGTTTACAGCAATGCAGCAGGCATTTCAGGGTAATTTTAGAATAGTTAGAGAATATCAGAGTTCACAGCTGAGCAATAGAGATAGGAAGAGAAAACTCCAAAATATTGGACAAATACTCTATACAATAATGTACTGTATAACTGCAGCAATGAAGCAGATGAGCGTTTTAGAGAAGACGAAGAAGAAGAAGAAGAAGAAGAAGAAGAAGAAGAATTCAGTGTGATTGATCAGTGATAACATAGTTGGCATTTGTGCTGAGCTATTTGAATTACAATTGCACATTTTTATCTTCATTCTTAGTGCACTAGAATGCAGAAGCAAGGTAGAAAAATAGTTTTCACAGAACAAAACCTGAAATCAGTGTTAGATTGTGTGCTTGCTGGTCACAAATTACAGTGCTGAATTTTTGCAATTCTTATGTAATTGTTTTAGTGAAGGTGGGAATACTGTATTTATTTTGTAAAAATACTAAACCCATACATTTAATGGATACTGTCTGCCTCACAAAGTAAGTATGCTGCAACATTTTTACTAGTCAAATATTACATCCATACAAGAACACCACTATAGCATCCTGGCTGCAGGTGCTAGCTTTTTGGACATCAACCAATTTTTATTTTGCCTAGTTTTAGGAAGGGGTTGAATTTTGATGAAAATGGTTTTGCACACCTGTTTTACTAGTCTAATTTGACAACCATATACACATATACCACAGCCTGCTGTCACATTTGACTTTTTGAACCTATAACTACCTACCTACCTGCAATTGTATTAATTATAGTGTTGTATAAAATATTATTTACCCGTAGAAAAGCCATAGTAAAAAAGGCCCTATAAAATCTAACTTTTATTGCTTCTTTTAAAAGGACTGTACAAAAAAAGACCACACAATCACTACAACAATCATATCAGAAGCAGGAATGGGATTTAAATAATTAGCAATTCCAATTTACATCTGAGCTTCCTACTCACTCTATTCCTGCATATTGTTGAAAACCCAACATGTGAAAAAAGTGCAAAAATAGTGCAATAAAACAATAGCCAATTGGGTTGTTATGTGCACATACTGTATATGAGTATAATACTTTATGAATACTGAATCAACACCAGGGAGAGATAGGGCCTATAATACCCTAATGCACCCTATTTACTCTCCCTACCTGACTGCGGAGGCTGGCACCCTAATGTGAAACGGTATGGCACCCCTGCTCAACGTCGGCAGCCCTAAATACCCTAGTTTGGCCTTAGACAAATATTCACACAATGGTAGGTCACCCCTAGAAAGGCCACTATATAAGAAGGGTAGAAATTTAGTTGATATTACAATCACTACCCCCCTCAGTTGGTTAATATATACAGATAAATAGAAAAGTGTTTCATATAAATATCAACAATGGACTCAAAGATTCATATAGTTATTAGTACTCATATCAAAAGTTAAAGTTTAAAAAGTTAATAACTATTCATCCCCCTAAAGTCTGGACTTTGTAGAGCCTCCTTTTGTGGCATTTACAGCTACAAGTTGATTTGGAGGAGTCTCTATGATCTTTCCACATCTTGCTATTGGGATTTTTGCCGATTCCTCAATTCGAAACTGCTCCCGCTCCTTCAAGTTAGTTGGTTAGTTGTCACATCCGCAGGTAGCTCACTTGGTTTGTGGACCCACTGTGCCACAGGGTGGACTTACCTAGGAAAGGGCATAGCTAAGCGGCTACCTGGTGTTTTCTGGAACTCCTGATGATGGAGACAGACTGGGCTGCAGGCAGTCACCAAGTATCACTTCTAAGCAGGCATGGCTACTGCAGCTGCTGGTCCCAGGGGTCATGTTCACTGACACTGGGAGACATGACTGAGGTCACTGACAAGCCAGAAATGGAGACTGGCGGACTGTACAGACTACATGGATATTGAAGATAGGTTCTTGTTCACAAACATAGATATCAGAAAACAGTTCTGGAGCTAACCGTACTAGGACCATGGACAACGGACAAAGAATTGGCCGCACCGCAGACTGTTTCAGGATAAGGATACCACCAAAGCGGTCACAGGAACACGGCAAACTATCCTAGGCTAATGTGAGAACACAGGATACTGGAAAACCTTTAAAAGAATAAGGATGGGGACATTGCAACATACAGGTGCACACACCAACACCACTAAGACTAAACTATCGGGGTTGCTCAGGCAAGGGGAGGGTTCTTTTTATACAAAATGTCTCCCAACTATTAGCTGTAAGACACCTTTTAGGTGATTAATTTAACTAAATGCCTCCCAGCTGTTAGCTGGGGTGTTTTACCACGTGTGCACGGTGCCCCTTTAAGAGCAGGAGAGTGTGCACAAGCACTCAGTAGACATGGCGCCAGAACACAGTGTGGCATGTGTTGTGAATTCCGCTCTTGGGCTCCCTCCGGTGGTTGTAAGTGGCACTTTTGTGAGTTCTGCTCTTGGGCTCCCTCCGGTGGATTTAAGTGGAACTGCTGCTCCTTGGATTTAGCAGTCAGCAGCTGCTTCCACTGATAGTCTATTCTGGCTCGGCTATTTATCCTGGCTCTATCCTTCAGCCAGTGCCAGTTGTCAATGGTTCCTGCTTGGATTCACATCTCTCTTGGATTTCCCTGATATTCTGACCAGTTCAGCAAAGATAAGTCCTTGCTTTGTTCTTTTGCTTTCCACTTGTTGTGGACTTTATCGTTCAGCACATTCTATGTTTTTTCTAGTCCAGCTTGTCAGTATGGATTTATTCAGTTAAGCTGGAAGCTCTGGGAAGCAGATTTACCCTCCGCACCTTTAGTCAGGTGTGGAGATTTTTGTAAACTCTGTGGTGGATTTTTCTAGTTTTTAATACTGACTGCACAGTATTCTGTCCTGTTCTATCTATCTAGCTAGATTGGCCTCCTTTGCTACATCCTAGTTTCATTATGTGTATGTCATTTCCCTTTCCACTCACAGTCAATATTTGTGGGGGGCTGTATGTCCTTTGGGAATTTTCTCTGAGGCAAGATAGCTTTCCTGTTTCTATCTTTAGGGGTAGTTAGTCCTCCGGCTGTGACGAGGTGTCTAGGGAGTGACAGGAACATCCCACGGCTACTTCTAGTGTTGTGTTAAGCTCAGGAACTGCGGTCATTACAGGTACCACCTCCTCCAGAGCACGTCCCATGTTGCTCCTAAACCACCAGTTCATAACAGTACAACTGGCCAAAAATGAATTAAATGCATCTCAAAAGAAGGAAAAAAGAAAAATTTTGAGCCATTTTTTTTTCTGCAGTCTGTTTTGTCTTTTTTTTCTTCTTAATCTCTGGGTGGTTCAGGATTTTGGCACTGGCATGGATGTTCAGGGTTTGTTTTCTCATGTGGATCAACTTGCTGCAAGAGTACAGAGTATCCAAAATTATGTTGTCCAGACTCCGGCTTTAGAGCCTAAAATTCCTACTCCTGATTTGTTTTTTGGGGACAGATCTACGTTTTTGAACTTTAAAAATAACTGCAAATTGTTTTTTGCAATTTGAAAAAACCTTGTTGGCCCTATGTCAGGGTCAGGAAGCGGCAGAATTATACTGCCAGAAATTTAGAAAATGGTCTGTGCTCACTAAATGGAATGAGGATGCTCTGGCAGCAATTTTCAGAAAGGGTCTTTCTGAAGCCCTTAAGGATGTTATGGTGGGGTTCCCCACGCCTGCTGGTTTGAGCGAATCTATGTCTCTAGCCATTCAGATTGATCGGCGCCTGCGCGAGTGCAAAGATGTGCACCATATGGCAGTGTCCTCTGAGCGGAGTCCTGAGCCTATGCAATGTGATAGGATTTTGACTAGAGCAGAACGACAGGGATTCAGACATCAGAATGGGCTGTGTTTTTACTGTGGTGATTCTGCTCATGTTATCTCTGATTGCCCTAAGCGTACTAAGAGGGTCGCTAGGTCTGTTACCATCAGTACTGTACAGCCTAAATTTCTCTTATCTGTGACCCTGATTTGCTCATTATCGTCCTTTTCTGTCATGGCATTTGTGGATTCAGGCGCTGCCCTGAACTTAATGGACTTGGAATTCGCCAGGCGCTGTGGTTTTTCCTTGCAGCCTTTGCAGAGCCCTATTCCTTTGAGGGGGATTGATGCTACACCGTTGGCCAAGAATAAACCTCAGTATTGGACTCAGCTGACCATGTGCATGGCTCCAGCACATCAGGAAGATTGCTGTTTTCTGGTGTTGCATAACTTGCATGATGTTGTTGTACTGGGTTTTCCATGGTTACAGGAATATAATCCGGTGCTGGATTGGAAATCTATGTCTGTGACTAGTTGGGGTTGTCAAGGGGTGCATTGTGACGTTCCTTTGATGTCAATTTCCTCTTCCCCCTCTTCTGAAGTCCCTGAGTTTTTGTCGGATTTCCAGGATGTATTTGATGAGCCCAAGTCCAGTTCCCTTCCTCCACATAGGGACTGTGATTGAGCTATTAACTTGATTCCTGGCTGTAAGTTCCCTAAGGGCCGACTTTTCAATCTGTCTGTGCCAGAGCATGCCGCCATGCGGAGTTATGTCAAGGAGTCTTTGGAGAAGGGGCATATTCGGCCGTCTTCGTCACCATTGGGAGCGGGATTCTTTTTTGTTGCCAAGAAGGATGGCTCCTTGAGACCCTGTATTGATTATCGCCTTCTTAATAAGATCACGGTCAAATTCCAATACCCTTTACCTTTGCTTCCTGATTTGTTTGCTCGGATTAAGGGGGCTGGTTGGTTTACTAAGATTGACCTTCGAGGGGCATATAATCTTGTTCGTATTAAACAGGGTGACGAATGGAAAACTGCATTTAATACGCCCGAAGGCCATTTTGAATACCTTGTGATGCCTTTCGGGCTTTCTAATGCTCCTTCTGTATTTCAGTCCTTCATGCATGATATTTTCCGCAATTATCTTGATAAATTCATGATTGTGTATTTGGATGATATTTTGATTTTTTCCGATGATTGGGAGTCTCATGTGAAGCAGGTCAGGATGGTAATCCACATCCTTCGTGATAATGCTTTATTTGTGAAGGGGTCTAAGTGCCTATTTGGAGTACAGAAGGTCTCTTTTTTGGGTTTTATTTTTTCTCCCTCATCTATAGAAATGGATCCTGTTAAGGTCCAAGCCATTCATGACTGGATTCAACCCACATCGGTGAAGAGCCTTCAGAAATTTTTGGGCTTTGCTAATTTTTATCGCCGTTTCATTGCCAACTTTTCCAGTGTGGTTAAGCCCCTGACCGATTTGACGAAGAAAGGCGCTGATGTGACGAATTGGTCCTCTGCGGCTGTTGAGGCCTTTCAGGAGCTTAAACGCCGATTTACTTCTGCCCCTGTGTTGCGTCAGCCGGATGTTTCTCTTCCTTTTCAGGTTGAGGTTGATGCTTCTGAGATTGGGGCAGGGGCTGTTTTGTCTCAGAGGAATTCTGCTGGTTCTTTGATGAAACCGTGTGCTTTTTTTTCCAGAAAGTTTTCGCCTGCGGAGCGCAATTATGACGTTGGTAATCAGGAGTTGTTGGCTATGAAGTGGGCATTTGAGGAGTTGCGACATTGGCTTGAGGGAGCCAAGCACCGCGTTGTGGTCTTGACCGATCATAAGAATCTGATTTACCTCGAGTCGGCCAAGCGGCTGAACCCTAGACAGGCTCGATGGTCCCTGTTTTTCTCCCGTTTTGATTTTGTGGTCTCGAATCTTCCGGGATCTAAGAATGTTAAGTCTGATGCCCTCTCTAGGAGTTTTTTGCCTGATTCTCCTGGAGTCCTTGAGCTGGTTGGCATTCTTAAAGAAGGGGTAATTCTTTCTGCCATCTCCCCTGATTTGCGGCGGGTGCTGTTGTGGATTCTGTTTGTGGGCTCCCTCTGGTGGTTACTGCTGGTACTGGGTGACTTTGGTGGGTTGCGGCCTTTGGTTTCCACCTGTCCATCAGAGGCTGGGTGTTTCCTATTTTACCTGGCCTTTCTGTCATTCCCTTGCCGGCTATCAATGTATTCAGATGTGCTCTGTTTGGTTCCTGCCTACCCGCTCCCAGATCTTTCAGGATAAGCTAAGTGCTGATTTTCAGTTGTTTGGTTTTTTTGTCCAGCTTGCTTATTATGTCTCTATGCTAGCTGGTAGCTCTAGTGGACTGAGGTTCTCCCCATGTGCCATGAGTTGGCACATGGGTTCTTGTAATCTCAGGATGGTTTTTTGATTAGGGTTTTTTGCTGACCGCTCAGCAAACCTTTTGTATCGTTCTGCTTTCTAGTTTACAGCGGGCCTCAATTTGCTGAACCTATATATATCATCTCTATGTGTGTGCCTTCCTCTCATTTCACCGTCAATACATGTGGGGGGCAACTATACCTTTTGGGGTTCATTCCTCTGGAGGCAAGTGAGGTCTTATTTTCTCTGCAGTACTAGTTAGCTCTTAGGCTGGTGCGTGGCGTCTAGAACCAACGTAGGCACGCTCCCTGGCTATCTCTAGTTGCGTTTGTCAGGCGTAGGGCAGCGGTCAGCCCAGGTTCCATCACCCTAGAGCTCGTCCGATATTTTGTATTACTTTGCTTGTCCCTTGCTTTCCCTAGCCATTGGGATTCATGACAGTATAGCCGGCCCACAAAGTGTTAATTGTTTGGGCTGAAGCAGGAGAAAAAGAAGTGTTTAAGGGAAATTTTTTTTTTTTTTTTTCCTTCAGAGTTTTGCTGCCTAGCCCTTAATTGCTGTCTAGCTGCTTCTTACCTCCTCTTAACCCCTGAATGGCTCTGATATTAGCTGTTTAACATGGATGTCCAGAGTTTGGCTTCCAGCCTGAGTAATCTCGCGGCAAAAGTTCAAAACATACAGGATTTTGTTGTTCACACTCCCATGTCTGAACCTAGAATTCCTATTCCAGAGTTCTTTTCTGGAGATAGATCTACCTTCCTGAATTTCAGGAACAATTGTAAATTGTTTCTTTCTTTAAAATCTCGCTCCTCTGGAGACCCTGCTCAACAGGTCAAGATTGTAATATCTTTCCTGCGGGGCGACCCTCAGAATTGGGCATTTGCATTGGCACCAGGGGATCTTGCATTGCTCAATGTGGATGCGTTTTTTCTGGCATTGGGATTGCTCTATGAGGAACCCAACCTGGAGATTCAGGCTGAAAAGGCTTTATTAGCCCTCTCTCAGGGGCATGATGAAGCGGAAATATATTGTCAAAAATTTCGGAAATGGTCGGTGCTTACTCAGTGGAATGAGTGCGCCCTGGCTGCTAACTTCAGAAATGGTCTTTCCGAGGCCATTAAGGATATTATGGTGGGGTTCCCTACGCCTACAGGTCTGAATGAGTCGATGGCTATGGCCATTCAGATTGATCGGCGTTTACGGGAGCGCAAACCCGTGCACCAGTTGGCGGTGTCTTCTGAACAGGCACCTGAGACTATGCAATGTGATAGAATTCAGTCCAGAAGTGAACGGCAAAATTATAGGCGGAAAAATGGATTGTTTTTATTGTGGTGATTCAGCTCATGTTATATCAGCATGCTCTAAACGCACAAAAAGGGTTGATAAATCTTTTGCCATTGGTACTCTGCAGCCTAAGTTCATTTTGTCTGTGACTCTGATTTTTTCACTGTCTTCCATTTCCGTCGATGCCTATGTGGATTCAGGCGCTGCCCTGAGTCTTATGGATTGGTAATTTGCTAAACGCTGCGGTTTTAGTCTGGAGCCTCTGGAAGTTCCTATCCCTCTGAAGGGAATTGACTCTACACCATTGGCTATGAATAAGCCGCAGTATTGGACACAAGTGACCATGCGCATGACTCCCGTTCATCAGGAGGTGATTCGCTTCCTTGTACTGTATAATTTACATGATGTACTAGTGCTTGGTCTGCCATGGTTACAAACTCATAATCCTGTCCTGGAGTGGAAAACAATGTCTGTGTTAAGCTGGGGATGTCAGGGGGTTCATGATTATGCACCTCCGATTTCAATCGCTTCATCTACTCCTTCTGAGATCCCTGCATTTTTGTCTGACTATAGGGATGTTTTTGAGGAGCCTAAGCTCAATTCGCTCCCTCCTCATAGAGATTGTGACTGTGCTATAGAATTGATTCCTGGCAGTAAGTTCCCTAAGGGTCGTTTATTTAATCTGTCACTGCCAGAGCATACTGCTATGCGGAATTATATTAAGGAGTCCTTGGAAAAGGGACATATTCGTCCATCTTCGTCCCCTCTGGGAGCAGGTTTTTTTTTCGTGGCAAAAAAAGATGGTTCCCTGAGGCCTTGTATAGATTATCGCCTTCTGAATAAGATTACAGTCAAATATCAGTATCCACTGCCATTATTGACTGATTTGTTTGCTCGCATTAAGGGGGCTAGGTGGTTCACTAAGATAGATCTTCGCGGTGCGTATAATCTGGTGCGGATAAAACAGGGTGACGAGTGGAAAACCGCATTTAATACGCCTGAGGGCCATTTTGAGTATTTGGTAATGCCTTTTGGACTCTCCAATGCTCCGTCAGTCTTTCAGTCCTTTATGCACAATATTTTCCGTGAATATCTGGATAAGTTTATGATTGTGTATTTGGATGATATTTTGGTGTTTTCTGATGACTGGGAGTCTCATGTTTTACAGGTCAGGAAGGTGTTTCAGGTTCTGCGGGCCAATTCTCTGTTTGTGAAGGGCTCAAAGTGTCTCTTCGGAGTCCAGAAGATTTCTTTTTTGGGGTACATTTTTTCTCCTTCTACTATTGAGATGGATCCCGTCAAGGTTCAGGCGATTTGTGACTGGACACAACCTACATCTGTTAAGAGCCTTCAGAAGTTCTTGGGGTTTGCTAATTTTTATCGTCGGTTCATTGCTAATTTTTCCAGTATTGTTAAACCTTTGACTGATTTGACTAAAAAGGGTGCTGATGTTGCTGATTGGTCTCCTGCGGCCGTGGAGGCCTTTCAGGAACTTAAGCGCCGGTTTTCTTCTGCTTCTGTGTTGTGTCAACCAGATGTTTCACTTCCTTTTCAGGTTGAGGTTGATGCTTCCGAGATTGGAGCGGGGGCGGTTTTGTCACAGAGAAGTTCTAATGGCTCGGTGATGAAGCCATGTGCATTCTTCTCTAGAAAATTCTCGCCCGCCGAGCGCAATTATGATGTGGGTAATCGGGAGCTTTTGGCCATGAAGTGGGCATTTGAGGAGTGGCGTCATTGGCTTGAGGGTGCTAAACATCGTGTGGTGGTCTTGACTGATCACAAGAATCTCATTTACCTTGAGTCTGCCAGGCGTTTGAATCCTAGACAGGCTCGTTGGTCGTTGTTTTTTTCTCGTTTCAATTTCGTGGTTTCCTACCTGCCAGGTTCAAAGAATGTGAAGGCAGATGCTCTTTGCAGGAGTTTTGTGCCTGACTCTCCTGGAGACTCTGGGCCTACTGGTATCCTTAGGGATGGGGTAATATTGTCCGCCGTATCCCCAGACTTGCGACGTGCATTGCAGGAGTTTCAGGTGGATAAACCGGATCGTTGTCCACCAGAAAGACTGTTTGTTCCGGATGATTGGACCAGTAGAGTCATCTCCGAGGTCCATTCTTCTGTGTTGGCTGGTCATCCTGGAATATTTGGTACTAGAGACTTGGTGGCCAGGTCTTTTTGGTGGCCTTCCTTGTCTAGGGATGTGCGTACCTTTGTGCAGTCTTGTGAAGTGTGTGCTCGAGCTAAGCCTTGCTGTTCTCGGGCCAGTGGGTTGTTGTTATCCTTGCCCATCCCGAAGAGGCCTTGGACGCACATTTCCATGGATTTTATTTCTGATCTCCCGGTTTCACAGAAAATGTCCGTTATCTGGGTGGTGTGTGACCGCTTTTCTAAGATGGTTCATTTGGTGCCCTTGCCTAAGTTGCCTTCCTCCTCTGAGTTGGTCCCTTTATTTTTTCAGAACGTGGTTCGTTTGCATGGGATTCCGGAGAATATCGTTTCTGACAGGGGATCCCAGTTTGTGTCTAGATTTTGGCGGACGTTTTGTGCCAAGATGGGCATTGATTTGTCTTTCTCGTCTGCATTCCATCCTCAGACGAATGGCCAGACGGAGCGAACTAATCAGACCTTGGAAACTTATTTGAGGTGTTTTGTTTCTGCTGATCAAGATGACTGGGTTGCTTTTTTGCCGCTGGCCGAATTTGCTCTTAATAATCGGGCTAGTTCTGCCACGTTGGTCTCTCCTTTTTTTGTAATTCGGGGTTTCATCCTCGTTTTTCCTCTGGTCAGGTGGAGTCTTCGGATTGTCCTGGAGTGGACGTGGTGGTGGACAGGCTACATCAGATTTGGAATCAGGTGGTGGACAATTTGAAGTTATCTCAGTAGAAGACTCAGCAGTTTGCTAATCGCCGTCGCCGCGTGGGTCCCCGACTTCTTGTTGGGGATTTGGTGTGGTTGTCTTCTCGTTTTGTCCCTATGAAGGTCTCTTCTCCTAAGTTCAAGCCTCGGTTCATCGGTCCTTATAGGATCTCGGAGATTCTTAACCCTGTATCTTTTCGTTTGGATCTCCCAGCATCGTTTGCTATTCATAATGTGTTCCATCGGTCGTTGTTGCGGAGGTATGAGGTGCCCGTTGTTCCTTCGGTTGAGCCTCCTGCTCCGGTGCTGGTGGAGGGAGAATTGGAGTATGTTGTTGAGAAGATCTTGGATTCTCGTGTTTCCAGACGCAAACTCCAGTATTTGGTTAAGTGGAAGGGTTATGGTCAGGAGGATAATTCCTGGGTGGTCGCCTCCGATGTTCATGCGACTGATTTGGTCCGCGCCTTCCATAGAGCTCACCCTGATCGCCCTGGGGGTTCTCGTGAGGGTTCGGTGACCCCTCCTCAAGGGGGGGGTACTGTTGTGGATTCTGTTTGTGGGCTCCCTCTGGTGGTTACTGCTGGTACTGGGTGACTTTGGTGGGTTGCGGCCTTTGGTTTCCACCTGTCCATCAGAGGCTGGGTGTTTCCTATTTTACCTGGCCTTTCTGTCATTCCCTTGCCGGCTATCAATGTATTCAGATGTGCTCTGTTTGGTTCCTGCCTACCTGCTCCCAGATCTTTCAGGATAAGCTAAGTGCTGATTTTCAGTTGTTTGGTTTTTTTGTCCAGCTTGCTTATTATGTCTCTATGCTAGCTGGTAGCTCTAGTGGACTGAGGTTCTCCCCATGTGCCATGAGTTGGCACATGGGTTCTTGTAATCTCAGGATGGTTTTTTGATTAGGGTTTTTTGCTGACCGCTCAGACCCCTTTTGTATCGTTCTGCTTTCTAGTTTACAGCGGGCCTCAATTTGCTGAACCTATATATATCATCTCTATGTGTGTGCCTTCCTCTCATTTCACCGTCAATACATGTGGGGGGCAACTATACCTTTTGGGGTTCATTCCTCTGGAGGCAAGTGAGGTCTTATTTTCTCTGCAGTACTAGTTAGCTCTTAGGCTGGTGCGTGGCGTCTAGAACCAACGTAGGCACGCTCCCTGGCTATCTCTAGTTGCGTTTGTCAGGCGTAGGGCAGCGGTCAGCCCAGGTTCCATCACCCTAGAGCTCGTCCGATATTTTGTATTACTTTGCTTGTCCCTTGCTTTCCCTAGCCATTGGGATTCATGACAGGGTGCTTCAGGAATTTCAGGCTGATAAACCTGACCGCTGTCCTGTGGGGAAGCTGTTTGTTCCTGATAGATGGACTAGTAAGGTAATTTCTGAGGTTCATTGTTCAGTGTTGGCTGGTCATCCTGGGATTTTTGGTACCAGAGATTTGGTTGCTAGGTCTTTTTGGTGGCCTTCCTTATCGCGGGATGTGCGTTCTTTTGTGCAGTCCTGTGGGACTTGTGCCCGGGCCAAGCCTTGCTGTTCCCGCGCTAGTTGGTTGCTTTTGCCTTTGCCGGTCCCTGAGAGGCCCTGGATGCATATTTCCATGGATTTTATTTCGGATCTTCCTGTTTCCCAGAAGATGTCTGTTATCTGGGTGGTTTGTGACCGGTTCTCTAAAATGGTCCATTTGGTACCTTTGCCTAAATTGCCTTACTCCTCTGATTTGGTTCCATTGTTTTTTCAGCATGTGGTTTGTTTGCATGGCATTCTGGAGAATATTGTGTGTGACAGAGGTTCCCAGTTTGTTTCTAGGTTTTGGCGGGCCTTTTGTGCTAGGATGGGCATTGATTTGTCTTTTTCTTCGGTGTTCCATCCTCAGACAAATGGCCAAACTGAGTGAACTAATCAGACCTTGGAAACCTATTTGAGATGCTTTGTGTCTGCTGATCAGGATGATTGGCTGGCTTTCTTGCCGTTGGCCGAGTTTGCCCTTAATAATCGGGCCAGTTCGGCTACTTTGGTTTCGCCTTTCTTTTGTAATTTTGGTTTTCATCCTCGTTTTTCTTCGGGGCAGGTTGAGCCTTCTGATTGTCCTGGTGTGGATTCTGTGATGGACAGGTTACAGCAGATTTGGACTCATGTGGTAGACAATTTGACGTTGTCTCAGGAAAAGGCTCAACGTTTTGCTAACCGTCGTCGGTGTGTTGGTCCCCGGCTTCGGGTGGGGAATTTAGTCTGGTTATCTTCTCGTCATGTTCCTATGAAGGTTTCTTCCCCTAAGTTCAAACCTCGGTTTATTGGTCCTTATAGGATTTCTGAGATTATCAATCCGGTATCTTTTCGTTTGGCCCTTCCAGCCTCTTTTGCCATCCATAATGTTTTCCATAGATCTTTGTTGCGGAGATATGTGGTGCCCGTTGTTCCCTCTGTTGATTCTCCTGCCCCGGTGTTGGTTGAAGGGGAGTTGGAATATGTGGTGGAGAAAATTTTGGATTCTCGTTTTTCGAGGCGGAGGCTTCAGTATCTCGTCAAGTGGAAGGGTTATGGCCAGGAGGGTAATTCTTGGGTTGTTGCCTCCGATGTCCATGCCGCTGATTTGGTTCGTGCCTTTCACTTGGCTCGTCCTGATCGGCCTGGGGGCTCTGGTGAGGGTTCGGTGACCCCTCCTCAAGGGGGGGTACTGTTGTGAATTCCACTCTTGGGCTCCCTCCGGTGGTTGTAAGTGGCACTTTTGTGAGTTCTGCTCTTGGGCTCCCTCCGGTGGATTTAAGTGGAACTGCTGCTCCTTGGATTTAGCAGTCAGCAGCTGCTTCCACTGATCGTCTATTCTGGCTCGGCTATTTATCCTGGCTCTATCCTTGAGCCAGTGCCAGTTGTCAATGGTTCCTGCTTGGATTCACATCTCTCTTGGATTTCCCTGATATTCTGACCAGTTCAGCAAAGATAAGTCCTTGCTTTGTTCTTTTGCTTTCCACTTGTTGTGGACTTTATCGTTCAGCACATTCTATGTTTTTTCTAGTCCAGCTTGTCAGTATGGATTTATTCAGTTAAGCTGGAAGCTCTGGGAAGCAGATTTACCCTCCGCACCTTTAGTCAGGTGTGGAGATTTTTGTAAACTCTGTGGTGGATTTTTCTAGTTTTTAATACTGACCGCACAGTATTCTGTCCTGTTCTATCTATCTAGCTAGATTGGCCTCCTTTGCAACATCCTAGTTTCATTATGTGTATGTCATTTCCCTCTCCACTCACAGTCAATATTTGTGGGGGGCTGTCTGTCCTTTGGGAATTTTCTCTGAGGCAAGATAGCTTTCCTGTTTCTATCTTTAGGGGTAGTTAGTCCTCCGGCTGTGACAAGGTGTCTAGGGAGTGACAGGAACATCCCACGGCTACTTCTAGTGTTGTGTTAAGCTCAGGAACTGCAGTCAGTACAGGTACCACCTCCTCCAGAGCACGTCCCATGTTGCTCCTAAACCACCAGTTCATAACTGGCATGCACAGGGGAGGAGGAAGAACATGTGGAATCTGCTTTGGCCGAGCCGGTGGGAGGAGGGGAAACATGTGGAGACGTCGGTAGACTTTACAGTTTCCTCTGGTGAGCAGCAATCTTTAAGTATGACCACAGATTCTCAATTGGATTAAGGTTTTGGCTTTGACTAGGTCACTAAAAACATTTACACATTTTACCTTAAGCCACTCAAGTGTGCTTTAGCAGTATGCTTTGGGTCATTGTCTTGTTGGAAGGTGAACCTCAATCACAGTCTCAAATGACTGACAGAATGAAACAGGTTTTGCTAAAGAATATCCCTGTATTTTGCACCATCCATCTTCCTTTCACTTAGACCATTTTCCCTATCCCCGCTGTCAAAAAGCATCCCCACCACCTGATGATGAAACCATATATCACTGTGGGGATGATGTTCCTGGGATGATATGCTGTGTTGGTTTGGTGCCAGACATAGCGTTTACCTTGGTGGCTAAAATGTTAAATTTTGGTCTCATCTGACCACAGCACTTTTCTCCACACATGTGGGGAGTCTCACACGTCTTTTGGCAAAATCAAAAGGAGCCTTACAATTTTTACGTAAGTAAAGGCTTTTTTTTCTGCCTACTTTTCCATAAAGACTTCTCTATGGAGTGTACGGCTTATTGTGGTTGTATTGACAGATACTCCAGTCTCTGCTTGGGAACTCTGGAGCTCCTTCAGGTTTACCTTTGGTCTCTGTGCTGCATCTCTGATTAATGCCCTTATTGCCTGGACTGAGAGTTGTGGTGGGCGGCTCTCTGTTGGCAGGTTTGTTGCGGTACCATATTCTTTCTATTTGTTGATAATGGATTTGATGATGCTCTGGGGGGATTGTCAGAGTTTGGAATATTTTTTTTATAACCCAACCCCGACTTGTACTTTTCAACAACTTTGTCCCTGACCTTGGTTTTCATGTTGTTGTTTGGTTAGTGCTAGCTTAATGATGTTTCAGAACACCTAAGAGATTACAGTTCAGTTATTGATGGTGACTTACAGCTAACATTCTTTCTGGTGAAGTCGTTCACTTTTCTTATTTTATCCATCTGGCCCAGACAGCCATTACAACCTCTCCAGCCACAACTCATCTACAGAGTTTACAACAGAATCACATTTGACTTCTAACATTCCCAGCACCATCCCCATCTATTCCCAACCTGCACAAACTCCTAATCCTGCTGATACCCCAATGCTGAGCTGCTGCCGTATGATTTACTGATCCTCCTAGTACCCCACATAATAATGCCCACCACTGTGCCTCTTTCAAAGTAACATGCCTCCTTTGTGCCCTTTAGATGGGAAAATTGAGCCCTAGAAAATATTAATGTCCTGTGCAAATGCCCTAGAAAACAGTGGCCACATTTTGCCCCTAGAAAGTAATAATGCATCCAGTGTGCCCAGTTGACAGCCATAATACCACTGTGTGCCCTTAGACAACTATGCTTAACGTTTAAAAATGTCCTGAGTCCCACCATATATAGTTCCCCTCTACACAACATGATTCCCCCCACGGTTCCCACATACACAGCATTTTGAGCCCACAGCTCCCATATACACAGCATGATTGACCCCACAGTAGCCCACTCCCACTGTATGACAGTACCATGAAGCCCCCCATACTCTATGACAGCCACAGTAGCCCCCCACTGTAGTATGTCCCTCAGTAGTCCCCCCACATGTAGGAAGATGGACCGGGCCGGTGATGCTTCTATCGTGTCGATTCCGGAACGATCAGGGCTGTCACCATTGTTGCTGGAGGGAAAGCTTTCTGACCCAGACAGACCTTTGCACTCCACTGTAGGGGATGTGTCAGATATAGAAAGGATGGTACGCGGGAAAGTGGGACACTTGGCAGAAAGACAGAACGCGCAGCAGGAGAAGGTTGACTCACTCTCCGTGGGGCTACACGATAGTCTAGGCCTGCGCTGCAGCTCCTCAGCCCTTGTGCACACTGACTGTGAGGGACATAGATTCGTGTGCCTGCTGACCTCTTCGACTGAGGGTCTGACCCGCATCGTACCGCTAACTGCCGCATGTGCGTGGCCTAAATCTGACCAGGCGAATCATCTAGAGCCGGGGTAGCTTTATCCCCATCCCTGCTAGCGGACTGAGACACTTTCCGGTGGTGTGAGACTGCTTCACATCACGTACATCGTTCTGATAACCTAGGACCTTACCTCAGGGAGCCAGGATACATCGCTTCGGTCAAGAGATAGTGCAACAACTTCCTTCAGGAACAGGCCAGAGACTTCACTTGCCACCTATGGTGCCACCGTGGAATTTCAAGCTTCCACAGCCCAGAAACCATCAGACTGATAAGTTTACCTGTTTCATAAGCGTTTGTTCTCACCATGACATTATACCCAGTTTTACTCCCCTCTTAACCCTTTCTCTCCCTGCAAGGAGTATCCCTTGTAATAAACCCTTTAACTCTTGTTCTGCCTCTTGCTCGTCACTGCATCACGCGTTCCTGCTATATTACACACATTGTAAAATGCCCCCAGTAGTCCCTCAACACTCTATGCTTGGCCCCAGTAGTCCCCACACACTGTTTGCTTGGCCCCCAGTGCCCCCCCCACAGTATGCATGACCCCCAGTATTCCAGTAGTCTTCCACACTGTGTGCATGACCTCCAGTAGCCCCCCACACACACTTTATGCAGGGCCATCAGTGGTCTCCCCACATTTTATGCATGGCCCCAAGTAGCCACCCTAACACTGTATGCATGGCTCCAGTATTCCAGTAGCCCTCGCACACCATGTATGCATGGCCCCCAGTAGCCCTTTCACACTTTATGCAGGGCCCACAGTAGTCTCCCCACATTGTATGCATGGCTTCCAATAGCCTCCCCACACTGTATACATGGCTCCCAGTGTTTCAGTAGCCCCCATACAGTATGCATGGCTTATAGTATTACAGTAGTCCTCCCACACTGTATGCATGTCCTCCAGTATTCTAGATGCTCCCTCCAACATTGGATGCATGGCCCCACAGTAGCCCTCCCACATTGTATGCATGGTTTGACAGTAGCCCTGACATTGTATGCATGGCCTCCAGGTAGCTCCCCACATTATATGCATGGCCCCCAGTAGCCTTTGTGCATTGTATGCATGGCACCACAGTAGCCCTCACACACTGTATGGTATAGTCCCCAGTATTCCAGTAGCCCCCTATATTGTATGCATGGCCCCCAGTAGCCTCACCACACAGTATGAATGGCTTCCAGTAGACTCCAACACTGTATGCAGGGCCCCAGTAGCCCCTCCGCATTGTATGCATGGCCCCACAGTAGCCTTCCTGCACTGTATGCATGCCCCCCAGTATTTCAGTAGCCCCATACATTGTATGCATGGCACCAAGTAGCCCCCCTGCATTGTATGCATGGCCCCACAGTTGCCCTCCCACACTGTAAGCATGGCCCCCAGTATTCCAGTAGTACCCCCATGCTATATGCATGGCCACCAGTAGCGCTCCCCCCACTGTATGTGTAGCACCCCAGGAGTTCAGGTACCACAGTGGTATTGCCTTCCTCTCGGGGAGGGTAATGCCATGCCTGGAGACAGGAGGGATCCCTTTGGCATGTAATCTTACATGCAACGTTTCCTGACTCCAGGCCAGAAGAGGGAGCTCTAAACCCAGTTTAAGGGGAACTTCCCTATATACATCCTAGTCTGGAGGAGGAGTCAGTTAGTCTGGTGCAGACAAGCAGACAGAAGGACTTAGGAACTAGAGGAGGCCTGCAACAGGGCCTCTCTAAGCTGCGCGCAGAAATAGGGCACCAGGAGCCCTAGGTCGTGAGGAACTACAAGTCCCACAGCAGAACCAGAGGTCAGGAAACTAAAAGTGACTTGCCCACATAATACCTGAGATACAGCAGCAATCAGAGTCCGGAGTCACCGTGGACAGAGACCCCAAAAAGACGGCTCAAGTTGCCTACTGTGCAGGTACTGTCCCTGGACAGGGAAGAAAGAGGGCCTTGTTAGAGAGCTACAGGCAGCAAGAGACCACAGACCAGCGCATAGTGGAAGACTCCCAAACTGAAGGCTCCTGTCAAGGGGATTTCCACCTGTCTTCGGACTGCCTGGACTCCATCTTTACCTGTTGCCGGCACCCTGGACTTAGGCTGCTTAACACCAGTAAACCAAGTAAAAACTGCAACCCGGTGTCCTCCATTTATTTGCTGGCATTCACCATCCCTGCCAAGCACACCAAGAGCCCTGGGATACTGCTTTGCAGTGCCCCAGGGTCCTGGTCATTGCAGTAATGTCATTCTCCTCTAGGGGAGGGCGATGTTACGTTTGGAGGCAAAGGACAACTGCATCCAGGTATCACAAACATGCAACACATTTCACACTCCAGGCCACCAGAGGGAGCTCTTCCTCCTATTTATTAGGTCACTCCCCACACTTAGGTAAAACTGGTTGCCTGTAGGGAAAGTTAGTTAGTTGCTGGCTGAGCTCCACTCAGTTAGTTGGTCCCTGGCAGGGGTGGGATCCTGTCAGAGAACAAAGGAAAAGGACACAGAGCTGTGCATGCACTCAGAGCTGCAGCTCCTGGAAAGAGACATTGAAGGCCGAACTGTATTGCAGCGAGCGTGCAAAGAAGTCGTAGCAAAGGAGTGGATATCAGAAGGGGACCAGCCCTACACAGGCTGCCTCCTTCTGAGGCGCAGAATCCCGGTAGCCAGAACACCGAGGGAGTAACGTCCTTTATGCCTTGCTCCAGAGACCAGCAGGACAGCTAATTTCACGTTATCTGTCCGCCCTACACCCAGGAGGCACGGTAGCACCCCTTAGAGGCTGGGGCATGATAGAGTCCATATAAACTGCCTCAGGCCACCAGTCATACCGGTTTGTTCTATTCTTTCCAGGGGACAGAGAGAGAGACATAACATCTACAACAGTTGTGAGGACCTTATGAGAAACTTAGCAGTAAGGGACTACAGCACTGCGGCGCAAAGGAAGGGTACTGATTTCCACCTGGACAAGGGGACTCTGGACTTGCCTCCAAACCGGCCGGACTCTGCCTGCCCTGTGATCTAGTGCTCTGGACTGTGGATGCTGAAGTCTTCAGTAAAGGTAAAGAGACTGCAACCTTGTGTCCTCGTTCTTCACTGCGCCTCTCACCATCCACCATCTACATACTGGGAAGCCCTGGGGACATACTTCACCTGTGGGAAGGTATACCATCTAGCTGCCATAACATCACACCAGCGGACCCCTTAAGCAGCGTCGGTCACCCTGACCGAATACCACAGGTGGCGTCACGAACATTTCCCCTTTAAAGACCTTTCCCTTTCACACAGACGTCCCAGGGCAATGGACCGGGTCAACCACCATGACATCCCCCCGTGAACTGAAGGACCCGGTACCGAGTACCCCGCTGCCCTGATGGGGCGATCCAGCTTCACCTGTGGGAAGCGACAAAATCTTTGCTGCAGCACTATCGCCCCCAGAGGACCCCTTTAAGCAGCGTCGGTCACCTCTGACCAAGAACCACAGGTGGCGTCACAAACTTTCATTATTTCCACAATTCCTTTAAAGACTGTCCCTTTTACTTGGGCGCCCAGGGCCACGGACCGGGTCGCTGCCACCGGGACCACCACTTTAATTGTGACCGGACCCGATACCAAGTATCCCCACTGCACTGACGGGCAGCTCATATGCAGGGACCCCAGTAGTACCCTCCACAAGCACTGCTAAAATAAAATAAAAACATCTCATACTCACCTAACCATGGATGCTGAGGAGACCGCCGCCATACAGGACCAAAGAGTGGGCTGCACCCTTTGCTACAGTTTAGAGTAGCTATAGCTCTGTGTGGGCCCCTGTGAGCGTGGGGCCCAGAATGACCACACCTTCTGCCCCCTGGTAGCTACGATACTGTGTTCTGTGTAAAGTTTATAATTATTGTTATTAAATGCTTCCTAATGAGTCACACAGTCAAGACCACTGATTCTACATACCAAATTGCTGCTCCCTTGACAAACACCCCTGATGGCCCAGATTTGTAATGAATTGATAGGCTACATTGCTTTCGCTAAAATGGCTGTGTGCCTTGTGTATTCTTGTCTGTTGTACCATAAAAAAGAAATATACCCAAGAAAATGTTTAATAAAACCTTAAACAAAGTGTTATTTCTTCTACCATTATTCTGTCTGATGTGTTGGAACTTGTTGTTTATTAGACACATCACAGGAATAAAGCTAAAGGGATGAAACATGATACAGAACTTTAAAATATATGGCTTTGGTCAGTGGCAATTTCAGGTTTTTTTCTAGCAAAGAGCACAAGTTCAAAAGGCCAAATGACTGCACAAGAGATAGTAGTAAAAAGCAGCTATTACAACCAAGTGCAAAACTGCAATTTCTACTGTATTTGTAGTTCAAAAGATTTACAAATGTATAATTACTGATATTGCACGACTCGTTAAAGGGTCGATTGTGACTTGTAGGATCGCTACTTCCAATAGGTGGCGCTATAGAGGTAAGTCCTCTTTTTTTCAGCGTGGGCAATTTGCATATTTAAATTCCCAGAGGAGCATTGCACGGCGAATAAGCCTCCTTACCTTGACAAGCCAGCTGGTATGTCACTCTCCATAAGGAGAAACGTTACCCCTTAGACCCTAATTACCCATTGTCATTATCAACTGGGGACTTCTTCAGAAGCCCTAACATATCTCTAAATGTATGTGCTGTCTGCGTGCCCAGGTTCTTAGTATTTCTAATTTAAAAAATATATGTATCCGCTGTATTTATATTGTAAGGAACTACTTCCTTTTCTGTTTTAAAGTGAACCTTTCAGCCGTTTTGGCCGCTATAAGATGCTGCCACTGCCCTTCAGGGCTTATCTACAGCATTCTATAATGCTATAGATAAGCCCCGGATCCGACCTGCAAGTGAAGAGAAATTAGTTTATTATACTAACCCGGGGGCAGTCCGCTCCGATGGATGTCGCAGGTCCGGGTCCGGTGCCTCCCATCTTCTTGTGATGCCGTCCTCCTGCTTCTTCAACGATCCCCAGCATCGCGCTCCTGCGTAGGCGTACTTATCTGCCCTGTTGAGGGCAGAGGCAAGTACTGCAGTGCACAGGCACCGGGAAAGGTCAGAGAGGCCCAGCGCCTGTGCACTGCAGTACTTTGCTCTGCCCTCAACAGGGCAGATAAGTACGCCTGCGCAGGAGTGCGATGCAAGGGAGCGAAGAGGATGTCCTCATATGACGTCGAGCGTGGGAATACACATGCGATCATGCAGCAGCGCAGATGCCGTGGCCGGCACCTACGTGCTACATGTGATTTTTTTTTCTTTTACTATATATAATATTCATTATGTAAAATAAAGGACAGGTCACTGAGGGATCATCATAAGCCACACAGATGAATTGCTAGTCAGAGCACCACATGAAGACCCCCCCCCCTACCCCACAGGCCACCCTGGAGCAGGAGCATATCATTAACTCAAAACTGAAAATAAAGATTAAACAACAACGACAAGATGGATTTCATCAACCAAGGTAAAATTTTAATCAGTATAATGGTGACAACCTAAGTGTCTGTAGGTAACTCAGCACAATCCTGCTGACAGGTTCCCTTTAATACCAGGACCCTAGCGCTGCAAAGTAACAATGTTAAGCTCTGAGCCACTGAGTTTCTGGTCCATGGTGCTATCTTGTTAACCCCTTCACAACCGATGATGTATATATACTGTCCCTGCCTTTGATGCGAGCTCCAGCATTCCAGCATTCAGCCCGCATCTTTCTCTGCATTTGAGGACTTGCCCAGAATGGTAGTTTTGAGTGAGCTGCTGCTCCATAACACCCTGGCATATTACAAGAAAACTGTATCCCATTCGTTACGTGTTCTGCTGTGTATAGGGTGATACACTCACTTGCAGGTAAGAGGCCTTCCCTGTCTCCACATCCTTAGTTCCAGGACCAGCTGCACACACATCAGGGGACACTTGTAGGGTTGAGCGACCTTTACTTTTATAGGATCGGGTCGGGTTTCACGAAACCCGACTTTTTCAAAAGTCGGGTCGAGTGAAATCGGCCGGGGTCGGGGTCGGCCGAAACTCGAAACCCAATGCAGTGCATTGGGTTTCCAATGGTTCCCAGGGTCTGAAGGAGCAGAAACTCTCCTTCAGGCCCTGGGATCCATATTTAAGTGTAAAATAAAGAATTAAAATAAAAAATATCGCTATACTTACCATCTGACGGGCCCTGGTACTAACCGGGAACCTTCCTTCCTTAGAATCAGCCTTCCAGGACCTCGCGGTGACGTCGCGGTGACGTCGCGGCTTGTGATTGGTCGCGCGGCCGCCCATGTGACCGCTCGCGCGGCCGCCCATGTGACCGCTCGCGCGACCAATCACAAGCCGCGACGTCACCATGACGTCACCGAAGGCCCTGGAAGGGCTGATTATTAGGAAGGAAGGCTGCCGGAAAGAAGCAGGGCGTGTCCGAGGGTGAGTATATACCTAATAGGAATATACTCACCCTCGGCTTCGTTCCGGCAGCCTTCCTTCCTAAGAATCAGCCCTTCCAGGACCTTCGGTGACGTCACGGTGACGTCGCGGCTTGTGATTGGTCGCGCGAGCGGTCACATGGGCGGCCGCGTGACCAATCACAAGCCGCGACGTCACCGCAACGTCACCGCGAGGTCATGGAAGGCTGATTCTAAGGAAGGAAGGTTCCCGGTTAGTACCAGGGCCCGTCAGATGGTAAGTATAGCGATATTTTTTATTTTAATTCTTTATTTTACACTTAAATCTGAATTCCGATACCAATTCCCGATATCTTAAACATATCGGGAATCGGTATCGGAATTCCGATTCCAGATTCAGAAGATCGCCGACTTCATGGCCGACCCCACACAGGTGTCGGGTCGGGTTTCATGAAACCCGACTTTGCCAAAAGTCGGCGACTTCTGAAAATTGCCGACCCGTTTCGCTCAACCCTAGACACTTGGCTTGTTTTAACAATTTCAACTTTTCTAGACAGTTCAAGTACTTCAGTCTTTAAAGCACAGTATCAGTCACAGCACCTTCGCCACTTGTTCCATCAACACAGTGCATTGCCATCATTTTCTTACTTTCAGTTTGGACTATCCCTGCATTAACAGGATAACATAGAATATAATGTAAGCAATAATATACTTGGCACTCAGGAGAACTTTGTGGTGAAGTAAAACATGATTTATTCAGTGCATCCAGTTCAACATGAACGTTTTCGGTCCCAACATAGGACCTTCATCAGACAGGATTTTTGAACACTGCAATACATATATACAAAGAATACAAAAAAGATTTTTTTTGAGACAAATTGCAAAAAACATGATGCACATTAAGGTTACAATGCATTCTCTTTAGAAATATATGACACAAAAAAACAAACATCACTGGTAGATTTACCAAAGAAAAACAACAATGGTGACGGACTTGGTGAATCCTGATTTGGTGAAACGTGAGTGGTGAGTTTCATAGTAGAGATACAGCGGGCTGTGAATGTGTTGATGAAAGGATAACGACAAGATCACCATGCTTAGGCCTGGGTGGTGGCCCGCCAGAGTGGGGAGTTATTGGTGAAAATGCCCCAGGATCATGCGGGGTAAGCTGCCTAAAATACAAGAACACAGATGCATAACGTATGTGACAACATCAGACAGCACGTGAAGGTATGTACAGATATCAAGCTGCCAAAATTGAGAGTAAGTGCTAGAGTATAGCATAAGGTCACCCTGATAAGTGGTGACCCTGAAGAGTGACCATCTGAGCTGCCTCAGGGTTATAGTGGGTGGTGTGGCTATCAAACCCCTGGTGGTGTGATGAGGGTAGGCGAGAACTGTCCCCCCCACACACATACAGTGTGGTATAAGTACCTGGACTACACAACGTGTCTGAATGGGCCCACAAGTGGTTCCAATATCAGACCGGGTCCAGGAGGTGTAGTACGGCCTAAAACAAGGAAGATAACATATGGCCAGTGAGGGTAAATGCCAGCAGGTACTAATGAGGACCCATGGTGAGCTCTAGATACAAGGACACATTACCTTAAGCAGAAAAATGAGGAAGCGCTGTGGACAGGCGAGATACTCGCTGATGTGGGGAGCGCTGCAGGGAATAAAGGTGGTACCAAATAAATGAGAAGTCCTGAATGTACGAAAAGAAGACAGGGGGACCAACTGAATAGCCTGGCGCCGCCATACCTGGTGCTGCTGCGATTAGAAAGCGCCGTGCTGCAGGGAGCCCTCCCGGAGAAGCTGGCTTACCAGCGGTACTTCCGGGTTAAATGCTCGTCGGCAGGGGGTCAGCTGACCCGCCGCGTCATCGGCGTCACGTGACAGGTGCCGGGCGCGCATGCGCCGGACCAGTGACTGCCACAGGGGGCGTACAGGGCGCAACGACAGAGCCAAGTTTTCCTATGTGTTGTGACTATAAGATGTCACAGTACAGCAGAGCTGGAGCGTTAATGAAGACGCCGTACGGGAGGGTTTTGTGTAAAAAGGGGGATTGTTAGCCACAGGTTGATAACATAATGGGACTCTATGTGGACCTAAGGAATTTTAAGGGGTTTTAAACCGTCTGAACTCTAGGGGGACCCAAACAGGCGGTCACATAATTATAATATAGAGACAATACTAATACTCTATATTACTATGGCATGACTTAGACATACTGTACCATGTGAAGAATGGATGGTGCTCGGTGCATAGAGGTGCAGCTAACGATTCTGTGAGGATATAAAAAGGAAAATAAAATCAATACAGCATGACAAACATGGCCGAAATTACAGTACAATCTTCACAGTAATTTTACAAAAAATCTGAGACGTCGTAGTCCCTATTCAGTCCCTTGGGTTCTAAAGTCTGCAACGTATAAATCCAGAACGCTTCTCTTTTCTGGAGCATTTTCGCATCGTGGACTTGTGTTGGGCCACTCTATCCCTCACCATTTGAGTGGTCTCCCCCACATATGCCAAACCACATGGGCACTTTATGAGATATACCACAAACGTGGATTCACAGGTGTAGAATCCTTTTATGGGAATCGCCTTTCCAGTTTGTGGGTGAAAGACACAGGGGCCCTTCTGTATGTTACTGCATTGAAGACAATTCAAGCAGGGGAACGTGCCCTGTCTTTGAGTTTGAAGGAAAGTTTGTCTAGGGACCACTGTGCTTGAACCAATGTCTGCCTTCACCAGTTTGTCTTTTAGATTCCTTGCCCGCTTGAAACATGAGAGAAAGGGCTTACTGAATTCCGGGATATTGGGGTAACTACTTTTTAGGATATTCCAATATCTTCTAATGGTAGATTGCACTAAACCAGAAAACGGATGGAAAGTGGAGACGAATGGAATCCTTTTCTGATTGTCTATTGGTCTAGTGTTGGAAAGGTTTCTTTTGGCCTCTGTTAGAACTCCCCGAGGGTACCCCCTCTTGATGAACTTATGTTCCATTTCGGTGAGTCTGATTTTTTTGATTTCCCTGTCAGAGACAATTCTCTCTATCCTATGAAATTGTGATTTCGGAATGGAGTTCTTAACTGAGGGTGGGTGGCAGCTCGTGAAGTGAAGGAGGCCATTGCGGTCAGTTGGTTTGGTGAACAAGTCAATTGCTAGGGTGCCGTCCCTTTCCTTATATACCAGAGTGTCCAGAAAGCTAATTCTGTGTGTGTCATGATGTCTAGAGAATTTAAGTTCGGGCCAGATGTTATTGATGTGTTGGTCAAAGGAAAGGAGTGACTCAATGGGGCCATCCCAGACACAGAATATGTCGTCGATGTATCTCCGCCATACCCTACAGTGGTCTTTGAACAGGGGATGGTCGTACACGTAATCGTTCTCAAAGGCTGCCATATAGGCCACGGCATAGGGGGGGCGCTACGTTCGCGCCCATTGCAGTGCCTTGTTGTTGGTTATAGAAGGTGTCCTGCCACATGAAATAATTTTCTTTAAGTACTAAACCTAAAAGGTCAGCACAGAGATGACGTATTTTAATGTCTGGGGCTACGAACCCGCAGTGAGTACATGCCTCCACGGTCCAACCCACCAGTGGAAACTTTCGTTTCCCTCGTCGAAAGAGACATTCATAACCTGACTCGCGATATGGACCGGGGGAAGTTCCGGTTCCAGACTAATCTTTCACTCTCAGAGAAACTCTCGTTGGAGCAACTAGCGTCAGATAAGTCTCTCATAATCAAACCAGCTGATAAGGGTGGGGCGACAGTGATCATGGACAGGACTGACTACCTTGAGGAGGTCACTAGACAATTAAATGACACCACGGTTTATAAAGTAATACCCCACAATCCCCTAAACCGACTGATCCAACAAATTGCACCAATTATAGACTTTCATTTTCAAACTGGTACTATCGACAGCAAAATGAGGGAATTCCTTATCAAAAAAGATCCCATCACTCCTATTTTCTACATTTTGCCTAAAATTCATAAACGATTAAACAAACCACCGGGCAGGCCCATTGTGTCCTTGACCGACTCTGTCTTGTCACCTCTATCCATGGTGCTTGAAAAAATTTTGACACCGCTAATCAAAACCACACGTTCCTTTGTGTTGGACACCAATAACTTCATACAGGTCATTAGGTCCTTGGGCCCCATAGCCCCGTCCTCCCTACTAATCACCTGGGACGTCAACAGTCTGTACACGTCAATAGTACATGAGAAAGGCCTGGCAGCCACGGACAGACTCTTGAGTGATAATAAAGTAGACATTAAAATACGTCATCTCTGTGCTGACCTTTTAGGTTTAGTACTTAAAGAAAATTATTTCATGTGGCAGGACACCTTCTATGCCCAACAACAAGGCACTGCAATGGGCGTGAACGTAGCGCCCCCCTATGCCGTTGGCCTATATGGCAGCCTTTGAGAACGATTACGTGTACGACCATCCCCTGTTCAAAGACCACTGTAGGGTATGGCGGAGATACATCGACGACATATTCTGTGTCTGGGATGGCCCCATTGAGTCACTCCTTTCCTTTGACCAACACATCAATAACATCTGGCCCGAACTTAAATTCTCTAGACATCATGACACACACAGAATTAGCTTTCTGGACACTCTGGTATATAAGAAAAGGGACGGCACCCTAGCAATTGACTTGTTCACCAAACCAACTGACCGCAATGGCCTCCTTCACTTCACGAGCTGCCACCCACCCTCAGTTAAGAACTCCATTCCGAAATCACAATTTCATAGGATAGAGAGAATTGTCTCTGACAGGGAAATCAAAAAAATCAGACTCACCGAAATGGAACATAAGTTCATCAAGAGGGGGTACCCTCGGGGAGTTCTAACAGAGGCCAAAAGAAACCTTTCCAACACTAGACCAATAGACAATCAGAAAAGGATTCCATTCGTCTCCACTTTCCATCCGTTTTCTGGTTTAGTGCAATCTACCATTAGAAGATATTGGAATATCCTAAAAAGTAGTTATCCCAATATCCCGGAATTCAGTAAGCCCTTTCTCTCATGTTTCAAGCGGGCAAGGAATCTAAAAGACAAACTGGTGAAGGCAGACATTGGTTCAAGCACAGTGGTCCCTAGACAAACTTTCCTTCAAACTCAAAGACAGGGCACGTTCCCCTGCTTGAATTGTCTTCAATGCAGTAACATACAGAAGGGCCCCTGTGTCTTTCACCCACAAACTGGAAAGGCGATTCCCATAAAAGGATTCTACACCTGTGAATCCACGTTTGTGGTATATCTCATAAAGTGCCCATGTGGTTTGGCATATGTGGGGGAGACCACTCAAATGGTGAGGGATAGAGTGGCCCAACACAAGTCCACGATCGGATGCAATAAGACTTACCTTCCCCTCCCACATCATTTTTCCGAAAAAAAATCACAGCATTGCTCAACTCCGTTTCCAGGTTCTGGAACAAATTGCTATCCCTAGAAGGGGCATGTCATGCTGTATTGATTTTATTTTCCTTTTTATATCCTCACAGAATCGTTAGCTGCACCTCTATGCACCGAGCACCATCCATTCTTCACATGGTACAGTATGTCTAAGTCATGCCATAGTAATATAGAGTATTAGTATTGTCTCTATATTATAATTATGTGACCGCCTGTTTGGGTCCCCCTAGAGTTCAGATGGTTTAAAACCCCTTAAAATTCCTTAGGTCCACATAGAGTCCCATTATGTTATCAACCTGTGGCTAACAATCCCCCTTTTTACACAAAACCCTCCCGTACGGCGTCTTCATTAACGCTCCAGCTCTGCTGTACTGTGACATCTTATAGTCACAACACATAGGAAAACTTGGCTCTGTAGTTGCGCCCTGTACGCCCCCTGTGGCAGTCACTGGTCCGGCGCATGCGCGCCCGGCACCTGTCACGTGACACCGATGACGCGGTGGTTCAGCTGACCCCCTGCCGACGAGCATTTAACCCGGAAGTACCGCTGGTAAGCCAGCTTCTCCGGGAGGGCTCCCTGCAGCACGGCGCTTTCTAATCGCAGCAGCACCAGGTATGGCGGCGCCAGGCTATTCAGTTGGTCCCCCTGTCTTCTTTTCGTACATTCAGGACTTCTCATTTATTTGGTACCACCTTTATTCCCTGCAGCGCTCCCTACATCAGCGAGTATCTCGCCTGTCCACAGCGCTTCCTCATTTTTCTGCTTAAGGTAATGTGTCCTTGTATCTAGAGCTCACCATGGGTCCTCATTAGTACCTCCTGGCATTTACCCTCACTGGCCATATGTTATCTTCCTTGTTTTAGGCCGTACTACACCTCCTGGACCCGGTCTGATATTGGAACCACTTGTGGGCCCATTCAGACACGTTGTGTAGTCCAGGTACTTATACCACACTGTATGTGTGTGGGGGGGACAGTTCTCGCCTACCCTCATCACACCACCAGGGGTTTGATAGCCACACCACCCACTATAACCCTGAGGCAGCTCAGATGGTCACTCTTCAGGGTCACCACTTATCAGGGTGACCTTATGCTATACTCTAGCACTTACTCTCAATTTTGGCAGCTTGATATCTGTACATACCTTCACGTGCTGTCTGATGTTGTCACATACGTTATGCATCTGTGTTCTTGTATTTTAGGCAGCTTACCCCGCATGATCCTGGGGCATTTTCACCAATAACTCCCCACTCTGGCGGGCCACCACCCAGGCCTAAGCATGGTGATCTTGTCGTTATGCTTTCATCAACACATTCACAGCCCGCTGTATCTCTACTATGAAACTCACCACTCACGTTTCACCAAATCAGGATTCACCAAGTCCGTCACCATTGTTGTTTTTCTTTGGTAAATCTACCAGTGATGTTTGTTTTTTTGTGTCATATATTTCTAAAGAGAATGCATTGTAACCTTAATGTGCATCATGTTTTTTGCAATTTGTCTCTAAAAAAATCTTTTTTGTATTCTTTGTATATATGTATTGCAGTGTTCAAAAATCCTGTCTGATGAAGGTCCTATGTTGGGACCGAAAACGTTCATGTTGAACTGGATGCACTGAATAAGTCATGTTTTACTTCACCACAAAGTTCTCCTGAGTGCCAAGTATATTATTGCTTATGTACCACGGGTTGGATACCCAACTTGAGCACCTCCCAGATACCCAGAGTGCCGTGCTTTACTACACTACATAGAATATAATGTAGCCAGTCCCCATAGAATGTAATGCAGCCAGCCCCCATAGAATGTAATGCAGCCAGCCCCATAGAATGTAATGCAGCCAGCCCCATAGAATGTAATGCAACTAGTCCCCATAGAATGTAATGCAGCCAGTCCCCATAGAATGTAATGCAGCACAGCCACCATACAATATAATGCAGCACAGCCCCATAGAATGTAATGCAGCACAGCCACCATACAATATAATGCAGCACAGCCCCATAGAATGTAATGCAGCCCAGCCCCATAGAATGTAATGCAGCCCAGCCCCATAGAATGTAATGCAGCCCCCCCAATAGCCCCACAATCCTGTTATCACTCATTGATATATAATAATAATTTTAAAAAAACACTCTACTCACCTCTCCTCGTGCCCTGCGCTGCTCCTGGCTCCGGTCTCAGCAGCTGCAGTCTGCCCGCCCGGTCACACAGCAGGTGAGCGATGATATGACGTTATCGCGCACCCGCAGTGTCAGAGGCAGGCAGAGCGGGGAATGATGGGAGAGGGAGCGTCAGCAGACGCTCTCTCCTCCATCATTGCATTCAACTGTACCGGCATCATAGACGCCGGTATAGTTGAATGCAGGGCCGGGAGTGTGCCGACAGCGGGGGGGAGTGTGCCGAAAGCGGCACACTCGAGCGGCCCACTACTGCCACCGGACCTTCTGGCATTTGCCAGAACTGCCCGATGGCCAGTCCGGCCCTGGCCCTAACCTGTCCATAAATACACCTTGTGGTGGTGGGATGGCTTTTAAAGGGATGGCACCATCAAAAAAAAAAATGTTCCGCAATTGAAAAAATGTAAAGAATTAACGTTTACAATTTGTTAAAAAATATTATAATTTGCTTATAATTTTGTAAAATATGAAAAATAATTTTAAAAGGTTTGGCACTTCCACTTTTAAACACTAGGGGGAGCAACTACTGAAATTTGACACAAAAACCTAGTGTACAATTAGCTCACATTACAACTGCAGTAAAGATGGGCTGAATCCGCTCACATGTGTGTGATGTCACTCATTCCCTCCCCTGACATTGGTATTGTCGACTATCGTGAATAAGTGCCTTCCCATGGGGTCACCGACCCCCTTTTTTCCACCCCTGAATAACGACATGAGTCCCAAAATTGGATATAATTGGCCACAGCGGCCTTTATTATAAACAAACAAAACATATAACAGTCACATGAGCTGGGAAGGGGTCCTTGAAGCTAAAAGTGGTGTTAACCATAGGATAAACTAGTGGACAGGAAAACCAACCGTAGTTTACTCTCTGTCGTTACCCCACAGGCTCGAGAGCACCAAAATACCCCGAAGGGTTACCATTGTCCACTTCCAACTTAGGAATCTGGCCCACCGTTGCCAAGATTCCCCCAAATCACCAGACCCGCAACCAAAACTTATACCAACTGAAGAATCCATATCCCGACGGATCCCCCAGGCTAATTTAGCACCAACTCCAAGGACCCCTCCCCCCGCCAACGGCCACTATGACCCAAAACATTGCACCAACCCAACTTACCCAACCACAACAACATACAGGGTGGGTGGGCGGGACTGCTCAAAGCCCTCTGAGAAGGAAATGACCAGCTCCTCCCCCCCACCAACACTATACCCCTTCAGGCCATAAACTGTCCTCCACATATAGCGATCCCCCACCCCCTTATTCCTGCTCCAAACCCCCTGTCATGGCGGCTTCCACGTACGCCGCCTGTGGGAGGGGGTGGGGCGGCTCGCTCCAGCCTGGTCTAGACATTGGTATTGTCGACTACCGTGAATAAGTGCCTTCCCATGGGGTCACCGACCCCCTTTTTTCCACCCCCGAATAATGACATGAGTCCCAAAATTGGATATAATTGGCCACAGGGGCCTTTATTATAAACAAACAAAACATATAACAGTCACATGAGCTGGGAAGGGGTCCTTGGAGCTAAAAGTCTGGTGTTAAGCCCCGAAACCCCAGCCACCTGATGATGGCCACGTCCCTGGAAAAGCCGAGCTGTCTTCCATCCTGTCGGACGTCTGCTCGCTTTGCGCCCCAATAAACGTAGGAGTGGTCGACAATCCAAACCAACAGCGAGGATGAACCTAGAAAAATATAAACAACTTAAAATTGCAGACAAAACAAACGAGGAGTTAACCGAACGGTCAAACCTCAAGGCCTAACGTAACTCTGATAAAGGCCAGACTCCCACCGACCTATCCTCTGTACCACCACAGGAGCTAAACCACTCAGCGCTGCCTCCGTAGCAGCCCCAATCCAGAAAGAATGAGAGGCAAACCTTGAAGAATCCACTCCGATGGCCACAAAAGACTGCCAAAAAACCACTACAAACTGGTATTTAGAAAGAAAAGACCCATCCTCGTGATGCAACAAAGGCCCGTCACTACGCGGTTGAAGACTATCAAAATCCTGCAAACAACGGACCGGACACTCAACATCTCAAAAGAAACCGGGTGCCTGCGATCACCTCGGCTACCTGCTCTTCTCAACCCCTTTGCAGCTTGCTTTACCAAAAATGACTTTGTCAAATCCTGTAAACCCCGAAGCCAGAAACCAAAAGCCAAAGCCGCTATTGTCATGTCGACCTTCGCTGCCGACCATCCTTGATCCGCCCCATGTCTCAACCATAACAACAACGCCTTCACTTGATCCTGGCCCGTATCCGCAACTCCGCACGATGCCAACCAACTCTTCCAAGTGCTCTATACCGACCGATAAACCGACCACGTACTAGGCGCCAAGGACGCTTGAATTAAAGGTTCTGCAGCTCGGACACCGCGCTCCAAAGCTCCGCCGGGCATTTCCGTCCCTCCTCCTCAGCATCCGGAGCCAGCGACCAAAAACGCTCCCACTGGAAACGAGACAGAGAGTCGGCAATGCAATTATTAACACCGGGCACATGGGATGCCGTAAAATAAGCATTCATGGACAAAAAGACAAAACCAGCTGGCGAAGAACTCTGATCACAGGGGGCGAAGCTGTCGTCAAACTGTTAATGGCACACACAACTGCCATATTATCACAATTAAAAGGAACCCTTTTATTTCGGAAATCATCGCCCCATAGATGCACCACCACCAAAATCGGGAAAATCTCCAACAAAGTAATGTTCCGTACCAACCCCTGTTTCAAACCATTCTTCCGGCCATCCAGCAGCACACCAACGGCCCCCAAAAAAGGCCCCAAAGCCAATACCGCCTGACACGTCGGTAAATAAATCCAAGTCAGCGTTACCCACCGCTTCTTCCATCAACAATGAACGCCCGTTGTAACAAGCCAAAAAATGGTCCCAAACCTCCAAGTCGGCCTTATGTTCAGCCGACAAACAAACAAAATGATGTGGGGCGCAATCCCCAGCCGTGGCACTAGCCAGTCTGCATGAAAAAAGCCTCCCCATTGGGATAATTCTGCACGCAAAATTCAGTTTTCCCAGGAGCGACTGCACTTCGCGCAGTGGCAAATTCCTCAAGCGTCTAGCGCGGGCCACCTCATTCCTCAAGCCAAGCACCTTGTCAACCGGCAACCTAAACTCCCACTTCACTGAATCAATGACAATGCCTAAGGAGGACAAACTCGTGCACGGGCCCTCAGTCTTGCCCAGTGCCAGCGAGACCCCAAAACGCTCAGCTACCCAAATAACCGTCCTCAACAGGACCTCACAACATTGAGACTGACCAGGGCCTATGCACAAGAAGTCGTCCAGATAATGAATCACAGAATCCAAACCGGACACATCCCGTACCGCCCATTCCACAAAGGAACTAAAGGCCTCAAAATAAGCGCATGACAGCGAACAGCCCATCGGCAAACATCTGTCAACATAAAACCCGCCGTCCCAATAACAGCCTAACAACCTCACGCTATCGGGGTGAACCGGCAATAAACGGAAGGCCGCCTCGATATCGGTCTTAGCCAATAATGCCCCCTTACCGCAACTGCACACCCACCTAGCTGCCTCATCAAACGACGTATAAACCACCGAACAAAGCTCTGGATCAATCCCATCATTCACGGACCTCCCTTTTGGGTAGGACAGATGCTGAATGAGCCTAAACTTATTAGGCTCCTTCTTGGGAACCACACCCAAAGGCGACACCACCAAGTCATGCAAAGGAGGAATGGGAAAAGGTCCAGACATCCTACCTAAAGCAACCTCTTTGCTTAACTTTTCTGACACGACCGATGCATGTAACTCAGCAGATCTAAGGTTCTTCAAACTCAGTGGTACAACGAAAGCCAGGGCGGGTATGCAAAAGCCAACACTAAAACTGGCCCAGAGCAACTCCGCCCTCTCCCTATCGGGGAACCTATTTAGATAGGGGGCCATCGCGTCCAACCTCACCAACGTCACCCCCTTTTGAATTACCCTCTGGCTTCCCTTTTTTCTTGAAACATCTGTACGCTCCATGGGAAGAACCGTTGCAGTGCGAGCACAAGTGCTTGAACTTGCAAGTTGCTCCAAACTTACACTGGCCCTCATTGAACTGCCAGCACACACCGTGTTTCTGGCCGCCGGATTGTCCTGATTGACCCCCAGTTCCTGAAGAGCTACTTTGCGAAGCGCCTTGGCCGGAAGTTCCAGCTCCGCTTTGAAAGGAGTGACCAAACTTCATTGGAGCCATCACGCGAAACCACAAACCAATGTCCTTCTGATCCCACCGGATCGCAGGACGAACCGCCTTCCGCTGCCTAAACTGTCCGTCGTACCGCAACCATGCTTGACCTCCATAGGCCGTATGCGCCTCACCTATAGAATCCATGTAGCAAAACAAGGCGGAGCAATTCTCGGGAGCCTTCTCACCAATAACACTCGCCAAAATCGCAAAAGCCTGAAGCCAATTCACAAAAGTCTGAGGAATAAGGCGCCATCTCCGTTTTTCCTCATCCTCCTTCTTGCTCTTATCCAAGTTAAATTTCTCCAACGGCAAAAATGAAAATATATCCACGTACTCGTCTTTCCAAATCTTTTCCGCATCTCCTTCTTTAAATGCACCCCTAACGGCCCTTCAAAGCAAACATAAACCTCACCGCGCGCCTTATCGTCTAGATGAATGCCCCCTTCTTTCTCCTTCTCTGTCTGCACGGATACCGAAACTGGCTGAGCTGACCTGTCCCGAACCATAGAACCAATGCCCGACAACGCCAACCCCACATTGGACAATCCCACCCAGGCTGACAACGGGGACGGCCCTGACCTACCACTACCCAACTGCGACAACAGCATACCGACTCCTTCACCCCGCTCTACATACCCCCCAACCCGATCAACAGAACTCGAATTAGGCGTCGAAAACGCCGGCGACAAACGATACACAGATTGGTTCTAACCAGGCTGCAGGGGAGCTGTGATCCCCCCAGCCGCAGATGCTGTAGCCGTCCAGCCGTCTCTCGATCCTGATGCCATCCTTGGGCCCTCCTGGATGTGAACTTCGCTTCTCAATGCAGCTCCAGCCGACCTGACCCCTGCAGAGGGGACCGTGATGACTCCGTCAGCCGAGTGAGCAGCCTGGTGTCCTGGAGCCCCAGACCCGGACCCGCCATTCGAAACGCTGCCCTCTGCTCCCACCACACGGTAGGATGCAGGCCCGGTTGCAGGTATGGGAGGGGAATCGTGCTCCCTAGCCGCGTCCAGCAGCTTCGCTGGATCTGGGGCGCTGCCCACCGCTGCCGCTGGAATGCTCCCCGCAGTCTCGTGCTGCTGTAAGAAGCAGGCCGCCCGGCCTTGTCATCACTGTGGTGGCCCGCCGCGACATCGCTCCGACCATTGGTGGCTTTGGCACGCGCAGGACCCACCCCCCGAAGTGATTGGGGAGAAGGCCTGACTGCTGCCACAGGCCCCAGCGCTGCTGGTGGATTCCTCCCAGACCACGGCCTGCTTGGGCGCTTGCGAGCAGGCAGGGTCCCTGGAGGGGCTCCTGCGTCGCCGCTGGGATGCTGGGGTTAAATCGGGGGATAGGCGCTCCGGGGGCCGCACTCGCCTGGACCGCCGCTCACTGGGCCCGGCCGCCGGGGGATCCACGCTACTGCCACAGAGGATGCCAGCCACCTGCGCCTCCAACCAGCTGGGAGGCTGTGACACCACCGCCGCACGCAGCTGTGACAACACGCGGTCGATGGAGGCCATCCTGGTAAGCGCTGGTGTCCTGCTCAAAGCCCTCTGAGCGGGAAGTGACCAGCTCCTCCCCCCCACCAACACTATACCCCTTCAGGCCACAAACTGCCCTCCCCCTATAGCGAACCCCTGCCCCCTTATTCCTGCTCCAAACCCCCTGTCATGGCGGCTTCCACGTACGCCGCCCGTGGGAGGGGGTGGGGCGGCTCGCTCCTGCCTTGTCTTTCTGGGTGTTTGCTAAGAGATAAGAGAGGATGAGATTTAGGAACACAGTGTAGAACCATTTTGTTGGTGACACAAAAATACACATGCATGCTCACACACATGCACGGTCAGACGCATGCTCACACACTCTCACACTCATTCACACATGCTCACGCATGCTCATGCTCACTCACGCATGCTCACATTCATGCAAGCTCACACATGGGAAAATACACATGCACACTCACACTCAAGCACGCTCACACAGGAAAATACACATGCACGCTCACACACACATGTATGCTCACACACACATGCATGCTCACACTCACGCACGCTCACACTCGGGAAAATTCATACGCACACTTACACACAGGAAAATACACGTGCACGCTCACACACACATGCACGCTCACACACGCTTACACTCACATGTACACTCACGCGCATGCACACTCACATACAGGAAATTACACACATGCTCACATTCACACACAGTAAAATACACATGCACGCTCGCACACACACACAAATAAACATGCACGCTCACACACAGTGAGGCTATGTGCACATGTGGAGTATTTGCTTGCAGAAATTTCTGCATCTCTTGGCAGGAAAAATGTGCAAAAACTTGCGTCTTTGCGGCGATTTGGTGCATTTTTGTACAGCAATGAAGGCTTTTTTGCACTAAATAAAGATATTTAAAAAATGGTTTTTGGCTCAACACCACCTTTTTCATGCTGATGCTGTGTGGCATCAGGGTATTGGGATTAGGGCAGGAGTTGTCATTGACATGTAGCTCTAGGCTTTGTAATGAAAAGGTTCAGCCTGACACCCTCATTACTAAGCCAATAAGTAAACACAACACACACAAACAAACACACACAACACAAACCTACACATTGTCACCAGCCTATGTAGGAGCGCTAACAGAACATAGGCTGTAACCAGACAGCAACTGTTAATTTTAAAGAAAAAAGAATTACGTGGGTTCCCATATAATTTTAATAACCAGCAGAGGGAAAGCTGATGACTGGGGGAAGATGTTTAGACCCTGGGAAGGCGGTAGTACCCATGGAGTTTCCCAGGCTATTAATATCAGCTCACAGCTGTATACTTAGTCTTTACTGGCTATTAATAATGAGCAAAGGCTATTAATAGCCTAAGAAGGGGCCATGGATATTGGCCCCTCCCAGACTACAAACATCAGCTCTCAGCCACCCCAGAAAAAAATTGCATCTATAAGTTGCACCAATTCTGGCGCTTAGCCTCGCTCTTTCCACTTGCCCTGTAGTGGTGGTAAGAGGGGTTCTTATTTGTGGAGTTGATTTCACCTTTGTATTGTCGGGTGACATCAAGTCCACAGGTTAGTAAGGGAGGAGCGTCTATAAGACACCTATCCATTAGTAACCCCATAGTGATATTGTATAAAAACACAGACACTCAGAATAAAGTCTTTTATTTGAAAAAATGGCACAGACTCCTTTAATGAATCTTAATTAAACCATACTTACCGAACGCCTAATCCAACAAAGCCAGCGTCTCCTGCAACAAAAATAAAATAGTAAACCACAATATTCCTCACCTGTCCTCCAAGAAGATAATCCATAATGTCCCACGACGATCCTGATCACTTTGAGAGCAGTCACATCAGTGATGTGACTGCTCTCAAAGACAGCCGGCAATACACTGACACTGTGTAATCGCTTACACAGTGTTTCACTGAGCTGCCATGAGAGTTCACCAGAGATCATCAGCTAATCAGTTCAGGTGATCTCACTTACAGCACAACTGCTGCATGGGAAAAAATAAGCATGTATTTACCTTCCCTCCTCTCCCAGGAAGTGCTGCATCCTATTCAGGGCTCAGCAGTGTGATTATCTCCCTGCTGTGCTCTGAACAGGTCAGCAGTGAGCGGTGATTACAGGCTGCGATCACTGCTCCCAGCTGCAGACATTTACCCCGGACCCTCGCTTCCCGACAGTTTCTCCATGGCAGCTCCTGTCATCGCACGCACTGAGCAGTGTGTGTGATGACAGGGGAAAATACAGCCCACAGCATACACTGTGGGCTACAACAAAATGGCCGTTTTCTCCTCCCACAGCTGTGACCTGGACAGATCAGGAGTCGTACCCAGGTCACAGCTAAGAAGCAGGAGGAGCGGCCTCAATGCAACAGATGCAGTCGGTGTCTGACTGCAGTCTCTTATGTCCATGGCTGCCAAAAGTGAGGTGTGCAAGTGTCGTGCCCAGACACTTACGCCCACACTAATGAAATTGGTAACCCCGGTGTCAAAAGTTAATAAATAAAGAACTAATAAAGTAGTTTATTTAATAATTAATCATATAATCAATAATTATTAATATAATTATTAATACAAACATTAAAATCACAGCTCCTTCCCTTTAAGCTTTTTGATCAAAATAGCATTAAGTACCCTATGTTACCCTGTTTTATTTACATGTACTATTTACTAATTTATTTTCTGTAGAGTATATCCTCATTCTCATAGATACTAAAAACAGACAGAGGAGAATGTGGGTACACAATATATACAAAACGGTGCAGGGACACACAGGGCAGTGAATTATAGCATACCTCAATGAGAGAGTATGACAGGTGGAATATACATAGCAAATGTAGCAAAGATACAGCACATGAGCATTAAGGTTAGCCCTGCAATAAAAACCAAGTGGTATGGTGTCCATTCATGCATAAAGACATGAGTGAAGGTTTAGTAGTTATTATACAGGCAATTGGCATGGTATAATAGTATGAGCATAATAGCTCAGGTAACACCCTGCCCGCAGGCAAATGTAAGAACAAGTGAATGAAAGACATATTAATATATTACACCAATGGAGCAGGGACTTCCAGTACCTGTGTGTCTGCCCCAAAGCGCGTTTCGGAAGCAACCTTCATCAGGGGCCACGTTCTCCTCTGCCTGTTTTTAGTATACTTAATAAATACTTGTTTTACTTTTACATTTTATGGGACTGTGTGATTGTCTCTTTCTCTCCCCTTTATTGTCATGTTCCATAATGATCTGTCCGTTACTTCAGTATCATTAATCAATACGTTTTACGTGCATTTTTGTACATATTTCATAACTATGCCATTTTTTCCATGAGTATTTCATATGTATAGTTTCCCATGGATGGTGTCTCAGTGATCTTGTCCTGCTCTGCCCTTATTCACATTGAGGTTGTTTGACACACGGTAAGTTTTTAATACTGAATACAGTTTAGGAACGTCCCGATGGGTACACCTTGTCGTACTGGGATAACTTCTGTGCTTTTTTGATCAAAATAGACTTATCCAAGTACTTAATAAATATTTCTCCCAGCAATATGCGCTCCTGAAGTATTTTAGTTTGAAATAAAATAATTTTTTATCAGAACATCTAGTTCAATCATCATCCTTCAGGAGCGCATATTGCTGGGAGAAATATTTACTAAGTATTATCGCCTATGAAAGCACTGTGTTCAGTGCTCTCATTACTTCCCAGATCTCTGCAGCAAACTGAATGGAAAGAGGAATGGAGTGATCCATGAGTTGGATCTTTCTCACATTATCTCAAGACAACAATATAAGGTGAGTGGATTCACACTGAGTATACACCTTTGGAAACTGACTGCTACACTCAGAAGTCTGCGCTTCCCATTTCTCTCCCTATAATCCCCTCTTCTTTCATTTATATAGAGTTAACCAATTGTTATTTACATGTACTATTACTATTTACTTGTTTACTTGCTGTAGGGTATATGCTCAGTTAGTTTTTTCTTGGATTTGTTGCAGAAATTTCTGCCATTCTCCTATTTACGGTATATGTATAGGTCCTACAGAAATTCAGTTATAGATGACATAAAAATAAGCACACATAAAAGTTTATAAAAACGGGAAATCTAAATCAGTATGTATTTTTGGCAGAAAATAAAATGGCAAACACATGGAAATCCATTTTAATTCAGGGAAACAAAATACAGTGGGGCAAAAAAGTATTTAGTCAGTCAGCAATAGTGCAAGTTCCACCACTTAAAAAGATGAGAGGCGTCTGTAATTTACATCATAGGTAGACCTCAACTATGGGAGACATACTGAGAAAAAAAAATCCAGAAAATCACATTGTCTGTTTTTTTATCATTTTATTTGCATATTATGGTGGAAAATAAGTATTTGGTCAGAAACAAACAATCAAGATTTCTGGCTCTCACAGACCTGTAACTTCTTCTTTAAGAGTCTCCTCTTTCCTCCACTCATTACCTGTAGTAATGGCACCTTTTTAAACTTGTTATCAGTATAAAAAGACACCTGTGCACACCCTCAAACAGTCTGACTCCAAACTCCACTATGGTGAAGACCAAAGAGCTGTCAAAGGACACTAGAAACAAAATTGTAGCCCTGCACCAGGCTGGGAAGACTGAATCAGCAATAGCCAACCAGCTTGGAGTGAAGAAATCAACAGTGGGAGCAATAATTAGAAAATGGAAGACATTCAAGACCACTGATAATCTCCCTCGATCTGGGGCTCCACGCAAAATCCCACCCCGTGGGGTCAGAATGATCACAAGAACGGTGAGCAAAAATCCCAGAACCACGCGGGGGGACCTAGTGAATGAACTGCAGAGAGCTGGGACCAATGTAACAAGGCCTACCATAAGTAACACACTACGCCACCATGGACTCAGATCCTGCAGTGCCAGACGTGTCCCACTGCTTAAGCCAGTACATGTCCGGGCCCGTCTGAAGTTTGCTAGAGAGCATTTGGATGATCCAGAGGAGTTTTGGGAGAATGTCCTATGGTCTGATGAAACCAAACTGGAACTGTTTGGTAGAAACACAACTTGTCGTGTTTGGAGGAAAAAGAATACTGAGTTGCATCCATCAAACACCATACCTACTGTAAAGCATGGTGGTGGAAACATCATGCTTTGGGGCTGTTTCTCTGCAAAGGGGCCAGGACGACTGATCCGGGTACATGAAAGAATGAATGGGGCCATGTATCATGAGATTTTGAGTGCAAACCTCCTTCCATCAGCAAGGGCATTGAAGATGAAACGTGGCTGGGTCTTTCAACATGACAATGATCCAAAGCACACCGCCAGGGCAACGAAGGAGTGGCTTCGTAAGAAGCATTTCAAGGTCCTGGAGTGGCCTAGCCAGTCTCCAGATCTCAACCCTATAGAAAACCTTTGGAGGGAGTTGAAAGTCCGTGTTGCCAAGCGAAAAGCCAAAAACATCACTGCTCTAGAGGAGATCTGCATGGAGGAATGGGACAACATACCAACAACAGTGTGTGGCAACCTTGTGAAGACTTACATAAAACGTTTGACCTCTGTCATTGCCAACAAAGGATATATTACAAAGTATTGAGATTAAATTTTGTTTCTGACCAAATACTTATTTTCCACCATAACATGCAAATAAAATGTTAAAAAAAACAGACAATGTGATTTTCTGGATTTTTTTTTCTCAGTTTGTCTCCCATAGTTGAGGTCTACCTATGATGTAAATTACAGACGCCTCTCATCTTTTTAAGTGGTGGAACTTGCACTATTGCTGACTGACTAAATACTTTTTTGCCCCACTGTATTTTATGAATATACCACTTAATCAGGAAACAAATTTCAATAAGGATGTATTGAACATCTTATGGCACATTTAGCTTTGAAGCCTCCTGTGTACGTTTTTGCACTTTCGCTCAGACTACTATGCTCTCAGACAGCTTTTCTGAAAATTCCTAGAAGCCAACATGCTTGTTATTAATTGTGATATGTCAGTCAAATTATGTTTAGGGCTCGTGGACCACAGGCGCCATGTTAGATTCAACACTGCAGTGCAGCTTTTAAAATCAATCATGATGCCTCTGGTCCCCAGTGGAAGAACATCATGATGGATGTCACAAGGTGGCAATGTACAGCTCTTCACAAGACTGCCACAAAGCATGACAGTCCTATGGGAGTGTAGGCTGTATTTTGCCAGTTTTCTTTAAATTTGATGCTTTGGTATATTTTGCTATAATAAAAATGATGATTACAGCAAGAATACAAGACGTAATGCTTTTCTTTACATGGAGGTTAGTGAAAGGCAATAATATAAAGCAACACTCTAAGATTTGAAATATGAGGACAAACACATGTACAACTGGAAGAAGCTGATATAAAGAATTGGAGATAGAAGACGAATAGAATCACTGAGGTTCATTGGTGTTGTTAGAATCATAAAAGATCTGGGACTCAAGCCACAAGACAAATATTACCCCTCCACAAAAAAATATAATGTAACCCCACAGATGATAATCTCTTGGCTGCATTATACTGTGTGGGGTGACTGAATTATACTCTACGGGGGTTGCTGCATTATACTCTACGGGTGGCTGCATTATACTCCATGATCTGGCTGCATTATACTTTGAAGGGAGCTGCACTATATTCTCAGGTGGGCTGCATTATACTCTATGGTGTGGCTGCATTATACTCTGAGGGGGGCTGCATTACACTCTATGGAGGACTATGGGGTGCATTGTACTATATGAGGGCTGCATTATACTCTATCAGGCTATGAGAAGTGCATTATACTATATAATAATAATAATAATCTTTATTTATATAGCGCCAACATATTCCACAGCGCTTTACAGTTTAACAGTTTCAAACACAACAATCATAGGTAACAATGTTAACAATACAGTAATAAAGCAAAATAAGACAAAATAAGATGACCCTGCTCGTGAGAGCTTACAATCTACAATGAGGTGGGGGGATACAAAGTACAGGTGTGTATTTACAATGATGTATTTACACTGATGGTCCAGCCGTCTTCAGGGAGTGGGGGGTAGATGGAAGTAGTGAATGGGCTACACACACACAAACATAAAATGAGTTTGATTAGGGAACATGATAGGCCGCTCTGAACAAATGTGTTTTGAGCGAGCGCCTAAAACTATGCAAGTAGTGGATGGTCCTAATATCTTGGGGTAGAGCATTCCAGAGGATTGGCGCAGCACGGGAGAAGTCTTGGAGTCGGGAGTGGGAGGTACGGATTAGTGCAGAGGTTAGTCGAAAGTCGTTTGCAGAGCGCAGTGGTTGGCTAGGCCGATAGACAGAAATGAGGGAGGAGATGTAAGGGGGTGCCGCACTGTGGAGAGCTTTGTGGGTGAGAACAAGTACTTTGAATTGTATGCTGTAATGAATGGGCAGCCAGTGTAACGACTGGCAAAGAGCGGACACGTCCGAGTAACCATTAGCCAGATGGACGACCCTGGCTGCTGCATTAAGGATAGACTGGAGAGGGGAAAGTCGCGTGAGGGGGAGGCCAATTAATAGAGCATTACAGTAGTCCAGACGGGAGTGGATTAAGGCGACAGTGAGAGTTTTTGTTGTCTCCATGGTGAGAAAAGGGCGGATTCTAGAGATGTTCTTTAGGTGTAAGCGGCACGAGCGGGCAAGAGATTGTATGTGGGAGGTGAAGGAGAGATTGGAGTCAAATATAACACCCAGACAGCGTGCCTGCTGCCGGGGTGTTATTATGGTGCCACCCACGGAGAGGGAAATGTCAGATTTAGGGAGGTTAGTAGAAGGCGGAAGCAGAAGAAGTTCAGTTTTGGAGAGGTTGAGTTTCAGATAGAGAGCAGACATGATGTCAGAGACTGCGGACAGACAGTCAGTGTCGTTCTGTAGTACAGCGGGGGTAAGCTCAGGGGATGACGTGTATAGTTGTGTGTCATCAGCATAAAGATGGTACTGAAAGCCAAATCTGCTGATGGTCTGTCCAATTTGGGCTGTGTAGAGGGAGAAGAGAAGGGGGCCGAGGACTGAGCCCTGGGGTACCCCGACAGTGAGAGGAAGAGGAGATGAAGTGGAACCAGAGAACAGAACACTGAAGGAGCGGTCAGAAAGATAGGAGAAACAGGTGAGAGCAGTGTCCTTAATGCCTAGTGACTGGAGCCTAGAGAGTAGGAGAGGGTGGTCAACCGTGTCAAAAGCTGCAGAAAGATCGAGGAGAATGAGCAGAGAGTGGTCACCGTTACGTTTTGCTGTCAGAAGGTCATTGGTCACCTTGATGAGTGCAGTTTCTGTCGAATGTAGGGGGCGGAACCCGGACTGTGAAGGGTCTAGGAGGGAATGAGTGGAGAGGTAACGGGTAAGGCGGGAGTAGACTAGACGCTCCAGGAGTTTTGAGATGAAGGGGAGATTGGAGACCAGTCTGTAGTTGTTTGTGCAGGATGGGTCAAGGGTGGGTTTTTTTAGTAATGGAGTAATGATAGAGTGTTTGAAGGAGGAGGGAAAAATGCCGGAGGAAAGGGAGAGATTAAAAATTGTAGTTAGGTGAGTTGTGATGACTGGAGAGAGAGACTGGAGGAGGTGTGAGGGAATGGGGTCGGTGGTGCATGTAGTCGGACGAGAAGAGGAGAGGAGCTTGGAGACATCTTCTGTGATGGGATCGAATGTGGAGAGTGAGCCAGGGGAGATGCAGGAAGGAATGGGAGTCATTGCACTTGGTGTCTGGGAGCGGATTTCCTGCTGGATATTGTCTATTTTCTCTATAAAGTGGGAGGCCAGGTCATCAGCACAAATGTCTGTGATAGGGTCTTGTGCTTTTGGCCTGAGGAGGGAGTGAAAGGTGTTAAAAAGTTTCTTGGGGTTGCTGGATAGTGAGGAGATCAGGGTGGTGTAGTAGGACTGTTTGGCAAGGTGAAGGGCAGAGTTATAGGTCCTTAACATAAATTTGAAGTGTATGAAGTCTTCTGGGGTGCGAGTTTTCCTCCATAAGCGTTCAGCACTCCTAGAGCATCGCTGGAGAAATCGGGTTTGCGATGTGAGCCAGGGCTGTTTCACTCTGTGTTTGGAGGTTCTGAGGGTGAGGGGAGCTACTTGGTCTATGGTGCTTCTAAGAGTGTTGTTGTAGTGATGTACAGCCAGATCAGGACAGGAAAAAGAAGAGATTGGGGACAGTGATGAGTGTAAGGAGTCTGAAAGTGTATGAGGGTTAATGGCATGTAGATTTCTGAGTGTGTGGTAGGTAGGAGAGTGCTGGGGTGGGCGAGGAATTGTGAGTGTGAAGGAGAGAATGTTGTGGTCAGAAACGGGAAGTGGTGAGTTATCTAGGTAAGAGATTGAACAGAGCTGGACAAAGACCAGGTCCAGGGTGTTACCGTCTTTGTGTGTTTCAGAGGTTGAGAGCTGTGAGAGGCCTAGGGAAGTGGTTAGTGATAGAAGCTGGGATGCAGATGTGGAAGTTGGGCTGTTAATCGGAATGTTGAAGTCTCCCAGGATAAGGGTTGGTAGTTCTGAGGACATGAAGTGCGGCAGCCAGGCTGAGAAATGGTCCAGGAAGTGGGCGGGTGAGCCTGGGGGCCAGTATATGACCGCTACTCTGAGGGAGAGGGGACGGAAGAGCCTGATGGTGTGGACCTCAAAAGAAGGGAATGAAAGTGAAAAGGAACTGGGGGTATAACCTGGAATGTGCATTGGGGGGACAAGAGTATGCCGACTCCACCACCAGGTCTGTTTGTGGGTCTTGGGGAATGGGAGAATTGTAAGCCACCATGAGAAATGGCAGAAGGGGAGACAGTGTCAGAGTCCTGGATCCAGGTTTCATTGAGGGCCAACAGATTGAGAGAGTTGTTCACAAAGTAGTTGTGCAGGAAAGGAAGCTTGTTACATACAGACCGTGGATTCCAAAGGGCACAATTGAAAGAGAGAGATGAGGGAGTGCAAGTAATATTAATAAGGTTAGTATGGTTTTGATATGAGGTAGGGTAGCGGTTGAGGTTGGGGGATGGGGGACCGGGGTTGGGGGATATGTCCCCCGAAATCAGTAGGAGTAACAAGATAAAAAGCAAGTAGTTTTTGGAAGTGTATGAAGTTTTTTGGTGCAGTGTGTTTGGGTAAGATGGGCTGAGGTTTTTCAGGAAGGTGAGAAGTGCATGTGAGCTGTACATGGGAGATGGAAGGAGTGAGGAGCTGATGTGTATGAGTCGTGGTGGAGGGGGTATTGGGCGGTGAATGTGGATTGCAAGGGAGCATAGGAGGATAGGAATAAAGCACATGGATAGAAGGGAGAACAGAGTGTTGGTTACCTGACTCCTGCCCTGAATAACTGCCATGGAATAACTGCTGTGTCACGACGCTTATCTTCCGTGACGCTTTGCTTCTGGGACGCGTGCACCCCCACTTGCGTGCACCCCTAAGGATGGTTCTACATTTATAATCCAATGTTGGGTCAGAAGAGATGGATTGTGGGACCAGGGTGGGGATAATTTGGCAGCTGGGGCCAGCACACCAGGGGGTGATTAAATGATCAAACGCATTGTGGCTGTCAACATCTATATGCTATAAAACACCTTCACCAAGATAATATCTAGAGTGGCCACAGTAATGGATAAACATCAAACAGTGAGTAAATCCTACAATGCAACCAATGAATTATACCAAACATGTACTATATGGGCCCTGCATTATAGTGTATCGAGGATGATGGGGAATGCATTATACTGTATGAAGAACTATGGGGTGCATTATGCTGTTGTACTACATAGAAGACTATGGGGGTGCATTTTACAATATGGAGGACTATGAGGATTGTATTATACTATATGGAGGACTATGGGGAATGTATTATACTATATGGAGGACTATGGGGAGTTTATTATACTATATGGAGGATTATGGTGCCATTATCCTATATGGAGGACTATAGTGTACATTCTACTATATGGAGGACTATGGTGCACATTCTACTATATGGAGGACTATGGAGAGTGCATTATACAATGTGGAGGACTGTAGGGTGTAATATACTAAACAAGCAAAATGTTGCCTATTCATTGAGTGATTGGATTGTTTATGCAGAACAAAAATCATTGTTCTCAGCAGCACGTCACCCAGTGAAAACCGCAGATATGTATGTGCACAGATTGATCTACTAGTGATTGCTCTGTCCCCATCATTGTTCCTCAGCCGGTGTAAAGAGACCCGGGAACAAGAGTTGAATGACTTCAATATTGTTGATCATGCTCGTTTAGTAGACTCAGCACATGTAAATTTAACTGAAATGTTTATGTGTGATGGTGTGTGGTGTTATGATCTGGTGGCCTAAGAGCAGCATGAGACGTACTCTGGAGAAGGTGGTACCTGTACTGACTGCAGACCCTGAACTTAACACCGCAACTAGAAGTAGCCGTGGAATGTACCTAGCGCTCCCTAGACATCTCGACACAGCCGGAGGACTAATTACCCCTAGAGATAGAAAAGGGAAAACTATCTTGCCTCAGAGAAAATCCCCAAAGGATAGACAGCCCCCCACAAATATTGACTGTGAGAGGAGAGGGAAAAAACATACGCAGACTGAAATGAGAATTTAGCAAAGGAGGCCACTTCTAGCTAAATAGAAAGGATAGGACAGAGTACTATGCGGTCAGTATTAAAACACTAGAAAATATCCACCACAGAAAATACAAAATCTCCACAGCTAACTAAAGATATGGAGGGTATATCTGCATCTCCAGAGATACCAGCTTGGCTAAACAAATCCTTATACAGACCAAGCTGGACAAGACAAAACCATGGAAAAGAACTGAACAATAAGGCCACAGCATGTGTACAGCAAAAATCAAGGCCAGAACTTATCTTTGTTGAAATGAACTGCAAAGCAGAAGAGACCAGGCAGGGATGTGAATCCTCCAGGAACAATGGACAACTGGCTCTGACTAAAGGGTGGAGCAAGACTAAATAGCCCAGTCAAATTGCAAAAAGTGAACACACCTGATAAATGCCTCGATTCAGAGACAGCAGCGCTACCACTTACAACCACCGGAGGGAGCCCAAGAGCAGAATTCACAACAGTAACCCCCCTTGAGGAGGGGTCACCGAACCCTCACCAGAGCCCCCAGGCCGATCCGGACGAGCCAAATGAAAGGCACAAACCAAATCATCAGCATGAACATCGGAGGCAACAACCCAAGAATTATCCTCCTGGCCATAACCCTTCCATTTGACAAGATACTGAAGCTTCCGCCTCGAAAAACGAGAATCCAAAATCTTCTCAACCACATACTCCTACTCCCCATCAATCAACACCGGGGCAGGAGGATCAACAGAGGGAACAATGGGCACCACATATTTCCGCAACAAAGATCTATGAAAAACATTATGGATGGAAAAAGAGGCTGGAAGGGCCAAACGAAAAGACACTGGATTGATAATCTCAGAAATCCTATAAGGGCCAATAAACCGAGGCTTAAACTTAGGAGAAGAAACCTTCATAGGGACATGACGGGAAGACAACCAGACCAAATCCCCAACCCGAAGCCGGGAACCAACACACCGATGACGGTTAGCAGAACGCTGAGCCCCCTCCTGAGACAACACCAAATTGTCAACAACATGAGCCCAAATTTGTTGCAACCTGTCAACAACAGAGTCCACCCTAGGACAATCAGAAGGCTCAACCTGCCCCGAAGAAAAACGAGGATGAAAACCAGAGTTACAAAAGAAGGGTGAAACCAAGGTAGCAGAACTAGCCCGATTATTAAGGGCAAACTCGGCCAATGGCAAGAAAGCCACCCAATCATCCTGATCAGCAGACACAAAGCATCTCAAATAAGTTTCCAAAGTCTGATTAGTTCGCTCGGTTTGGCCATTTGTCTGAGGATGAAATGCGGAAGAAAAAGACAAATCAATGCCCAGCCCAGCACAAAAGGCCCGCCAAAACCTAGAAACAAACTGGGAACCTCTATCGGACACAATATTCTCCGGAATGCCATGCAAACGAACCACATGCTGAAAAAACAACGGAACCAAATCAGAAGAGGAAGGCAACTTAGGCAAAGGTACCAAATGAACCATCTTAGAAAACCGGTCACAAACCACCCAGATAACTGACATCCTCTGGGAAACCGGAAGATCCGAAATAAAATCCATAGAAATATGCGTCCAAGGCCTCTCAGGGACCGGCAAAGGCAAAAGCAACCCACTAGCGCGAGAACAGCAAGGCTTGGCCCGCGCACAAGTCCCACAGGACTGCACAAAAGAACGCACATCCCGTGACAAAGAAGGCCACCAAAAGGACCTACCAACCAAATCTCTGGTACCAAAAATCCCAGGATGACTGGCTAACACAGAACAATGAACCTCCGAAATCACTTTACTAGTCCATCTGTCAGGAGCAAACAATTTCCCCACTGGACAGCGGTCAGGTTTATCAGCCTGAAATTCCTGAAGAATCCGTCGTAAATCAGGGGAGATGGCAGAAAGAATCACCCCTTCCTTCAGAATACCGACCGGCTCAAGGACCCCAGGAGAATCAGGCAAAAAGATCCTAGAGAGGGCATCAGCCTTAACATTCTTAGAACCCGGAAGATACGAGACCACAAAATCAAAACGGGAGAAAAACAGGGACCATCGGGCCTGTCTAGGATTCAGCCGTTTGGCAGACTCGAGATAAATCAGATTCTTATGATCGGTCAAGACCACAATACGGTGCTTGGCCCCCTCAAGACAATGTCGCCACTCCTCAAATGCCCACTTCATAGCCAACAACTCACGATTGCCGACATCATAAGTGCGTTCCGCAGGCGAAAACTTTCGAGAAAAGAACGCACACGGTTTCATCAAGGAACCATCAGAATTCCTCTGAGACAAAACGGCCCCTGCCCCAATCTCAGAAGCGTCAACCTCAACCTGAAAAGGAAGAGAAACATCCGGCTGACGCAACACAGGGGCAGAAGTAAATCGGCGTTTAAGCTCCTGAAAGGCAGAAACAGCCGCAGAGGACCAATTCGTCACATCAGCGCCTTTCTTCGTCAAATCGGTCAGGGGTTTAACCACACTGGAGAAGTTGGCAATGAAACGGCGATAAAAATTAGCAAAGCCCAAAAATTTCTGAAGGCTCTTCACGGATGTGGGCTGGATCCAATCATGAATGGCCTGAACCTTAACCGGATCCATTTCTATAGATGAGGGAGAAAAAATGAAGCCCCAAAAAGAAATCTTCTGTACTCCAAAGAGGCACTTAGACCCCTTCACAAACAAGGCATTATCACGAAGGATCTGAAATACCATAGTGACTTGTTTCACATGAGACTCCCAATCATCTGAAAAAATCAAAATATCATCCAAATATACAATCATGAATTTATCAAGATAATTCCGAAATATATCATGCATGAAGGACTGAAACACAGAAGAAGCATTAGAGAGTCCGAATGGCATCACAAGGTATTCAAAATGGCCTTCGGGCGTATTAAACGCAGTTTTCCATTCATCACCCTGCTTATTACGAACAAGATTATATGCCCCTCGAAGGTCAATCTTAGTAAACCAACTAGCCCCCTTAATCCTAGCAAACAGATCAGAAAGCAAAGGCAAAGGGTACTGGAATTTGACCGTGATCTTATTCAAGAGGCGATAATCAATACAGGGTCTCAAGGAGCCATCTTTTTTGGCAACAAAAAAAAAACCTGCTCCCAATGGTGAAGAAGATGGCCGAATATGCCCCTTCTCCAAGGACTCCTTAACATAGCTCCACATGGCGGTATGTTCTGGCACAGACAGGTTGAAAAGTCGGCCCTTAGGGAACTTACAGCCTGGAATCAAGTCAATAGCACAATCACAGTCCCTATGCGGTGGAAGGGAACTGGACTTGGGCTCATTGAATACATCCTGGAAATCTGACAAAAACTCAGGAATTTCAGAAGAGGGGGAGGAGGCAATTGACATCAAAGGAACGTAACCATGAACCCCCTGACAACCCCAACTAGTCACAGACATAGATTTCCAATCTAATCCCGGATTATGCACCTGTAACCATGGGAAACCCAGCACAATAGCATCATGCAAATTATGCAACACCAGAAAACGACAATCTTCCTGATGGGCTGGCGCCATGCACATGGTCAGCTGTGTCCAAAACTGAGGTTTATTTTTAGCCAACGGTGTAGCATCAATGCCCCTCAAAGGAATAGGACTCTGCAAAGGCTGCAAGGGGAAACCACAACGTCTGGCAAATTCTAAGTCCATTAAGTTTAGAGCGGCGCCTGAATCCACAAATGCCAAGACAGAAAATGACGATAATGAGCAGATCAGGGTCACAGATAACAGAAATTTAGGTTGTACAGTACTGATGGTAACAGAACTAGCGATTCTCTTGGTACGCTTAGGGCAATCAGAAATAACATGAGCAGAATCGCCGCAGTAAAAACACAACCTACTCTGACGTCTGAATCCTTGTCGTTCAGCTCTAGACACAATCCTATCACACTGCATAGGCTCAGGACTCCGCTCGGAAGACAATGCCATAGTGTGCACAACTCTGCGCTCGCGCAAGCGCCGATCAATCTGAATGGCCAGAGACATAGAATCACTCAGACCAGCAGGCGTGAGGAACCCCACCATAACATCTTTAACGGATTCAGAAAGACCCTTTCTGAAGATTGCCGCCAAGGCATCCTCATTCCATTTAGTCAGTACAGACCATTTTCTAAACTTCTGGCAATATGATTCTGCCGCTTCTTGACCCTGAGACAGGGCCAACAAGGTCTTCTCAGCATGATCCACTGAATTAGGTTCGTCATACAATAACCCAAGCGCCTGAAAAAAGGTGCCTACATTAAGCAACGCCGGATTCCCAGGTTTCAGGGCAAATGCCCAATCCTGGGGGTCACAACGCAGCAGAGATATCATAATTTTAACCTGCTGGATGGGATCACCAGAGGAACGGGGTTTCAGAGCAAAAAACAGTTTACAGTTATTTTTAAAGCTCAGAAATTTGGACCTATCCCCAAAAAACAAATCAGGAGTTGGAATTCTAGGCTCTAAAACTGGAGTCTGAACGATATAATCGGAAATACCCTGTACTCTAGCAGCAAGTTGATCCACAAGAGAAGCCAATCCCTGAACATCCATACCAGCGCCGAACTTCTGAGCCACCCAGAGATAAAGAGGGAAGAAAAAAAAAAACACAACAGACTACAGGAAAAAAAATGGCTCAGCACTTTCCTTCCCTTCTACTGAGATGCGGTTAACTCATTGTTGGCCAGTTGTACTGTTATGATCTAGTGGCCTAAGAGCAGCATGAGACGTACTCTGGAGAAGGTGGTACCTGTACTGACTGCAGACCCTGAACTTAACACCGCAACTAGAAGTAGCCGTGGAATGTACCTAGCGCTCCCTAGACATCTCGACACAGCCGGAGGACTAATTACCCCTAGAGATAGAAAAGGGAAAACTATCTTGCCTCAGAGAAAATCCCCAAAGGATAGACAGCCCCCCACAAATATTGACTGTGAGAGGAGAGGGAAAAAACATACGCAGACTGAAATGAGAATTTAGCAAAGGAGGCCACTTCTAGCTAAATAGAAAGGATAGGACAGAGTACTATGCGGTCAGTATTAAAACACTAGAAAATATCCACCACAGAAAATACAAAATCTCCACAGCTAACTAAAGATATGGAGGGTATATCTGCATCTCCAGAGATACCAGCTTGGCTAAACAAATCCTTATACAGACCAAGCTGGACAAGACAAAAACATGGAAAAGAACTGAACAATAAGGCCACAGCATGTGGACAGCAAAAATCAAGGCCAGAACTTATCTTTGTTGAAATGAACTGCAAAGCAGAAGAGACCAGGCAGGGATGTGAATCCTCCAGGAACAATGGACAACTGGCACTGACTAAAGGGTGGAGCAAGACTAAATAGCCCAGTCAAAATTGCAAAAAGTGAACACACCTGATAAATGCTGCAATTCAGAGACAGCAGCGCTACCACTTACAACCACCGGAGGGAGCCCAAGAGCAGAATTCACAACAGTGTGGCACCTTTGAGGGTCCAGTCACCACAGAGTACTGCACCTCACCCAGAGGTGTGGTATTCCACTCTCAGGTAAGGAGGGGGTACAGCACAGAACCCTACACCCAGGGATGGCATCAGCACCCGGCGTACCTGGGCAAGTGTCGGGGCCCTGGCGAGACAGGGGGGGCCCATTCAGGGCCGGTGTTAAGGGCAGGCAGCTGCCAGTGCCTAGGGCCCCCGCTCCCCCAGGGGCCCTCAGCTAGCGGCACATCACATAGCTGCTATTGGGCCCCTGTGAGGCAGGGGGGCCCGCCTGTCGCAAGTGCCAACTCCCCCGCCGCCGCTTTGAACTTTACCGGCATCTGCTGGTAAAGTTCAAAGCAAAATATGGAGGAGAGAGCGTCACCTGACGCTCCCTCTCCCATCATTCCCCACTCTGCCTCTGACACTGCAGGTGCGCGATGACGTCATCGCGCATTTGCTGTGTGTCAGGCAGTGCAGCGGCAGCCGCCGAGACCGGAGCAGGGAGGGAGCAGCGCGGCGCGGGAACATTGAGATGTGAGGAGTGTTTTTTTTTTTTAACTATAACAGTGACAGTGAGTACTGGACTATGGGGCCATTCTTGGGGGAGGCGGGCTGTGCTGTGTACTACATGTCTGTGCTATATACTACATGGCTGTTCTATATACTACATGGCTGTTCTATATACTACATGGCTGTGCTATATACTACATGGGCCGTGTAATATACTACGTGGGCTGTTATATGCTACGTGGGCTGTGCTACATGGCTGTTCTATATGTTCTATATACTATGTGGGCTGTGTTATATAATATGTGGCTGTGCTATATACTATATGGGCTGTTATATGCTACGTGGGCTGTGCTATATACTACATGGCTGTTCTATATACTACGTGGGCTGTGTTATATAATATGTGGCTGTGCTATATACTATATGGGCTGTTATATGCTACGTGGGCTGTGCTATATACTACGTGGGCTGTGTTATATGCTACGTGGCTGTGCTATATACTACATGGCTGTGTTATATACTATGTGGGCTGTGTTATATACTACATGGCTGTGTTATATGTGATCATGAATCGTGGTATGTGTTAAAGGGGGGGCCCACTGAGACTCTTTCACCCGGGGCCCTCAAAAACCTGGAGCCGGCCCTGCCTACACCTGCATCCAACACTAGACAATTCAGTCAGGGCCAAGCTGGATAGGAAAGGGTGTTGGAGGAGTGGGTGGGGTAGGTAGAGTAGGGGAGGAGCTTGTAGAAACATCAGCTTAGGCAGAGAATGTGAGAGAAGTGGAGCTGAGCAGACGTGGGGGTCTGTAGCTCCTGGCAGACAGAAAGGAATTCCCAGAAAGTGAGGGAACTGAAGAAAAGTGAAACGACAGAAAGAACTGAAGGAAGGGGTCCTAGAGGCATGGGTAGTGACTGTGAGAAGTCCACCGTGGAGCTCATATCCACGCTGACCATCGTAGAGTGGAGGGACCAGGACGCAGGGAGGGACCGGCCCTCAAACTAGTGGAGAAACAAAGAACTCAGCTAGTGAACCGGAGTATGTGGCTTTTGCAAGAAGCACAGTCACATCTGCACACATTTGCTGAAAAGGAAGCCATATAGGATTCAGGGAGGACTTAGCACTCACCGCCCAGCAGAATCCGTGGCTGCTGGCTTGGGACACTTTGTGGCAGGCGCAGGACAGGACAGGCGATAGCCAGCACAGAAAGACTGCCAGAGAAAGGAATATAAGAAAGAGGGTTCTGGAAATTGCACCCAAATTGCTTTAGGGTGACAGACCCTGCTCCAGTGACCGACCCTGGTCTGGCGACTGACCCTGGCCTGGCGACCGACCCTGCTCCGTAAACTGATGGCACTTTTGCAGGCCCACTACCCACCACCGACAGCGCCTAGGCCTTGCTTGGCATCCACAAATGTGCTCTGGGACTGGACGCCAGACATCTTAGGTGAGATACCAGCCCCACTGACACCAACAAGTGGGCCCCAGGAGGTGCACGCTGAGCCAGTGGTAATTAAAAGGGAACCCCAGGGGGCTGATATGATCGAGCGCCAAAGGAAAACCCCAGCCATCACGCGGGAAGAATATCACAGACAGTTGGCAGCAAAATATGATGCAGAAAGGAGGGCCCAGCAGGAAAAGAGGGAGAAGAGGAACCAACAGGCTAAGGCCTATGCCCGTAAGAACCAACACATTGACCAAGGCCAACTGCAGAAAAGGTGGTAATTGTCTTTACACCGGTGGTAGAGTCCACTACACTTGCACTGTATGGCACACCCGTTGCGCTATTTGATCCTGAACTTTCCCGGCCAGAGAGTGGCCAACACCAGGTACTGCCCTGGAAACAGCAGAAGTGAGCAAGAGATAGCATGTGACTGTAAATAGTTAATTAACTGAAAAGGTTAAAAGTAAAAGAGTCACAATGATCATGGACGGTGAGTGATCAAGAAACTTTCCATTGAAAATAGTTAGCACTTTTTAAAGTGCTCCTTATTGGTTTTACTACACCTATTTAGTGTGGGTAGAACCTTTCTTGTTAATGTTGTACCTCAGAACTAAAACAGTCTGGCGTGACCGAAGACGTGGTTCTAGATGGAGACCAGCTATGCTCTGAAGTCACGCCCAGAGCCTACGTGGGGGGTTTTGGGATGGTTCCCCCATAGTACACTGACTGGGGATCCCGGCTGGGGATCCCACTAAAGCTTGTTGAACTGCACTTACCATACAGATGTTTTATTGCACTTAATCTAAAAATGTTTTACTGAACTTAGTAGGAAAGTGTTTTGCTAATGTTTTATTGCCTTCAATAAGGACTGACCTGGTGAACTCAAGGAAGAGGTGTTCATTGAAAGCAGTATTAACCCCTTCATGACCGTGGGATTTTTCGTTTTTCCATTTTCGTTTTTCACTCCCCTCCTTCCCAGAGCCATAACTTTTTTATTTTTCCGTCAATTTGGCCATATGAGAGCTTATTTTTTGTTGGACGAGTTGTACTTTTGAATGACACCATTGGTTTTACCATGGCGTGTACTAGAAAACGGGAAAAAAATTCCAAGTGCGGTGAAATTGCAAAAAAAGTGCAATCCCACACTTGTTTTTTGTTTGTTTTTTTGCTAGGTTCACTAAATGATAAAACTGACCTTCCATTATGATTCTCCAGGTCAGTACGAGTTCATAGACACCTCACATGTCTAGGTTATGTTTTACCTAAGTGGTGAAAAAAAATTCCAAACTTTGCAAAAAAAATAATAAATAAAATTGCGCCATTTTCCGATACACGTAGCGTCTCCATTTTTCGTGATCTGGGGTCAGGTGAGGGCTTATTTTTTGTGTGCCGAGCTGGCATTTTTAATAATAGCATTTTGGTGCAGATACGTTCTTTTGATCGCCCGTTATTGCATTTTAATGCAATGTTGCGGTGACCAAAAAAACGTAATTCTGGCGTTTCGATTTTTTTTCTCGTTACGCCGTTTTGCGATCAGGTTAATGCTTTTTTTTATTGATAGATCGGGCGATTCTGAACGCGGCGATACCAAATATGTGTAGATTTGATGTTTTTTTTTTATTGATTTATTTTGATTGGGGCGAAAGGGGGGTGATTAAAACTTTTATATTTTTTTTATTTTTTTCACATTTTTTTTAACTTTTTTTTAACTTTTGCCATGCTTCTATAGCCTCCATGGGAGGCTAGAAGCAGGCACAGCCCGATCGGCTCTGCTACATAACAGCAATCATCAGATCGCTGTTATGTAGCTAAAATGCAGGTGTGCTGTAAGCGCCGACCACAGGGGGGCGCTCACAGCCACCGGCGATCAGTAACCATAGAGGTCTCAAGGACCTCTATGGTTACCTTCCTGACTCATCGCCGACCCCCGATCATGTGACGGGGGTCGGCGATGCGCTCATTTCCGGCCGCCCGGCCGGATGCGGTAGTTAAATGCCGCTGTCTGCGTTTGACAGCGGCATTTAACTAGTTAATAGCGGCAGGTGATCGCGATTTCACCCGCCGCTATTGCGCGCACATGTCAGCTGTAAAAAACAGCTGACATGTCGCGACTTTGATGTGCGCTCACCGCCGGAGCGCACATCAAAGCAGGGGACCCGACATCGGACGGTATAGTACGTCCGATGTCGGGAAGGGGTTAAAGTGTGCTAATGTCTTATTCCATATTTTATGCTTGATAGTTATGTTAAAGTAACGTTCAAATTTGAAAGTACCTCCCATAAAGGGAAGAAAGTTTTAACCTGTTGAATTGCAATTCAGAAAAATGTTTGCATGTTTTCTTATAACACCTGTTTTGCTCTGTTCCAGCCCGAGGACGTGCTGTGTTGAACAGGGGGGTATGTGGCGCCCCTGAGGGTCCAGTCGCCACAATGTACTGCACCTCACCCAGGTGTGGTATTCCGCTCTCAGGTAAGGAGGGGGCACGGCACAGAACCCTACACCTGCATCCAACACTAGACAATTCAGTCAGGGCCAGGCTGGATAGGAAAGGGTGTTGGAAGAGTGGGTGGGGAGAGCTTGTAGAAACATCAGCTTAGGCGGAGATTGTAAGAAAAGTGGAGCTGAGCAGCTCCTGGCAGACAGAAAGGAGTTCCCAGAAAGTGAGGGAACTGAAGAAAAGTGAAAGGACAGAAAGAACCGAAGGTTCATATACCTTCGTAATCTGTTGACATAATGATCGTTCATCAACTGATCGTGTTGACCCTCAATGTATTTGCACTCTCAACTCAGCCAGGCATTACACTATTTTGATAAAACTAGAGGGATAGCTCCATATTACACATACAGAAGTTTTTATGACACCCCATTCTAAATCCACAGTCATTAATATGGCGCTGGTCCCCCATTTGCAACTAAAACAACTTCCACGTTCCACTGCACACGGCTCTAGTGTTCTGGTCACTTTGTCGCTTTGAAAGATACATTTTTATTCAACTTTCCTATGCTCCTGAAATTCAGAACAACTCCGCATTGTAGATACTGATATTTCCACCTTGTCACTATGTGGGAGAAAGGAAGTAACATACTCTGGCTCATTTATATTTTTCTGCTTCAGGTATCATTTTTTTTGAGCCGTTTGACATTTTTTTTCCAATTCGAAATGCATGGAGTAAGCTGCCGCGGAATCAATAATAGTCAGGTCTCGTTGTATAGGAGAATGGGAACATAGAATTCATAGAACATTGTTTCTCTCAATTTACTAATATGATGGAATAGGATTTTTTTTTTTTATAACCGGCCTGTGTTAACATTATTTGGCCATACACCTTACAAATGTGTTTGTATACTAAAAAAAGTATATTAAACTGTTGCACTGTGCTTCTCATATGCATCTCAAAACAAGCGGTTAATGGTTTGGCTGCAGCAATTTTCGTAACAACACTAAAAAAGTATACATTGAAGCTTTTTTTTTACAATAAACGTCAAATTTAGACTCATAATCCAATGGTTTGTGGTTTTTCCTGATGAAGAGGCATGATCACCTTGAAACGCATTAACAAAACCGCATCCATACCGCATCTGGTCTCCTATTGTATATTGGATTCTCAGCAGCACAGTTTTACATTTACAAGCCTACAACCTGCAGTAACCACCGATCGACCAAACTGCTGCACGACCAGCTCTACCCTCACCTATTGTATCCTCACCCATCCCTTGAAGATTGTGAGTCCTCGCGAGCATGGTCCTCTCTCCTCCTGTACCAGTCGTGACTTGTATTGTTTAAGATTATTGTACCTGTTTTTTATTATGTATACCCCTCCTCACATGTAAAGCGCCATGAAATAAGTGGCACTATAATAATAAATAATAATAATCTCCAAGTTTGCTTACTATTTGGTGGATCTGCAGCAGCCATCTTTGCTTTACAAGCTAACAAAGGGGGTGGATGTGACTTTCACAAACCCGGTGGAGCAAAGCCTGTTTTTCCTTTTCCTTTTGTAATCCAGATAAGACCCTATTGCGCTTATTGTCATTCCAGTTTTTATCTACATACGTGCAGGCAGATTTTGTCCTTGGTCTTATTCGGACCACAGTCTGCAAGGCAACATTAACCAATAAGCAATCATGGAGATTCACTTTAATTAAAATATCAAATTCAAAATACCATCCTGAGCCATTGTGACTGAGTACATCCTGAGAATGATACTCTGGCCATGTGCACCTATCTGTCTACCACAGGACCATGTATAACCCTCAGGTCTCAAATATGATATGCAGTGCACTTATATACACTTTTATACACTGTATTCTTTAGGCAGAGTTCATATATTTTTAGCCCCTGCTTAGCGTGTACACCACGTGGTAAGCTCATTTTTTAGCCATAGGAGTTTGTATGGCATCAGTTGGAGGTATACATTGGGAGCTTTTCTTTGCATGGGCAGTCCTATCGTTCAGTGGTTAGGACTGTTGCTTTGCAGTGCTGGGGTCCCGGGTTCAACTCCCTCCGAGGACAACATCTACAAGGTGTTTGTATGTTTTCCTTGTGCTTGCATGGGTTTTCTCCCACACTCCAAAGACATAGTGACTGGGAATTTAGATAGTGAGTCCCAATGAGGACAGTGATACTGAATATAATAATAATAATAATTTTTATTTATATAGCGCCAACATATTCCGCAGCGCTTTACAACTTATAGAGGGGACTTGTACAGACAATAGACATTACAGCATAACAGAAATCACAGTTCAAAATAGATATCAGGAGGAATGAGGGCCCTGCTCACAAGCTTACAAACTATGAGGAAAAGGGGAGACACGAGAGGTGGATGGTAACAATTGCTTTAGTTATTTGGACCAGCCATAGTGTAAGGCTCGGGTGTTCATGTAAAGCTGCATGAACCAGTTAACTGCCTAAGTATGTAGCAGTACAGACACAGAGGGCTATTAACTGCATAAAGTGTATGAGAACACGATGCAAGGAACCTGATTATGTGTTTTGTTTTTTGTTTTTCTATTTTTAATAGGCCACACAGGGATAGTTAGGTTAATGCGTTGAGGCGGTAGGCCAGTCTGAACAAATGCATTTTTAGGGCATGCTTAAAACTGTGGGGATTGGGGATTAATCGTATTAACCTAGGTAGTGCATTCCAAAGAATCGGCGCAGCACATGTAAAGTCTTGGAGACGGGAGTGGGAGGTTCTGAATATTGAGGATGCTAACCTGAGGTCATTAGCGGAGCGGAGGGCACGGGTAGGGTGGTAGACTGAGACCAGAGAGGAGATGTAGGGTGGTGCTGAGCCATGGAGTGCTTTGTGGATGAGGGTAGTAGTTTTGTACTGGATTCTGGAGTGGATGGGTAGCCAGTGTAATGACTGGCACAAGGTAGAGGCATCGGTGTAACGGTTGGTGAGGAATATGATCCTGGCAGCAGCATTCAGGACAGATTGGAGCGGGGAGAGTTTGGTAAGAGGGAGGCCGATGAGTAGAGAGTTACAATAGTCCAGACGGGAATGAATAAGAGAAACAGTAAGAGTTTTTGCAGAGTCGAAAGTAAGAAAAGGGCGAATTCTAGAAATGTTTTTGAGATGCAGATAAGAAGAGCGAGTCAGTGATCGGATGTGGGGGTGAATGAAAGCTCGGAATCAAGGATGACCCCAAGGCAGCGGGCATGTTGCTTTGGAGTAATGATTGAACCGCACACGGAGATGGCAATGTCAGGCAAAGGTAGGTTAGTAGAGGGAGAGAACACGAGGAGTTCAGTTTTTGACAGGTTCAGTTTCAGATAGAGGGAGGACATGATGTTAGAGACAGCGGTGAGACAATCACTGGTGTTTTCTAAGAAGGTCGGAGTGAAAGCAGGAGAAGAGGTGTATAATTGGGTGTCATCAGCATAGAGATGGTACTGGAACCCAAATCTACTGATTGTTTGTCCAATAGGGGCAGTATACAAAGAGAAGAGGAGGGGGCCTAGGACTGATCCTTGAGGAACCCCAACAGTAAGGGGAAGGTGAGAGGAGGAGGAACCAGCAAAACATACAGTGAAGGATCGGTCAGAGAGATAGGAGGAGAACCAAGAGAGAACGGTGTCCTTGATGCCGATGGAGCGGAGCATAGTGAGGAGGAGCTGATGATCCACAGTGTCGAATTGAAGTCGGTAAAGCGATGTAGAAATTGAAGCTGCTATAAAACTAAGTAAAATAAATAAATATACATAAAATATAGGCACTTAAGATGGTCTGCATACGTCCTTACTGATACATTCCTATGTGCTTTGCTACTCAAGTAGAGCTCAGTAACATGGGTGGCTGAAGGAGGTCTGCTCACATTTAGTGAAGGCCCTGTGTCTGCCATGTTAGTACACCTATGAAGCACATTGTGTGGTTGGGTTTCATAAGAGACTTGGAATTGTATAGTAGACTACAATATTGCAGCCGTGTATTCAATTCTATAAGCAAGTGACTTTAAGACAAAAAAGGGAAGTAATAAAAAATGAAGAAAAAAAAATTATAAACGTTTAAATCATTTAACTTCGTCTGAAATGCAAAAAATCTAAAACCTCTTTTATATATTTAGTATCTCTGCATGAAAAATTTTCCAAAATAATAAAATGTAAAAACTATTTAGCTGTATTTGACATTCACGCTGCCCTAGGCACTTTAAGCAGTCACTCCCCCAATTGAGAAGTCAGACAAAGGCCACAGACAGCTGTGAGTGTTACACGTACAGATTCTATCCATATTTTTAATGGCTACAACAGATAACCATTATAGTCTACGAGGCAGGTCACATATCTGTGTTTTTTTCTCGGACTGTGTGCCCGTGCAAAACCCATGGAGATTTGTCAATTTTTCTACAGTACAACATATGAAAAGTACTAATACAAGTCTATGGGTCCATAAAAAACACATATAACACTGTGTGGCAGGTCGGATCACTCAGCTGCTTCCCGAGGTAGACACAGGAACACTTGGTATTAAAGACTCCGGGTGGTTTAATGCTTCATAAACCACAAAGCAAAGTAATAGCTCAAAACAGCCTTTCTGGTATAAATGAAAATAAAAAGTCCATACAAACAGTCCTTCCCAGTATGGCTCCAGCCCTCTGTGCTGCACAACACTTCAACTCCCGCCAGAGCTTGCACCTGGAGACTTTGTTCCTCCAAACAAACAACAGAGAAAAAAAACATAGTCGCTGGACATTTAACTCTGCCAACCACACCCTCCAGTCCATCTCTCACCTACTCACCAAAAAACCCAGATGTTTGTAGTGACTGGTTTAACCCCCTTCAGCACATATTATGCTGGAGAAACATGATACATATCTCCCTTAACACACAGCACCAGTGACCCTGTCACATATCCACCCTCTCTGCCCAAAGCCAGGCGTTTTAGCACCTTCAGACACCAAACAGGAAATTCGGGAGAGAGCATCTGCGTTATCATATTACTTCCTGGGTCTATGCTCTACGTGGAAACTGAAATCTTGGAGACCTAAGAACCACCTAGTCACCCCAACATTCTTACCCTTCTTTTCCCTCAACCATCTCAGAGGGGCATGGTCTGACACTTGCCTAAACCTATGGCCTAACAGATAATATTTCAGTGTATCTACTGCCCAAGGGGTTGCCAGCGATTCCCGATCGCACCATGGCTTGAGCAAATTCACATTATATATTTGGTGCAGCTTCCTTCGACCAGGCTGGTGTATCTTGCATTTCACCTTGCCCAGTTTTTCCACCACCTCATATGGGCCTTGCTACTTGGCTAGGAACTTGCTCAGCCTCACTGAACAGTTATACACCCTTGCCTATGCCTCCTGTGCCTGGATAAGATGTACCTTTACGATAGGCATTACTTTCATCATCCTCTCATGTAACTGGACGACATGCTCTATGATGCTTCGGTGCACTGTGACCTCGACTTCCCAGGTTTCCTTGGCCATGTCCAGGAGCCCTCACGGACATCAACCATACAGAGGCTAGAATGCCGAGAAGTCTGTGGAGGCTTGAGGAACTTTTCTGACAGAGAAAAGCAGAAACGGAACGCAAACAGATAGTCCCAGTCTCGACAATCCTTCTCAATGACCTTCTTGAGCATGGCCTTTAAAGTCTTATTGAAGCACTTTATTAGGCTGTCTGTGGATGGTAGACTAAGGTTCATGGCTGGGCAATTTGAACACAACCCCCTCATAACATTGCTCATGAAAGGGGTTCCCTGGTCTGTCAAAATCTCCTCCAAAAAAAGCAAGTCCTAGCAAAACTATGGACAAGTTCCCGGGCGATACTCTTGGCCAAAGAGTTCCTTAGTGGTACTGCTACAGGGTGTCTAAAAGCCTCTGCCGGTATGGTCCTGGAACCAGCAGCTGCTCCACTATCTCACCTCCTCTCAGTGTAGTCACCTGATACAGTAGCTCACAATTGACTGCAAAGAGCAACCCCATCTATCACAGACACATTTTCAAATGCTTCTTTCAGGGTAAAGTATCGCATTTGAGCAGTCCCAAAGTTTTCCCCAGAAACCCCCAGTTCAGGAACCTTGACCTCACTGGTCACCGTCTCATCTTCATCATCTGCCAGGACACACAGGGGAACTCATTCACCTCCGACTGCGATGGGGATTCATCGGGGTTAAGCTAGCTCCTGTCTAAGTAACTTAGCATCCCCACCTTCCCCACAAGTCCCAATACACACACTCTGCACCTGTCTATCTAACACACCCTGTACCCCCATGCACCCTTCCATCTCACACAACCTGCACCTTCTTGCACCCCTCTATCTCACATACCCTGTATCCTTTTGAATCCCTCTCTCACACCCTGTAACTTCTTGCTCCCCTCTCTTTCACATCCTGTAACCCCTTGCTCACCTTTCTCTCATGCACACTGCACCCCCTTCTTACATACTATATATACCCCACGCACCATGCATCCCCTTATCACACACTCTATACCCCCTCGCACCAATCTATCTCACACACCCTGCACCCCCTTGTACTCCTCTATCTCAGGCACCCTGTACACCCTTGCAACCCACTCTCACGCACCCTGTACACCCTTGCACCCCTCTATCTTACACACCATTCACCCTCTTGCACCACTCTATCTCAAACACCCCGCACTCCTCTGCCGCTGCCCGGACTACTCTATTTCCCACAACCTGTACCCCGACATACACCTTTGTCAGTCTGCACCCCCATTGCCCACACAGCCTGCTGTTGTGAATTTACCTTTTGGCTCCCTCTAGTGGTTACTAGTGATTTTACTCTGGGTATGTCATTCATCCCTTGTATGCTCACCTGGGTCGTTAGGTCAGGGGTGTTGCTATATAAGCTCCCTGGACCTTCAGTTCAATGCCTGGCAACGTTGTAATCAGAGCTAATCTGTTGTGCTCTTGTCTTCTGATCCTGGTTCCTGCTAAATTAAGCTAAGTCTGCTTTCTTGCTTTTTGCTATTTGTTTTTGTTTGCATTTTTGTCCAGCTTGTACATAATCTGTATCTTAACCTTGCTGGAAGCTCTAGGGAGGCTGGAGTTCTCCCCCCGGGCCGTTAGACGGTTCGGGGGTTCTTGTATCTCCAGTGTGGAATTTTGTTAGGGTTTTTGTTGACCATATAAGTTATCTTACTACATTCTGCTATTAGTAAGTGGGCCTCTCTTTGCTAAACCTAGTTCATCTCTGTGTTTGTCATTTCCTCTTACCTCACCGTTATTATTTGTGGGGGGCTTGTATCCGACTTTTGGGGTCTATTCTCTGGAGGCAAGAGAGGTCTTTGTTTTCCTCTTCTAGGGGTAGTTAGTCCTCCGGCTGGCGCGAGACATCTAGCGACCAACGTAGGCATGTTCTCCGGCTACTTCTAGTGTTGGCGTTAGGAGTAGTTATATGGTCAACCCAGTTACCACTGCCCTATGAGCTGGATTTTTGTACGTCGCAGACTTACTTGTTCCTCTGAGACCCTCGCCATTGGGGTCATAACAGTTTGCCAGGCCCATATTAAATGTTAAATGCATTGTAGAAGCGGGATTATAAGAAAGAAAGTTCTGAGTTTTTTTTTCTCTCTCTCATTTTTTTTTTTCTTTTCCCCTTTACCCCTGAGTGGCTTGTGTTTGCTGCAGACATGAATGTCCAGACCTTGATTACAAGTGTGGATCAGCTTGCGGCTCGTGTGCAGGGCATACAAGAGTATGTTATCAGAAATCCTGTGTCAGAACCTAAGATACCGATTCCTGAACCGTTTTCCGGAGACCGATTTAAATTTAGAAATTTCAGGAATAATTGTAAATTGTTTTTGTCCCTGAAACCCTGTTCATCTGGAGACTCCGCTCAGCAAGTAAAAATTGTTATTTCTTTTTTACGGGGCGACCCTCAGGATTGGGCTTTCTCGCTGGCGCCAGGAGATCCGGCATTGGCTGACATTGATGCATTTTTTCTGGCGCTTGGTTTGCTTTATGAGGAACCCAATCTTGAGATTCAGGCAGAAAAAGCCTTGCTGGCGATGTCTCAGGGCCAGGACGAGGCTGAAGTGTATTGCCAAAAATTTCGGAAATGGTCCGTGCTGACCCAGTGGAACGAGTGTGCATTGGCTGCAAATTTTAGAAATGGCCTTTCTGAAGCCATTAAGAATGTGATGGTGGGTTTTCCCATTCCCACAGGTCTGAATGATTCTATGGCCCTGGCTATTCAAATCGACCGGCGGTTGCGGGAGCGCAAGACCGCAAATTCCCTCATGGTGTTGTCTGAACAGGCACCTGATTTAATGCAATGTGATAGAATCCTGACTAGAAATGAGCGGAAAATTCATAGACGCCAGAATGGCTTGTGTTACTACTGTGGTGATTCTACACATGTTATCTCAGCATGCTCTAAACGTCTTACTAAGGTTGTTAGTCCGGTCGCCATTGGTAATTTGCAACCTAAGTTTATTCTATCTGTAACTTTGATTTGCTCACTGTCATCGTATCCTGTCATGGCGTTTGTGGACTCAGGTGCTGCCCTGAGCCTTATGGATCTGTCATTTGCCAAGCGCTGCGGATTTGTTCTTGAGCCATTGGAAAATCCTATCCCTCTTAGGGGTATTGATTCTACGCCATTGGCAAAAAATAAACCGCAGTTTTGGACACAGGTTACCATGTGCATGACTCCCGAACATCGGGAGGTAATACGTTTTCTTGTTCTGCATAAAATGCATGATTTGGTTGTTTTGGGTTTGCCATGGTTACAGACCCATAATCCAGTCTTGGACTGGAAGGCTATGTCAGTGTCAAGTTGGGGCTGCCATGGAATTCATGGAGATTCCCTGCCCTTGTCTATTGCTTCTTCTACGCCTTCGGAAGTTCCGGCGTATTTGTCTGATTATCAGGATGTCTTCAGCGAGTCTAAGTCCAGTGCACTGCCTCCTCATAGGGAATGTGACTGTGCAATAGATTTGATTCCTGGCAGTAAGTTTCCTAAGGGGAGACTGTTTAATCTGTCGGTACCTGAACATACCGCGATGCGTTCATATATCAAGGAGTCTCTTGAGAAGGGGCATATCCGTCCTTCTTCTTCCCCTCTTGGTGCGGGATTCTTTTTTGTGGCCAAAAAGGACGGATCTTTGAGGCCTTGTATTGACTATCGGCTTTTAAATAAGATCACTGTCAAATTTCAGTATCCTTTGCCGCTGTTGTCAGATTTGTTTGCCCGGATTAAAGGTGCCAAGTGGTTCACCAAGATAGACCTTCGTGGTGCGTACAACCTTGTGCGCATTAGGCAGGGCGATGAATGGAAAACCGCATTCAATACGCCCGAAGGTCATTTTGAGTACTTGGTGATGCCATTTGGGCTCTCTAATGCCCCTTCAGTTTTTCAGTCCTTCATGCATGACATTTTCCGGAAGTATCTGGATAAATTTTTGATTGTTTATCTGGATGATATTCTGTTTTTTTCTGATGATTGGGACTCGCATGTGGAGCAGGTCAGGATGGTTTTTGAGATTCTGCGTGAAAATTCTTTGTTTGTAAAAGGCTCAAAGTGTCTCTTTGGTGTACAGAAGGTTCCCTTTTTGGGGTTCATTTTTTCCCCTTCTGCTGTGGAGATGGATCCAGTCAAGGTCCGAGCTATTCATGATTGGACTCAACCCTCGTCAGTTAAGAGTCTTCAGAAGTTCTTGGGTTTTGCTAACTTCTACCGTCGTTTTATCGCAAATTTCTCTAGCGTTGTTAAACCGCTGACGGATATGACCAAGAAAGGCTCTGATGTAGCTAACTGGGCTCCTGCTGCCGTGGAGGCTTTCCAGGAGTTGAAACGCCGATCTACTTCGGCGCCTGTTTTGTGCCAGCCTGACGTCTCACTTCCCTTTCAGGTTGAGGTGGATGCTTCGGACATTGGGGCAGGGGCCGTTTTGTCGCAGAGAGGCCCTGGTTGCTCTACTATGAGGCCTTGTGCCTTTTTCTCTAGGAAGTTTTCGCCGGCAGAGCGAAATTATGATGTGGGCAATCGGGAGTTGTTGGCCATGAAGTGGGCATTTGAGGAGTGGCGTCATTGGCTCGAGGGTGCTAAGCATCGTGTGGTGGTCTTGACTGATCACAAAAATCTGATGTATCTTGAGTCTGCTAAACGCCTGAATCCTAGACAGGCCCGCTGGTCATTGATTTTCTCCCGTTTTGACTTTGTGGTCTCGTATTTACCAGGTTCTAAGAATGTGAAGGCCGATGCTCTGTCTAGGAGCTTTGTGCCTGATGCTCCTGGAGTCGCTGAACCTGTGGGTATTCTTAAGGAAGGAGTTATCGTGTCTGCTATTTCTCCAGATCTGCGACGTGTGTTGCAGAGATTTCAGGCTGGTAGGCCTGACTCTTGTCCACCTGACAGATTGTTTGTGCCTGCTAGATGGACCAGCAGAGTCATTTCTGAGGTTCATTCCTCGGTGTTGGCAGGACACCCGGGAATTTTTGGCACCAGAGATCTGGTGGCCAGGTCCTTTTGGTGGCCTTCCTTGTCAAGGGATGTGCGGTCATTTGTGCAGTCCTGTGGTACTTGTGCCCGAGCTAAGCCTTGTTGCTCTCGTGCCAGCGGGTTGCTCTTGCCCTTGCCTGTCCCGAAGAGACCTTGGACACACATCTCTATGGATTTCATTTCGGATCTTCCGGTGTCTCAGGGCATGTCTGTCATCTGGGTGATATGTGATCGTTTCTCCAAGATGGTCCATCTGGTTCCTTTGCCTAAGCTGCCTTCCTCTTCTGATCTGGTTCCTGTGTTCTTCCAGAACGTGGTTCGTTTGCACGGCATTCCTGAGAATATTGTGTCGGACAGAGGATCCCAGTTTGTTTCCAGGTTCTGGCGATCCTTTTGTGGTAGGATGGGCATTGATTTGTCGTTTTCGTCCGCTTTCCATCCCCAGACTAACGGACAAACGGAGCGAACTAATCAGACTCTGGAGGCCTATTTGAGGTGTTTTGTCTCTTCTGATCAGGATGATTGGGTGACCTTCTTGCCGTTGGCTGAATTTGCCCTTAATAATCGGGCTAGTTCCGCCACCTTGGTTTCGCCATTTTTCTGCAACTCTGGTTTCCATCCTCGTTTTTCCTCGGGACATGTGGAGCCTTCTGACTGTCCTGGGGTGGATTCCGTGGTGGATAGGTTGCAGCGGATCTGGAGTCATGTGGTGGACAACTTGAAGTTGTCACAGGAGAAGGCTCAGCGTTTTGCCAACCGCCGCCGCGGTGTGGGTCCCCGACTTCGCGTTGGGGATTTGGTATGGCTGTCTTCTCGATTTGTTCCTATGAAGGTCTCCTCTCCCAAATTTAAGCCTCGCTTCATTGGTCCTTACAAGATATTGGAAATCATTAATCCTGTATCCTTTCGCCTGGATCTTCCGGTGTCGTTTGCCATTCACAACGTATTTCATAGGTCCTTGTTGCGGCGGTACGTTGTGCCTGTGGTTCCTTCTGCTGAGCCTCCTGCTCCGGTGTTGGTTGAGGGCGAGTTGGAGTACGTGGTGGAGAAGATCTTAGATTCTCGTCTCTCCAGGCGGAGGCTTCAGTACCTGGTCAAGTGGAAGGGCTATGGTCAGGAGGATAATTCCTGGGTGGTCGCCTCTGATGTGCATGCGGCCGATTTAGTTCGTGCCTTTCACGCCGCTCATCCTGATCGCCCTGGTGGTCTTGGTGAGGGTTCGGTGACCCCTCACTAAGGGGGGGGGGTACTGTTGTGAATTTACCTTTTGGCTCCCTCTAGTGGTTACTAGTGATTTTACTCTGGGTATGTCATTCATCCCTTGTATGCTCACCTGGGTCGTTAGGTCAGGGGTGTTGCTATATAAGCTCCCTGGACCTTCAGTTCAATGCCTGGCAACGTTGTAATCAGAGCTAATCTGTTGTGCTCTTGTCTTCTGATCCTGGTTCCTGCTAAATTAAGCTAAGTCTGCTTTCTTGCTTTTTGCTATTTGTTTTTGTTTGCATTTTTGTCCAGCTTGTACATAATCTGTATCCTAACCTTGCTGGAAGCTCTAGGGAGGCTGGAGTTCTCCCCCCGGGCCGTTAGACGGTTCGGGGGTTCTTGTATCTCCAGTGTGGAATTTTGTTAGGATTTTTGTTGACCATATAAGTTATCTTACTACATTCTGCTATTAGTAAGTGGGCCTCTCTTTGCTAAACCTAGTTCATCTCTGTGTTTGTCATTTCCTCTTACCTCACCGTTATTATTTGTGGGGGGCTTGTATCCGACTTTTGGGGTCTATTCTCTGGAGGCAAGAGAGGTCTTTGTTTTCCTCTTCTAGGGGTAGTTAGTCCTCCGGCTGGCGCGAGACATCTAGCGACCAACGTAGGCATGTTCCCCGGCTACTTCTAGTGTTGGCGTTAGGAGTAGTTATATGGTCAACCCAGTTACCACTGCCCTATGAGCTGGATTTTTGTACGTCGCAGACTTACTTGTTCCTCTGAGACCCTCGCCATTGGGGTCATAACAGCCTGCATCCCTCTATCACATACACTCTGCACTCCCCAAGTACCAACTCCCTCATTACCTCTCACAAGTTTCCCCATCTTCTCCAGGTTCTTCTGCAGCTTCCAGCCAGCAAAACTACGTAGCTGCGCCCCTTAGAGTCAAATGATCATGACTTCATTGCAAGTCCTGTAACATTCTGATATATTTTCTTTAAGCAAGGAGATCTTTAGTGCTCCTCTGTCCCTTCTGGGTGTTTGCATATTGAATTCCTCCTCCCTCTAAAAAAAACACCAAAGGGAAGGGGGATTTTTTAAAAATATTATTTTTGCCTTCACGATGGTGCCACCCCCTCAACCTGTCACCTAGGCACCTGCCCTTCAGTGCCTAATGGCTAATACGGTCCTGCTCATGCGGGAGATTCCTTCAAGGGAAAAAAAATGATAGAATCGTCTTTTTGTCTTTATGTCAGGTCCCCAAAAAAATAGAAAGATCATAATATCGTAGGGAAAATAAAATTATATTAATATAATCTAGTCTCAGAATATAGTATCTTAAGTCAAACTTTATTTTTTGTAAATTTTTTATCTTTTATGTATATATATATATATATATATATATATATATATATATATATATATATATATATATACAGGTCCTTCTCAAAAAATTAGCATATAGTGTTAAATTTCATTATTTACCATAATGTAATGATTACAATTAAACTTTCATATATTATAGATTCATTATCCACCAACTGAAATTTGTTAGGTCTTTTATTGTTTTAATACTGATGATTTTGGCATACAACTCCTGATAACCCAAAAAACCTGTCTCAATAAATTAGCATATTTCACCCGGCCAATCAAATAAAAGTGTTTTTTAATAACAAACAAAAAACCATCAAATAATAATGTTCAGTTATGCACTCAATACTTGGTTGGGAATCCTTTGGCAGAAATGACTGCTTCAATGCGGCGTGGCATGGAGGCAATCAGCCTGTGACACTGCTGAGATGTTATGGAGGCCCAGGATGCTTCAATAGCGGCCTTAAGCTCATCCAGAGTGTTGGGTCTTGCGTCTCTCAACTTTCTCTTCACAATATCCCACAGATTCTCTATGGGGTTCAGGTCAGGACAGTTGGCAGGCCAATTGAGCACAGTAATACCATGGTCAGTAAACCATTTACCAGTGGTTTTGGCACTGTGAGCAGGTGCCAGGTCGTGCTGAAAAATGAAATCTTCATCTCCATAAAGCATTTCAGCCGAGGGAAGCATGAAGTGCTCCAAAATCTCCTGATAGCTAGCTGCATTGACCCTGCCCTTGATGAAACACAGTGGACCAACACCAGCAGCTGACATGGCACCCCACACCATCACTGACTGTGGGTACTTGACACTGGACTTCAGGCATTTTGGCATTTCCTTCTCCCCAGTCTTCCTCCAGACTCTGGCACCTTGATTGATGACATGCAAAATTTGTTTTCATCAGAAAAAAGTACTTGGGACCACTTAGCAACAGTCCAGTGCTGCTTCTCTGTAGCCCAGGTCAGGCGCTTCTGCCGCTGTTTATGGTTCAAAAATGGCTTTACCTGGGGAATGCGGCACCTGTAGCCCATTTCCTGCACACGCCTGTGCACGTTGGCTCTGGATGTTTCCACACCAGACTCAGTCCACTGCTTCCTCAGGTTCCCCAAGGTCTGGAATCGGTCCTTCTCCACAATCTTCCTCAGGGTCCGGTCACCTCTTCTCGTTGTACAGCGTTTTCTGCCACATTGTTTCCTTCCAACAGACTTACCATTGAGGTGCCTTGATACAGCACTCTGGGAACAGCCTATTTGTTGAGAAATTTCTTTCTGGGTCTTACCCTCTTGCTTGAGGGTGTCAATGATGGCCTTCTTGACATCTGTCAGGTCGCTAGTCTTACCCATGATGGGGATTTTGAGTAATGAACCAGGCAGGGAGTTTTTAAAAGCCTCAGGTATCTTTTGCATGTGTTTAGAGTTAATTAGTTGATTCAGAAGATTAGGGTAATAGGTCGTTTAGAGAACCTTTTCTTGATATGCTAATTTATTGAGACAGGTTTTTTGGGTTATCAGGAGTTGTATGCCAAAATCATCAGTATTAAAACAATAAAAGACCTGACAAATTTCAGTTGGTGGATAATGAATCTATAATATATGAAAGTTTAATTGTAATCATTACATTATGGTAAATAATGAAATTTAACACTATATGCTAATTTTTTGAGAAGGACCTGTACAACTATATAGATTTAGTATCACCATAACCATACTGTCCCAAAAAAATTAAGTTACCAAGTAGTTTCTTACAGCACCGCCTTAAAAGAAAGACCGTAGAAACAATTGTGTTTTCCAATTCCACCCCACTTGGAATTTTTCACTGTTTTTTTTCAAGCCAACGCATGGTAAAATGAATGGAGTCGTTCAAAAGTGCAAACTTGTCCAGCAAAAAGAGAAGCAATGAAAAAATAAAGAATAAAAAAGCTATGGCTGTCAAAAGGCGAAGAGGAAAAAACAAAATTTAACTAAAAAGTAAAAAGGATAAATGGCTGCGTCTCCAAGGGGTTAATAGACTGCATTGAACAAAAATATAAGAAATAGAGCTGGAGAATAATAAAATCATACATTAGCATGCTACTATTAATACTATTAATATTAACTGATACAAATTTTTGAGTTGTAGCAGAACTACATGCTCCATGATGCACAGTAAGCTGTAGGCAGCAGGACCATATGCAGACTGCCCCAGTGTCAATAGAGATACCGTGCTTCAACATCTTTGGTGCCAAAGGTTGCTCATCCTTGCCTTACAAATTGAGCAGAACATTGGCTGTACAGACAGGGGTCAGATGTTTGTTGTACTTTAAAGCCCAACCAACCAGAAAACTTTACCTTAGCCTTTGTCCTGCTTGGGTATTCACTGCCGTTCTTCACTGAATGCCACAGATCTCGCTAGGAAATCCCAAATCAATTTCTACCATGCACCATACTGCAGCTTTAAATTGTCTTATTGGCTCTTTTTCCCCCTAATTACGTGTTTGGCTTAATTTCTCCAGCTCGAGATTTTTGCAGCTTCATCAGTCATTGAATTTTCCTGAGCTGTACACAAGTCCTTGTTGTACTGCTGGATGGAAAATCATAAAAGAACTTAAATATCCCCTGCAATAACTTACAGTAGTCATCATTTCAGATGAGAGAATTAAAAGGATAAATGGATTGATCTCGCCACGTTTTATTAGGAAGCCATATAAAAAGGTTGTTAGTGAGAGGCAGAAAATATTTTGCTGCAGACATTCTCTGTGTGGACATCTGATGAATAAACCATCCATCACCTAAATGTTGCCGCACGATTATATGCAAAATGCTGAATGTTACATTTGTGAGAAGAGCGTGATTTCAGATGCAAGGAATCTTTTTATATTATAGCCGTACATTAGGCAGTACTTACCGAGCACATATGTCACGCGAGAGACGTATGCAGATCACGGACATTCTCATTAGGACTTCAGCGCCAGTTATTATTTCATGGTACTTTTCAATTCTAAATTTATGGCACAACACAAGGACGTAATTTGTGAATTTTCAGAGGTGGAAAATGTCGTAATTTAATTTTTTTTAGGAAGGTCAATGTCTGATATATGCATACAATAGTTTGGGAGAAAAGTGAAAAAAATAGAGATATTATTACGATCTTTTGTCATTTTATAAATGTATTTACTTATATAGCCCCAATAATTCCACAGTACTTTACATACATTATTGTTCCTGTCCCCAATGGGGCTCACAATCTAGATCCCCTATCAGTTTGTCTTTGGAGTGTGGGAGGAAACTGGAGAACCCGGAGGAAACCCACACAAACACGGGGAAAATATACAACTTCTTGCAGATGTTGTCCTTGGTAGGATTTGATCCCAGAACCCTAGTGCTGCAAGGCAACAGTGCTGACCACTGAGCCACCGTGCTGCCTTTATGAATGCTGATATCTAAGGTTAGGTTCACATGTACTCTAAAATCCTCCTCTAAAATCAATTTAAAATTGTTTTATAAGATTTTTCAAAAATATGTTTTACATTTTGTTCCAATAAGGTTTTATAAACATCGCCATGTTCAAAAAGAAGAGGCAAAGAAGTAGCATTGCTCTTGGCATACACTCAAAACTTGACACTGTGAAGTGAAGAATGCAAAACCCAGTGTGGAAAAAAACACTTAAGGAACCTCCTCAAATCTGCGTCACAAAATGCTTAGGATATGTGCACACGTTGCGGATTTTGCTGCGGATTCGCAGCTGTTTTCCCTGAGTTTACAGTACCATGTAAACCTATGGTAAACAAAATCCGGGTGCATATGCAGTGGACAAAAACACGCGGAAACGCTGCGTTGTTTATTCCACAGCATGTCAATTCTTTGTGCAGATTCCGCAGCGGTTTACACCTGCTCCATAATAGGAATCCGCAGGTGTAAAACCGCAGGTGGAATCCGCACAAAATCTGCAAATAAATAGCAGTAAATCTGCGGTAATTCTGCAGGTAATCCGCAGTGTGGTTTATCTGTGGATTTACCAAAATCATTCCGGAAAAATTCACATCACTTTCCGCAACGTGTGCACGTGGGCCTAAAGGGAAACCGCAGCTGATACATGCTGACCGATCCACAGACTCTGGCTGTAGGATTTCTGTCATGTATGTTTGACTCTGGTGAGCTGCGGCGTTTCAGACCAAGCCACAATGGAGACTAGTGGGACAGGTGGGTCCCCGATGGCTTCTCTCAGCCCACTGCCCTGGAGTGACAAATCTCTCCTTCTGTGCATGTATAGGGAGAGATGGAGCGCCCCTACGTTAAGTGAAATGGGGTAGTCGGCACCGGGTCTATCTCTTCTCGGTTCTGGGGATGTCACGGTGGCCCGACCCAGTCCGTGGCCCTTCTGAGGGGCGTCCAATTAAAGGGGTTTGTTTGTCTGGTGTTCGTGACGCCACCTGTGGTACTCGGTCAGGGTGACCGACGCTGCTTAGGGGTCCGCTGGGGTGATGGAATGGCAGCTAGATGGTATACCTTCCCACAGGTGAAGTGTATCCCCAGGGCTTCCCAGATGTGTAGGTGGTGATGGTGGACGATGTAAGGCGCAATGAATAATGAGGACACAAGGTTGCAGTCTCTTTACCTTTTACTGAAGACTTCAGCGTCCACAGTCCAGAGTACCGTTCACAGGGCAGGCAGAGTCCGGCCGGTTCGAAGGCATATCGAGAGTTCTCTTAACCAGGTGGAAATCAGTAGCCTTCCTACTAGTGCCTGTGTGTTGTAGTACCTCCCTGCTGAGCACCACGGGATAGTCCTCACTACTTTCGTAGATGTTTCTGATGTTCTCTCTCTCTCTCTGTCCCCCAGATGGTATGAATAGGACAACCCGTATGACTGGGATAGACTGGGGCTTGTTTGTAGGGACCCTAGAGATGCCCCAACCCCCACAATTTGCCACCGTGTCTTCTTAGGTATTAAGGTCGGGCAGCCAACTTGGAATTCGCTGTCCTGCCGGTCTCTGAAGTAAATATACTTACTATGTACTATTTTTTCTGACTTGAATGCCCCGCCCTTCACCATGCTGTGATTTTAATTATATCCAAACACAGTTGGTTCTGAGCTTCCTATAAAAGCAGGCTTTACCATGTTATTAGCCATAGGTAAGTGTTCACACTAGGCAGTCAGCTCAGGTACCCATCCGTTTTGAGCTTACCTTGACGTTTGGTGGATGGGCTCACAACTTTTGGCCAAATCTTGTGCTAAGAATCTCATGTGTTTTTTCATAAATTTCACAAGCCATTATGCTATTCACATTTCATGTATTGCACATTTCATTGCTTTAGCACAGTAAATTTTGAGTGCAGCCATTGATCTATTTGGTCTCTGAAGTAATGCGTAGAGTCTATTACTCCCTCGGTGTTCCGGCCACCGGCTACGCGCCTCAGTAGGAGGCTGCCGATCTTGGGGCAGAACTCCTCCCGGTGTTATCTCCTTGTGCTGTGACTTCGTTTCTCACTCTCCACAATACACTTCTCTTCATGTCCTTTCTTAGGATGCTGCCGCAAGTGGGACAGGCGCAGCTCCGTAGCTCTCTATCTCGTGCTAGGCCTCTGCCAGGATCCCACCCCTGACAGGGACCCTCTGTCTGCAGCTCAGATGTTCCTCCTTTTTCCCCCTGTCTGCCTGATAGGTCCTCTCTGGGTCAAACCCAGGCAGCTTCTGACTAACTTCCTATCCAATCCACCAGTTTTACCCGTATGTGAGGAGTGCCCTAATAGATAGAAGCAAGGCTCCCCCTGGTGGACTGGAGTGTGAAGTGTAGTGTGTGACTTGTGATACCTGGCAAGGTGAACTCCTTTAGTACCATCAGATGTAATATCACTCCCCCTGGTGGAAGAGCGACATTACTGCAACGACCATGACTCTGGGGCGCTGCAGAGACCTTCCACTCTAGGTCAGCAGGTTGATAGAAGCTACTAGAGATCTGCCTTTGTTATAAATTTTTCAGATCAAATTCAACAAAGACATGAAAAACTGCAAAAAAAAAAATTGTTGCAGATTTTTGCTGTGTATTACGCACGGATCCATAGCAAATTCTGCAACTCCTGAAAAATCACTTTGCTTCGTTCAGAAAGAAAAAAAACAAAACAGTACACTATACTCAATTACAATTGAAATAGAACTCCCGCAGCATCTCCGCCTCAAAGTTCTCGACAGTCACAGCAGCAAATCCGCGTAAAACTTTATGGGTTTTGGTGAAGATTTGTCTGTAGACTTACTGCTGCAGATAGGGAAAATAAAATAAAACTTTCCTCCCCTGGTGCTTCTGTCGCTCCATTGCCTTGTCCTCTGCTGGTCTCATTCGATTGTCCGCTTTTCACATAAATGTTCTATCTGCCTTCTTCACGGATGACACTTGTACCGTTATAGTCTATGGAGCTGTTCACATTTGAAGTGTCCACAAAACAAAAGGACATGAGGTAGGTAGGCAGGACGTGAGGTACCCACAGAAGAACCAGGGTGGAATGCCATGGAAAAATAGGGATGCAATTACATGAATTATTTTCCCTTTATAAAAACTGGTTTTCTTAAAATGGTTTGACTGAAAACCTCAGGCAATGTGCACACAGCGACTGTAAGATACCAGCGGAAACCCCAACAGTTATTTTTATGAAAAGTATTTGTCAGTGTTCTTTTGTTTAGTTTTTGCTGCTGGTGTTTTTGCTCTATCCTTAGGCCATGTGAGTATTTGATGAGTTTTTTACATCAGGAGAATGCAAGCCAAAGCCAGGAGTGGGTGATAAATACAGAAATAATCTTTATAAATAATCTATATTTGATGTGTTTCTATTATACTTTTCCTCTTGATTGTTCCACTCCTGGTTTGCGCTTACAGATACTGGTGTAAAATACTGACCAAATACTGAACGTTTGCACGTGGCCTTACAATTATACAGTATATAGAATGGGCAACTTCCAAATGAATCTGCTACAGGAATGAACATGTTTACGATTTCTGAACGGTTGAAAAAAGGAACATGTGCACAGCAATGTAGGTTTGACATTGTTCTGCATTATGTCCATTTTTTGCTGTGCTCTTTCAGGCGGAATCAGCATGAAAAAGATGTGTGCTCAGATGCTCATTGTTGTTTTTTATCTGAAGATTATATGCCATGATTTTTACTACATATCAAGGGTGTGTGACTCACATTTTAGAAGTAGAAATAATAGATAACTGACATTCGTGTCCCAGTCATGTGGCATCTCAACAACATCAACATGGTGTTCTCCAAGTCCAGCAAGATCTATTAATGCCAATGAATTGTTGTAAACTGTAGTTAAACTGTAGTACTTACAGCTGACTGACCCCGTACTAGGGACCCTTACTACTTACAGCTGACTGACCCTGTACTAGGGACACATACTACTTACAGCTGACTGACCCTGTACTAGGAACACATACTACTTACAGCTGACTGACCCTGTACTAGGCACACATACTATTTACAGCTGACTGACCCCATACTAGGGACACATACTACTTACAGCTGACTGACCCTGTACTAGGAACACATACTACTTACAGCTGACTGACCCTGTACTAGGCACACATACTATTTACAGCTGACTGACCCCATACTAGGGACACACACTACTTACAGCTGACTGACCCTGTACTAGGGACACATACTACTTACAGCTGACTGACCCTGTACTAGGGACACATACTACTTACAGCTGACTGACCCCGTACTAGGGACACATACTACTTACAGCTGACTGACCCTGTACTAGGCACACATACTATTTACAGCTGACTGACCCCATACTAGGGACACATACTACTTACAACTGACTGACCCGTACAAGGGACCAGGGCCGGACTGGGACTAAAATTCAGCCCTGGCATTTGAAGTTACACAGGCCCACTTGTCACATGGTGACTGTATAATACCTTTGTACACTTGTAGGCAGGGCCGGTTTTAGGCAAAGTGGGGCCCTACACCTAGGCAAAGTATAAAATGGGGCTCCAAATGCTAACATATTGCACATCACACAAAAGCATTTCGGTTGTATTTACAAGCACCGAGTTCAGGCTGCTAAATGAGTTTGATCAACAATACTGAAGTTGTTCAACGCTTGTTTCCCAGCCTCTTTCCACCAGCTGAGGAATAATGATGGGACAGAACGATCACTAATAGATCACCATACAGTATCATGTTAACAGCAGCACATCTACAGTTTACGCTGGCGATGTACTGCTGAGAACAATGATTTTTGTTCCAGCAAAAACAATCTGAATGTGCAGCATTTTACTTGTTTAGTAAAATACACCCCATAGTCCTCCATATATTATAATGTGCACCACAGTCCTCCACATAGTATAATACACTCCCTATAGTCCTCCATATATTAAAATACACTGCTCAGTCCTCCATATAGTATAATACACTCCTCATAGTGCTCCATATAGTATAATGCACCGCCATAGTCATCCATGTAGTACAATTCACTTCCCATAGTATAATGCACCCCATAGTTCTTCATATAGTATAAGGTATTCCCTATAGTCCTCGATACAGTATAATGCAGCCCACATATAGTATAATGCAGCTACCACCCTACAGAATATAATGCAGCCAACCCAGAGTATAATGCAGCCACCCCATAGAATATAATACAGCCCACCTCCCCATAATATATAATGTAGCCCCCATAGAATATAATGCAGCCCCCCATAGTATATAACACAGCATCCCCCATAGAATATAATATACCCCCACAATAGTATATGACAGCCACATAGTATATAACATGGCATCCCCATAGAATATAATATACCCCCATAGTATATAGCACAACCCACATAGCAGATAACACAGCCCACGTAGCAGTATACAGCACGTCCCACGTAGCAGTATACAGCACAGCCCACTTAGCAGCATACAGCACAGCCCACACAGTAGTATGCAGCACTGCCCACAGAGTAGTATACAGCATTGCCCACAGAGTAGTATACAGCACTGCCCACATAGTAGTATACAGCACTGCCCACATAGTAGTATACACCACTGCCCACACAGTAGTATACAGCAGAGCCCACACAGTAGTATATAGCACAGCCCACATAGTAGTATACAGCACTGCCCACATAGTAGTATACAGCACTGCCCACACAGTAGTATACAGCAGAGCCCACACAGTAGTATATAGCACAGCCCACATAGTAGAATACAGCACTGCCCACACAGTAGTATACAGCAGAGCCCACATTGTAGTATACAGCAGAGCCCACATAGTAATATGCAGCACAGCCCACACAGTAGTATACAGCACTGCCCACATAGTAGTATACAGCACTGCCCAAGTAGTAGTATACAGCACAGCCCACACAGTAGTATACAGCAGAGCCCACACATAGTATACAGCAGAGCCCACATAGTAGTATACAGCACAGCCCACACAGTAGTATACAGCACAGCCCACACAGTAGTATACAGCACTGCCCACATAGTAGTATACAGCACTGCCCACATAGTAGTATACAGCAGAGCCCACATAGTAGTATATAGCAGAGCCCACATCTCTCCTCCCTCCCCTAGAATGGCCCCACAGTCCAGTAAAAAAAAAACACAACCTCCTCACCTTTCCTCGTGCCAGCGTAGCTCCCTGCTCCTGTCTCGGCGGCTGCCGCTGCACTGCCTGGGACACAGTGAGTGCGCGCGTACCCGCAGTGTCAGAGGCAGAGCGGGGAATGATGGGAGAGGGGGCGTCAGGTGACGCTCTCTCCTCCATCATTGCATTCAACTGTACCCGCGTCTATACACCGGTATAGTTGAATGCGGCGGCGCTGGGGGAGGGAAGGGTGAGTCGGCGTGCAGCGGCCCACTACTGGCACCGGCCCTTCTGGCATTTGCCAGAACTGCCCCATGGCCAGTCCGGCCCTGCTAGGGACACATACTAATTACAGCTGACTGACCACGCACTAGGGACCCTTACTACTTACAGCTGACTGACCCTGTACTAGGCACACATACTACTTACAACTGACTGAACCCGCACTAGGGACCCTTACTATTTACAGCTGACTGACCCTGTACTAGGCACACATACTATTTACAGCTGACTGACCCCATACTAGGAACACATACTACTTACAGCTGACTGACCCCATACTAGGAACACATACTCCTTGCAGCTGACTGACCCTGTACTAGGGACCCTTACTACTTACAGCTGACTGAACCCATACTAGGGACACACACTACTTACAGCTGACTGACCCCGTACTAGGGACACATACTACTTACAGCTGACTGACCCCGTACTAGGGACACATACTACTTACAGCTGACTGACCCCGTACTAGGGACACATACTACTTACAGCTGACTGACCCCGTACTAGGGACACATACTACTTACAGCTGACTGACCCCGTACTAGGGACACATACTACTTACAGCTGACTGACCCCGTACTAGGGACACATACTACTTACAACTGACTGAACCCGTACTAGGGACACATACTACTTACAGCTGACTGACCCCGTACTAGGGACACATACTACTTACAGCTGACTGACCCCGTACTAGGGACACATACTACTTACAGCTGACTGACCCCGTACTAGGGACACATACTACTTACAACTGACTGAACCCGTACTAGGGACACATACTACTTACAGCTGACTGACCCCGTACTAGGGACACATACTACTTACAGCTGACTGACCCCGAACTAGGGACCCTTACTACTTACAGCTGACTGACCCTGTACTAAGGACCCTTACTACTTACAGCTGACTGACCTTGTACTAGGCACACTTACTATTTACAGCTGACTGACCTCGCACTAGGGACCCTTACTAGTTAGAGCTGACTGACCCCATACTAGGAACACATACTGCTTGCAGCTGACTGACCCTGTACTAAGGACATATACTACTTACAGCTGACTGACAAAATGGTGCTTCCCTGCAGATAATCCAGTCGGCAATGCCCATATGGTAGTGTAAATAGAATAGTAGTGCACCGCAACCATATCATCAACATAAAATAGGTGTAAAAAGACAGTTTAGATGACCATAGGTCTAGATGACCATAGGTGGCACTACTGAGGACCAGTGGCGTAACTTGAAACTCATGGGCCCCGATGCGAAAGCTCCAACGGGGCCCCCAAATATTTTAAATCTTAAATAGCAATAGTCTTTTTCTATAGGCCAAAGGGACTTTTAGGGCCCCCTAGGCTCCAGGGCTCGGGTGCGATTGCAACCCCTGCACCTGTTGTAGTTACACCCCTACTGAGGACACTTTAGGGAGCTGCTTTCCTTACTTTTGCATAGGAAGCATCAAGCTCAAGATTCCTTACCAGCTCTGTCCCCCCACTCACAATCAATACCTTTAGAAACAAAGTATAGTAACAGGAACTTACATTTGAGCAGCCGATCCACAAATGTAGTTTTACTGCTTTCACAATCTATGACTCATGTCTGTCATCAGTCCAGAGTAATTTTGCCAGTTAACACCAGTAAGCTACAAATGTACAGCGATCCACAATGTGGTTGTCCCAAGCTGTATATTAAAAATAAATTAGGTAAAAAGGTGTATCACTTACTGTGCTGCTTGCTGCAGTTTTGATAAAATCACTGTTTTCTCTGCAGCTGATCTATCAGTTCTCTAAATGCTGAGCCCTGTATAACCCCTCTCACACCACTGATTGGCAGCTTTCTGTATACATTGTGCATAGGTAGAAAACGGCCAATCAGTGTTGGGTGTGGGGATGCACAGTGCTCATGATCATGGAGTATCACATGATTGGTTTACTAGTCCTTTAGTGATAATCTTCTGTTAATAAAACTGTGATGTTATCAGGACTAACTTAAGCAGCCCAGTAAGAGACACATCGCTGGAATTAGGGTATTCGCCACTGCAATTTGCTGCTCTAAATTTAGATAGCAAAACTTGGTGACAGGTTCCCTTTAACACACATGTTCAAAATTGGGCAATTTTTTGGTTTTCGTAATTTTCTTTCATTCATTTAACATGTTTATTTGTCGTTAAATTCTGTTATTAAAAGGCAGTACATTTTTTTATTCTGGGTTAATACATTTATGAATTGCCTGAACACGTTTTATCCAGTATTTATATATAGCATGTACCATTTCTACGAAGGTGAACCTTTACCCATAGTATCCAGCATGACCTAAGAACTAATACAGCTTATGATGATGTACAGCAGAAAATTCATTAAAAAGTATATACATTAATCAATTTTCTGCCAGAGGGCTTAGACACTGTTAGAAGGTTTTAAACACATGTTTCTGTATCATCCATTTTCTTGGGAATTGAATCAATAATAAAACCCAGTTACTAGCATAATTTCAGGTACAAAACCATGCCATCATCCATCAAGTAGAAAAAGCCGGCGGGCAGTGGTCACTGAAATCATTTAAAAAACAATTTATTAAAATGAAGCCAAACACTCTAGAGAGCAGTCTGTTTTTTGTTGTTTTTTATTGTCCCTACAATGAAAAGCCCAGCTGAGGTCAGTTAAAGGGAGGGACCCTGATCCCGTTGTATTTAACTGCATCTGTCTCTTAAAATCTCATTATGTTCCCCCAGCAGGGTCTAATCAACCTCCTAAGCTCAGCTGGTTAGAGAGCGGCAGAAAACTAGACGGGCAGCAGTGGCCTCCATTGGACGCAATGGTCCAGTCTTAAGGGAAACTCTTCAATAGGCTTTTAAGGCCAAATTAAGTGGTAGTCTATTAAAAAAGGGTTTGTGTAAAGATCACAAGTCCCTCGGGGAATCAGCCTGTCACTCTGGGGCCGTTAGTTTTCATCTTAATATATTTATATAAAATGCACAGAAACATGTGAAAATGACTTTAGCTTAGACTAAAAGGATTATAGAAGATGTATCAACTTCATAAAAATGTTAGATATTTTGTCACATTATCTGGACGACATTTCCCATGTTACTCTAGTACTTGTTGTATATGTACAGATAGGTCAGGACTGATAGATTTAGAGAAGACTGCAGCAATATATGAGGATACTGAATACACAAGGAATACTGAAAAATGCACTGTAATGTTTTACATTTATACAATGAGTATACACTGTCCCTGTATGACGGTACATGAAGTCCTACAGGTTAGTATTAGTGTAGGTTCAGACGACAGTATAAAAAAATGCGTTCAGATTGTGTGCCGCAGTTCTGCCTTCCCCAGGGATCCGCTTTTGCAAGAGGCCTATATTGTTTTCCTGATTTGTACTATATGAGCACAACAAGGGCAAGCACTTTAACTAAATCATAAGAGCACTTTTATATGTCCTGGACATTAGCTAATTGCTCTATGCTGCTTATTCGGTTAGCTCTCAACGCCAATTTTTTGGTTCTATGAGTGTTCCTTAAATATTTGTTCTGGACACCCAAAATAAACTGATACTCACAGGGAAAGCTAAGAGCATAGCGAGTGCTTGAAGACTACAGCTTTGAAGTCCTGTGCGTTAATCTATACTCCACATGATCCTAAACTGCTCTCATAATGCTAAGCGTGCAAGCAAATGATCATCATTCAATAATGTAGCCGACTCTCCTACAAGACAAAAAGAGACTATATGGATTAATGTGTGTGTATATCCATCTATCTATCTATCTAGCTATCCATCTATCTATCTATCTATCTATCTATCTATCTACTGTATATATACTGTACATACACACTGCTCAAAAAAATAAAGGTAACACGGCAATACCACATCCTCAATACCACTGAATGAAATATTCCAGTTGCAAATCTTTATTCTTTACATATTTGAATGCGTTGAGCGCAATAAAACAAAAAATTAATATCCCATGGAGGTCTGGATTTGGAATGGTACTCAAAATCAAAGTGGAAAATCAAATTACAGGCTGATCCAACTTCAGTAGAAATGGTGAGTGAGTGTGGCCTCAACGTGCCTGTATGACCTCCCTACAATGACTGGGCATGTTGGTGATGAGGTGGCGGATGTTCTCTTCAGGGATCTCCTCCCAGACCTGGATTAAAGCATCAGTCAACTCCTGGTCAGTCTGTGGTGCAACGTGCTGTTGGGGGATGGAACAAGATATGATGTCTGGGGATTAAGCGGGCCAGTCCATAGCATTTATGCCTTCATCATCCTGGAACTGCTGACACACTTCAGCCATATGAGGCCTAGCATTGTCATGCATCAGAAGGATCCCAGGTCCCAGTGCACCTTCATATGGTCTCACAATAGGTCTGAGGATCTCATCACAGTACTTAATGGCAGTCAGGCTACCTCTGGTGAGCACATGGAGGGCTGTGCGGCCCTCCAAAGAAATGGCTCCCCACACCATTATTGACCCACTGGCAAACCAGTCATGCTGGAGGATGTTGCAGGCATCAGAATGTTCTCCATTGAATCTCCAGACTCTGTCAAGTCTGTCACATGTGCTCAGTGTGAACCTGCTCTCATCCGTGAAGAGCACAGGGCGCCAATGTCGAATCTGCCAATCTTGGTGTTCTCTGGCAAATGTCTGCACTGCACGATATTGGGCTGTAAGCACAACACCCAATTGTGGACATCTGGCCCTCCTATCACCCTTATGGAGTCTGTTTCTGACAGTTTGAGCAGACATATGGATGTTAGTGGCCTGGTGGAGGTAATTTTGCATGGCTCTGGCAGTGCTCTTCCTGTTCTTCCTTGCACAAAGAAGGAGGTAGCGGTCCTGGTGCTGGGATGTTGCCCTCTTACGGCCCCCTCCACATCTCCGGATATGCTGGCCTGTCTCCTGGTATCTGCTCCATGCTTTGGACACTATGCTGACAGACACAGGAAACATTTTTGCCACAGCTCGCATTGAGGTGCCATCCTGGATGAGCTGCACTACCTGAGCAATGTCTGTGGGTTGTACAGTAGACACTGCCTCATACTACTGTACATCTAGGAGCTAGAGCAATAACAAAATGCAAAAGTGACCAAAACAACAGCCAAAAAGGAAGAGAACAGAGAAATGATCTGTGGTCACTCCCTGCAGAACCACTGCTTTATAGGGATTGTCTTGCCAATTGCCTATCATGTCTACCTGTTGTCTGTTCCATTTGCACAGCAGTAGGAGAAATTGATTCCCAGTCAGTGTTGCTTCACAACTGGACAGGTTGATTTCAGAGAAGTGTGATTGACTTGGAGTTAGATTGTGTTGCTTAAGTGTTTTCTTTATTATATATATATATACATACATATATATATATATATATATATATATTTTTATTTTTTTTCCTTAGCATGCCCATAAAAGCATTCACATGATCTTTAATACATTTGACAAATGATCTACGATTACATGTGTTGGCTTAAAGAGAATCTGTCAGCAGGTTTTTGCTTCCTCATCTGATAGCTGCATGATGTACAGAACGAGACCCTTTATCCAAAAATGTATTACTTAGTTTACTGGTGCCGTAGTTCTGATGCAATCAGAGTTTTTAGATTTAGAAATGCAGCAGAGCTGAGAAAGATAACCCCACCCATGCCCTGTATTTACGTTGTATATAGACAGTGAACTGCTCTTCACAGAAGGGGGTGGAGTCAGATGAGAGCTAGTCTCCGCAATGATAATGTCCTGGTGATACAACCTTCAATCTAAGTAAACAACAGCACACATCCTTGAATTCAGAGTTTTAACCCCTAACTCATACCGTTGTCTGATTACATACCAAAACCTGCTGACCTGCTTTTTTACTTAAACAAATAGTGGCCTTCCCTAGGAACACTGGTGTATAGCATCCTACCTATCCCTTGTGACAGTGGTCTCTCACGCAGGAACCATCCACAGATAATTCCTTGTGATGACTAAAGTCCCAAGTTATTTTGACAAGCATCTTTACAATATTTCTATTAACAGATTTTGCTTTGGTGTGCTCAGATAATATTCATTTACTTGCCGTTTACGTCTGAAATACCCCAGGCTGGTAGTGTCCTAACAGACTTTGTTCAACCATGATATAGGGGCAAATGGAAAAATTGCGTTCACATGAAACTGGTCTTACTAATGTCTTGCATATAAACTGGTACTAATAATTAGCGTGTCCATTATTTAATGAAAAAAGGTAGCATTTCCAGGACTACAAGCCATTCTTGCGTAGAAGCAATTATGCTTATTTAAACTGTGGTTGACTTTGTGCTAAGACTATATACATCATGATCACATCTCTCAAGGTTTACAAATATTTCTACTTGCCCAGTAGATAAGAAGCTTTGTGTATGAATGTAAAAAACGATATGGTGGCTTCACATTTTGGCATATGCTTTCTTACTGCATATATTAGATGACAGGCTATCTGTAGGGATATAAACTCGGGTCCTGATGATGTATATGGAACACCGTACTCCGTGGTTTAGATGCAGAGACTAGAGAAGTGGTACGACTGATACAAAACCATAAGAAAACCTCTTCTTTTATCATGCAAATAACAAGCGTAAATGGGCAAATTCCCTAGTCAGCACTTGAGTCAAATGCAGAGCTGTGTAGAAGGGGGAGCGATCAGTGTGGGGGGTAAAGTGTGGGGGGAGGGAGGCTAAAGTGGTTTTTTTTCCTAGGTCTCACTTCCAATCTAGTAGAAATGGCAGCTAAAAGAGGCACAAGGGACATATCCTATCATCTTGTTCCCTCCTATCAGCCTGGCAGATCATGGTACGTAGTGAGAGGAGACAGGGAATATTGTGGAACAACAAAATAAGAAGAACTAGCTGGGGAGATAACAGAACAAGCAGATGCACTTGTACAACAAGAGCAAGAAGAAAGGAACATTGGCTGGAATGAATCAGACTCGGGGAAGAAGATTAAACAGGACAATATAGATCAGAGAGTAGTTAGTTAAGCTCATCCATACCGGGCAGAGCACCTACAAGTCAAAGTGCATTTACTCTACTGAGCATGTCAGGAGCTGGAAGGCCACTGATCTTAGATGCTATTAAGTGCTGACAAATAAAGTATTCTAGCATTTTAATAAGAATTAAACCATTGGTGGCCAAATGACAACCTTGCGGGACCCAAAACCTAGCCGAAAAGAAAGAAAATCATGCTGCATGACCTAGACAAGCAGTGGCATTTACACATACAACACTTCTTTAGGGTATGTGCACACGTTGCAGATTCCATTGCGGATTTTTCCGCCCGGATTCTGCAAAATCCACAGGTAAAACACCCTGAGTTTTACCTGCGGATTTAGTGCGGCTTTTATGCAGATTTTGCCTGCGTTTTTACACCTGCAGATTCCTATTAAGGAATAGATGTAAAACGCTGAGGAATCCGCACAAAGAATTCACATGCTGCAGAAAATAAACGGCGGAATTTTCCGCAGCACGTGCACAGCGTTTTTTTTTTTCCATAGGTTAACATGGTACCATACACCGCATGGAAAACTGCTGCGGATCCGCAGCCAAATCCGCAACATGTGCACATACCCTTATATAGCCCTACTTGAGATTTGTCAAAAGCCCTTCTTGTGACTTGTCCATCATAAGGACTCTTCTAAAATAAGTTTTATTACTTATCTTTATCAAAATCACTTTAAAAAAAAAAAAAAACATATACATATAGTGGTATATTTATCCCTGAGGGTATGTGCACACTTAGGCCAGTCTCACACGTCCAGATAATTCCGGTACCGGAAAAATCGGTACCGGAGTTATCCGTGTCCGTGTGCCCGTGCGTTTCTGTGGCACATCAGTGTGGCACACGTGCGGCACACGTGTGCCGCCCGTGTGCCGACTGGGTACCACACGCACCGTGCAGGAGACAGCGCTAGAGATAAGCGCTGTCCCCCCACATGGTGCTGAAGCCGCCATTCATATCTTCTCTGCAGCAGTGTTTGCTGTAGAGAAGATATGAATAATCCTTTTTTGTTTGTTTCTCGTGTTTAACATAAAGATCCATGTCCCCACCCCCCTCCCACCCCCTGTGCGCCTGCCCGCTGTTATTAAAATACTCACCCGGCTCCCTCGCTGGCGCTGCTTCCTGTCCTGGCCGCACCTTCTACTGTATGAGCGGTCACGTGGGGCCGCCGATTACAGTCATGAATATGCGGCTCCACCTCCCATAGGGGTGGAGCCGCATATTCATTTCTGTAATCGGCGGCCCCACGTGACCGCATACAGGAGAAGCTGCGGCCAGGACAGGACACTGCGAGGGAGGCGGGTGAGTATTTTAATAACAGCGGGCGGGCGCACAGGGGGTGGGAGGGGGGTGGGGACATTGATCTTTATGTTAAACACGAGAAACAACAAAAAAAAGGATTATTCATATCTTCTCTACAGCAAACGCTGCTGCAGAGAAGATATGAATGGCGGCTTTAGCACCATGTGGGGGGGACAGCGCTTACTGTAGCGCTGTCTCCTGCACGGCACACGGACTGCACACGGACAACGTCCATGTGCGGCACGTGTTTTACACGGACCCATTGACTTTAATGGGTCCGTGTAATCCGTGCGCTCCCACGAACACTGACATGTCTCCGTGTTTGGCACACGGAGACACGGTCCGCAAAAAATCAATGACATCTGCACAGATGCATTGATTTCAATGTGTCTACGTGTGTCAGTGGCTCCGGTACGTGAGGAAACTGTCACCTCACATACCGGAGCCACTGACGTGTGAAACCGGCCTTAGAATGGTCCTCTGCGGATTTTTCCGCAGTGGATTTGATAAATCCGTAGGGCAAAAACACTGCGTTTTTCCTGCGGATTTACCGTGGTTTTTGTGCGGATTCCACTGCGGTTTTACACCTGCGGTTTTCTATTGTGGAGCAGGTGTAAAAAGAATTGACATGCTGCGGAATGTAAACCGCTGTGTTTCAGCGCGTTTTTTTCTGCATTATGGGCACAGCGTTTTCGGTTTCCCATAGGTTTACATTGTACTGTAAACTCATGGGAAACTGCTGCGGATCCACAGCAAAATCCGCATTGTGTGCACATAGCTTAACTCTTGTTTGCCATAGCCATAATTGACTGCTGCAGAGGCAGCTGTAGTGATTCCATAAAGTGGTCTTGAGCAGTGCACCTGCATGTGGTCTCACAATGGGTCTGAAGATCTCATCATGGTATCTAATGGCAGTCAGGGTACCTCTGATGCCCCGGAACATGTCCACTTGCCATTTTTAATAAGAAGTTATTTAGGTGGAAGCAAAGTTTTCTGTTGATTTTTGACCAATAGTGGAAGATACAGAGAAAAAATGGGCTCTTAGATGTTAGATTAGATTCCCTAATACCGAACAGACTACACAATGTGTAAAGTTTGCCAGCATTAAATTGGGCTTGGTCTGCTTGAGAGATAGAAATTTAATGGACACTTTAAACACCCATACAGTAGCATGTTGGACCTTTTTTTGACCTTCAGAATTGCAGCGATTAGTCATGGCATAGATCCCTCTAGGTCAGTGTTCCCCAACTCCGGTCCTCAAGAGCCACCAACAGGTCATGTTTTCAGGATTTCCTTAGTATTGCACAGGTGAATGAATGCTTGCCTGTGCAGGTGATGCAATTATCACCTGTGCAATACTAAGGAAATCATGAAAACATGACCTGAGCCTGAAGGTGGCTCTTCAGGACCGGAGTTGGGGAACACTGCTCTAGGTGAAGGGTGCACAACTCAAGTCCTCAAGGTGCATGTTTTCAGGATTTCAGGATAATTAAATAACCTGCATAGGTGATTCCAAGACCTTGTGCAATGCTAAGGAAATCCTGAAAACATGCTATTGGTGGCCCTTGAGGACCAGAGTTGTGCATCCCTACTCTAGGTATTGAATAGCTTTGCAGGAATTTTGCTCATGTGGGCAGTACAGCTTCCAACATTTGTCACAAATTAGATGGCAGTATTGAAATGCTCTGTATAGACTGTAGGATTATAAATCTGGGGATTGTGAAGAACAGGGAAGAAAGAAAAACTTGCTATAATGCTCCTGGAACCCTTCCATGATTATGCAACCCTTGTAGTGTATGGTACACTGTCCTGTTAAAAATGCCATGAAGGGATGTATTTGGTCAGCTACAATGTTTAGGAAAGTCCTGCTGTCCAAATGTCCATCCACAAGTATCAGACACCCCAGAGTGTGCCAAGAAAACTTTTACCAACCTTCCAGTCAGCAAGGTTAAAAAGAAATCTTGATTCATCTGACCAAGAACTGTTTTTCCACTGCTCAATAATCTAATTTTTGTGTTCTTTTGACAACTGATTTTCTTTAGCAACAATAGGATTCAAACTGGTTGTCTATTGTTTTAGCCCAATCCATGCTAAGTAACGACAAGTTGTGCATTCGGACATGTTAGTTGTAACCCCAATACCTATTTGGTTGCCATTTGCGATCTTGACATCCTTCTCTTTCATCTATATGCCGTTATGTCCACAAAAGTCCCTTTGGATATTTTCCACGATTGCACCATTCTCAATAAACTCAAGTCACCATTGTACGAGGAACGGTTGGCAATTTTTGGATAACTGGCCTCGGATCGTCTAGAAATGATGACGATGCCTCATGCAAAGTGACTCAGATCCAAGGAAAAATTCTCATTTAGAATCATAGAATGGTAGAGTTGGAAGGGACCTCCAGGGTCTTCTGGTCCAACCCCCTGCTCAAAGCAGGATTCACTTAATCATCCCAGACAGATGTTTAGTAGTTTCTTGTACACTGGGGTCATGTGTAGGCAAAGTATCTCCAAATAAGAAAGGGCATGTGCCTCTATTAAAGTGGCCATTCAGTGTATATTGGTTAAGAGCTACACTAGGAGAAACCCTGTTATCGTGCCAATTTTTTTTTAAAAAACTACCTCTTTCAATTATTCTAGCTGTTCATAAAAGTTTACATATAAGACAGTACACAGATTATTTTGGCGTAGTCCATATTTTTAATATTTTGTCTTGTTCAATGCCCCTTTTGTACAGACGCCATCAATCTGCTTAGCTTGTTCCACGGATGATCCAGCTCTGCCTACATGTACTCTTCTTTTTTATAGCTTTATACACAGATGGCACCAAGATCCGGTGGCAACAGACGCTCATCTGGATTTTCAGAACAGAGCGATGTGGAGTGTCAGGTAAGGTGTGACTTCAAAACAATTTCCAGCTACATCTCTTTGCCTTTAATTTTGGATCCCGTAAATGTTTTCTCTCCGGGGCAAGACAGTAACACAACAGACATAATTCCTTTGTAATGGTTGCTTTTACACTTTTTTTTCTTCCTTTTTCTCATTTTGCCATAAGTTTCGGACTTTACATTTGTATCTCATTTAGAATTCCGAGAGCCTGTTGTACAAAATGGCGCAACATACAGCAACCAGCAAGGGGTAAATGAGAGATCAGAAATGACTTATTGTAGTATTTACATTCCCAGATTCGCACAAAAGGATGAAAAAAAAAAAAGTAACAAACCGCTTGATTTCATTGAGCCCTAGGGTGCTTGGTGGTAAATCAGTGTTTGTAACGCAGATTTAAAAAAAGAGCAGGCAAATACTGCAAACAGTGAGACGGACAATTTTGCTAGCATCAGGGCGTGAAATTTCAGATATAAAAATTGCCTGTTTATAGCCTTGTAGAGCCGAGCTTGGACAAATTCAGTTTTGTGCTTTTGGGAAGATAAGTATGTTGCTTAGCATTAATCTAATGGATACTTGTTTAACATGACAGGGCTTTGCAATGTGTTTCTCTTGCTGCACAGGCATGCTAGCTGTAATAGTGATCTGCTGTGCGGATAGTCGTTTAACCTTATCAGTGCCTTCACTGTAGCCTATGCTTGGCTGGTATAAATTGTGGCCATTGGAAGAATTGATTTAGAAGGCTTGTCTTCCAGCTATAGTGAACGGAAAAGCACAGAAGTGTTAATATGAGATTTAAAGGGGTTGTCCATAATTACAAAAAATTAACCATTTTATCCTTCAGTGCCTGTCCATGTTGGATATTGCAGCTTAGTTTCAATTAAATGAATGTGGCTGAACTGCAATGCCACACACAACCAATGGATAAGTGTGGCACTGTGTTGTCAAGTAAGCAGAGATGTGTTTTTTAGGTTATGGTCACACTACAGTATTCTTTGTCATCCAAGAGAATCAGGACGATTATGCTAATCACTCTCTGATCAAAGTCTTGAGTGTGATCCTAGTGTTATCTAATTCTCTCAAAGATAATCCATCTTCTCCATTCTGTCAGTCTGTGCAAATCTGCAGTCAGATGTCGTCCAAATGAAGTCCAATTTTTTTCCATAGACAAGTTGACTTGAATGGCTGAGGGCAATCCGAATACCGGATCAAACTCAGGCATGCAGCGAAGGGGGTTTGGTCATCCAAGTTAAGCACGTCCTAACCTTGCAAATAAAATAAGCCCTGGTTTCATTAGTTAGTGATGGAACATGTACTCTAAGAATGTAAAGGAAATGTCTTATTTATTGAAATTTAGTTCAATTAATCATAAAAAAGAACTTTGTAATAATATTTTTTAGTAATTTTTTAATATTCTTTAAATCCTTGTAGAAATGTATTATTTAGGTGCAGTCATGTTGGTAACACACTTCCTTCCTGGTAGTTATTGTACAGCAGGGTATGCATGCTTTTTGGCATCTAAAATTAATAAGAGTCAATTGGCAGAGAAATGTCCATGGGAAATAACAGAGTACAGCCTATGCCCAAAATAGTAAAGGCACAGATGATTGGCCTCGGAGAGCGGGACTGCCCCTGGGTGAGTATAATCTAATCTCTTTTTCTCATCTTTCACGATACATCGGGGGCTTATCTACAGCATTATGGAATGCTGTAGATAAGCCCCTGATGCCGGTGGCTTAGCTCACCTTCGATTTTGGAGGTGACAGGTTCCCTTTAAACATGGAGGTGGATCAATTATGCTTTGGAGGTTGTGTTGCAGCCAATGGCACGGGGAACTGTTATGACCTGGTGGGTACGGAGCGGTACTGAGATGACCTGTTGGGCAAAACCAATCATGAACTCGCTAAGGAGCAGCACTGAAATGACCTGGTGGGTAAAACAAAAATAGGACAAGCTCTGAGGAGGTGGTAACTTTACTGACCGCAATCCCTACTCCTAACACCAACACTAGAAATAGCCGTGGAGCGTTCCTATCTCTGCCTAGACGCCTCTGCACAGCCTAAGAACTAGCTACCCCTGAATATGGAAACGGAAAGCTATCTCGCCTCAGAGAAACCCCCAAAGGAAGATAGCCCCCCACAAATATTGACGGTGAGTGGAGACGGAAAATGACAAACTCAGAAATTAAACTAGATTTTTTAGCAAAGGAGGCCAACACTACCTAAATAGACAGAGATAGAAAAGGCTACTGTGCGGTCAGTATAAAAACTAAAAGTCCACGCAGAGTTTACAAAAATAACCACCACACCGACTCACAGTGTGGAGGGGCAAATCTGCGACCCCAGAGCTTCCAACTAGCAGGAATACTTCATAATGACAAGCTGGACAAAAGAGACATAAATTGAACTGAACAGAAGGTCATAAGCAGGGAAACACCCAAAAAGTAGCAGACTTATCTTAAGCTGAAAATGGACTGGCCAACAGAGAACTTCCAGGAAAGGACTGAATCCACAGGAAATACATTGACCGCTGGCATCCACTAAAGCCAAAAGCCCAGTTAAATAACAAGGCCAGGAAACCGATTAGTGAACGCAGCTGCTAAGTTCCACTTGAAACCACCAGAGGGAGCCCAAGAGCAGAACTCCCAAAAATACCATTCGCAACCACAGGATGGAGCCCAAGAACGGAATTCACAACAGTACCCCCCCTTGAGGAGGGGTCACTGAACCCTCACCAGAGCCCCCAGGCCGATCGGGACGAGCCAAATGAAAAGCACGTACCAAATCGGCAGCATGGACATCGGAGGCAAAAACCCAAGAGTTATCCTCCTGGCCATAACCCTTCCACTTGACAAGATACTGAAGTTTCTGCCTTGAACGACGAGAATCCAAAATCTTCTCCACCACATATTCCAGCTCCCCCTCAACCAACACCGGTGCAGGAGGGTCAATGGAGGGAACCATGGGCACCACATATCTCCGCAACAAAGATCTATGGAACACATTATGAATGGAAAACGAAGCTGGAAGGGCCAAACGAAAAGACACCGGATTGATAATTTCCGAAATCCTATAAGGACCAATAAAACGAGGTTTGAACTTAGGGGAAGAGACCTTCATAGGAACATGACGAGAAGACAACCAGACCAAATCCCCAACCCGAAGCCGGGGACCAATGCACCGACGGCGGTTAGCAAAACGTTGAGCCTTTTCCTGAGACAATGTTAAATTGTCCACCACATGAGTCCAAATCCGCTGCAACCTGTCCACCACAGAATCCACCCCAGGACAGTCCGAAGGCTCAACCTGCCCTGAAGAAAAACGAGGATGAAAACCGAAATTGCAAAAAAAAGGCGAGAACTCCCAAAAATACCATTCGCAACTACAGGATGGAGCCCAAGAACGGAATTCACAACAGGGAACATTTCATGGGTAGAGAGAAGAATTGATTCAATGAAATTTCAGCAAATTCTTGTTGCAAACATAACATCATCTGTAAAAAAGCTGAAGTTGAAAAGGGAATGGCTTCTTCAAATGTATAACACACATCAAAAGGCACAAGCTGAAGGTTTTACCATGTCCCTCACAGTCCCCTGATCTGAAAATCATTGAAAATCTGTGGCTAAACCTCAAGATAGCAGTGCATGCAAGACGACCCAGGAATCTCACAGAACTGGAAGAATTTTCCAAGAAAAAATGGCTGAAAATCCCTCAAACAAGAATTTAAAGACTCTTATCTGGTTACAAAAAGCAATTAGATGCTGTGATACTTGCAAAAGGGGGTGCTACTGGGTACTAAGCATGCAGGAATGCTCAAACTTTTGAACTGTCCCATTTTCCTTTTTGTAATTTTTAAAATGTAAAAAATACAAAAGAAATGTGTCATTTTTAGAGATGGGCAAACACCTCAATGTTCAGATTTGGTGGGTTTGGTCAAACAGTTACAAAAAGTAACCTGAACCCCTTTCACTTGAATGGGGGGGCGACCATCCACTGTTTGCCATGCTGTCATGTGCATGACAGCGCTTCAAACACCTCTTCTGATCGGTGGTAAAATCACAATTGCTGATCAGACAGCCGTAGTTCCCACGCTGTCAAATGAGCCTGTAGCTATGATCGGAGGTATAAAGTTTACCTCCGGTCACTGGTGTCAGCTGATGGGACTACTGCTCCCATCTGCCGATGCCTGCTGCCGATAATAATAGTGACAGCAGGAGCTGCTGATGGGAGTATTCATCAGCCGACTCCTGCACGGTAAGTAAAAAATTTAAGAAATAAAAGAAGAAAACAGCGTGGGTTCCCCTGTATTTTTGATAACGAGCCAGGCAAAACTCATAGCTGGGGGCTGTAACCCTCAGCTGTCAGCTTCAGCAAGGCTGGTTATCAAGAAGAGATGGGTCCCCGTGCCGTATTTTTTTATTATTTAACTAATAAAATTGTTTTGACAACCAGCCTTGCTGCAGACAGCTGGGGGCTAGTATTCTCAGGCTGTTAAGGGGCCATGGATATTGCACCCCCAGCCTAAAAATAGCAGTCCACAGCTGCCGAGAAAAGGCGCATCTATTAGATGTGCCAATTCTAGCGCTTGGCTCAGCTCTTCCCACTTACCCTGTAGCGGTGGCAAGTGAGATTCATATTTGTGGGATTGATGTCATCTTTGTATTATCAGGTGATATCAAGCTCATGGATTAGTAATGGAGAGGCGTCTATAAGACACTGTTAACATGTCAGTGCAGCATACATTAGAACAGCAGAATTAGCTCAATTTGACCACTCTGTGTAAGATGTAATTTATTCTCGTACGAGTGCTATTCACGTTTTTCAAAGCTAGCACTCATACCTATGATAGTCTACGGGGCTGTTCATGTGGCCGGTTTTTTTTTTCCTCGGACTAAATTGAAAAAAAAACAGAGACATGGGCGATTTTGATCCAAGGGTTGGGATAAAATCAGCAATATAATTTGATGGGTAAAAAAATAAGACCACAATATGATGACATCCATGTGCGGTCCAATTCTTTTTCTGCATGTATGAGAAAAACTGATGTCACTTGGACCACACTCTGATCAAAGTCTGATCAAATAATACATGGAAAATAGTAACATCTTCATAAGCCTTAAGACTTCATTCGCGCGTTGCAGCCGCGTTGCAGCCGCGTTGCATTCTGGCACAGATTAGATTTTTCGGCACATACACAGCAAGAGATGTGCCTAATTTTTAAAGAGCATGTGCTACTTTAGAAATTTGGTACAGCTTAGTCAAGCGAGCTTTTTGGTTAAAATGGTATAAAAAATGCAGATCTTAATAAAATCCCCCGTGTTTGTATTATAGGCAGGAAATCATTAGAAGTCATAGGTAGCACAATATGTGTCACTTGGCAGATGAATATGACACAAGTAATCACAGGATCTTCTGATTTTAAGACTTCACTTTAAAAGTGTCATGAAGAAAGAAATTCCTCTACAGTTTGTTTTTTCATTCTTCCTGACAAACTGATTTTCAACCGGCACGTTCTATAACTGAAGTTAAGTGAAATCGTAGATTGGATGTAGTAAATACAGCCGCTAGTCAAAATTTAATAAGTCGCTTTAATCAAGAATAATCAAGACTATGCATGTTCCACAACTATTAAAATTTGATTACAATTACAAGATCCTCAGTAATAGGATGCGTATCCTGTAATTGATCACTCCTGCCTTTATGTACAAAATAATCTAAAGCAATGTCATTCCTCAAGAGGTGGGGAAACATGCTTTTCTGTACGTTGTATATTGCAGATTCTTCTCTGCAATACACAACTACCGCCCATGTAACTGGAATGATACGTCTCTGTGAACATTAATTCAATTGGCCAGTACTGGCGATGAGAAGGACATGAATGAATATAACTAAAGAATACAGGAAAGCGCAGGCTGGAGCGAGCCGCCCCCCCCCTCGGGCGGCTACGTGGAAGCCGACATGACAGGGGGTTTGGAGCCAGGTTAGGTGAGGTGGGGGTTAATTCTTTAAGGGGGAGGGTTTTCTATTCAGTGAAGGGAGCTATAGTGGTAGTGGGGGGTGGAGCCTGTCACTTTACCGCTCAGGAGACAGCGAGCAGGAAGCCCACGCTACTCACCATGAGCTCCGTGGATCAGATCTTGTCCCGGCTCCGGGCAGCAGCGGTGAATCAGCCTCCCGGCTGGTTAGAGGCCCAGGTGTCCTCCATCCTGGGTGAAGGCAGCGGGGGTTCCACACCGAGCGGTCCCAGTGAGCGGCCCTCACGGCATGTGCGTCCCCCGGTGCGGCTCTCCCCCGGCCTCCCTCAGACCTCCCAGCGATGGTGCAGGAGCCCCTCAAGGGACCCTCCGGACCGTGTGCCTGCTCGTAAGCACCCGAGCAGGCCGCGGTCCGGGAGGAATCCGCCATCCGCGCTGGGGCCTGCGGCGGCAGTCGGGCCTTCTCCTCCTTCGTCCTGGGGGGCGGGGCCCGCGGGCGCCAGCATCAGCACTGTGCACAGAGACATTACGGCGGGTCACCCTGGACAGCCTGCTACACCCAGCAACGGGAGACGGCGTGGGAGTGCGGACGCGGCGGTGGGCAGAGCTCCAGCCGGGTTGTCCAGGCTGGACCTGGCCTCGGATCTCGGACCCCACACGCCACCTGCAACCGGGGCGGGACTTGTCACCTCGATGGGATCGGATGGCGGTGGCATGATCGGTGGGCTCGGTGTTGGGGCTCACCTACACCGGGCTGCATTAGTGGCAGACGGCTTCGTGGCAGTGAACTCGGCTGTCGTTGGGACGGCGGGACCTTCTGCAGGAGGCGGACCTCATCTTCAGGACGGTCCCAGGACAGCATCGGCATCTGGAGACAGCTGGACAACCACGGCACCTGCGGCTGGGGGGATCACAGCTCCCCTGCAGCCTGGTGAGCATGCTTCTATGTCTTGTTTGTTATCGCCTTTTTTATCATCTTCGTCTGTTGTTGGTAGTCGGGTGTTGGGGTCTGTAGGACAGAGTGATGGGGTTGGATCGAGGGCCGACGTGGGTGTGTCGAGGTGGGGGAGCTTTTGCTAAATGTTCATGAGCTGCTGTCGCGGTTGGGTGGCGTTCGGCCTGGGCCGTCCCCTTTGTCAGCGTGGGTGGGACCCTCTGATGTGGGCCAGGAGTTGTCAAGTAGCAGTACGGCGGTGCGGGTCAGGTCAGCTGAGCTGGTATCTGTATCCGTACAGACAGAGAAGGAAAAAGAGGGCGGGATCCGTTTGGATGATAAGGCGCAGGGGCGAGGTCTACGTTTGTTTTGAGGGTCCATTAGGGGCTCATTTGAAGAAGGAGGTGCGCGAAAAGATTTGGAAGGACGAGTACATGGAGATTTTTTCGCTGTTACCGTTGGAGAAATTTAATTTAGACAAGAGCAAGAAGTAGGATAGCAAGAAGGAGGATGAGGAAAAACGGAGATTGCGCCTCATTCCTCAGACTTTTGTGAATTGGCTCCAGGCGTTTGCGATTCTGGCAAGCGTCATTGGTGAGAAGGCCCCTGAGAATTGTTCCGCTTTATTTTGCTACATGGATTCCATAGGGGAGGCGCATAGGGCTTGTGGGGGTCAAGTGTTGTGAAATTGGATTCTGGGCTCCCCCGGTGGCCACTTGTGGAATTGTACTTGTGTGCATCATCCCCTCTGTTCACCTGCTCCTATCAGGATGTGGGAGTCGCTATATAACCTTGCTCCTCTGTCAGTTTCATGCCGGTCAACAATGTAATCAGAAGCCTTTCTGTGCATGTTCCTGCTACTAGACAACTCCCAGCTAAGTTGGACTTTTGTCCTTGTGTGTTTTTGCATTTTGTTCCTGTTCACAGCTGCTGTTTCGTTACTGTGTCTGGAAAGCTCTTGTGAGCGGAAATTGCCACTCTGGTGTTATGAGTTAATGCTAGAGTCTTAAAGTAATTTCTGGATGGTGTTTTGATAGGGTTTTCTGCTGACCATGAAAGTGCCCTTTCTGTCTTCTTGCTATCTAGGAAGCGGACCTCGATTTTTGCTAAACCTATTTTCCTACTACGTTTGTCATTTCATCTAAAATCACCGCCAATATATGTGGGGGCCTCTGTCTGCCTTTTGGGAAAATTTCTCTAGAGGTGAGCCAGGACTGTCTTTTCCTCTGCTAGGATTAGGTAGTTCTCCGGCTGGCGCTGGGCATCTAGGGATAAAAAAACGTAGGCATGCTACCCGGCCACTTCTAGTTGTGCGGCAGGTTTAGTTCATGGTCAGTATAGTTTCCATCTTCCAAGAGCTAGTTCTCATATATGCTGGGCTATGTTCTCTCGCCATTGAGAATCATGACAGTTTGACCGGCCCAAAAAAAAAGGGTTAAATTACTGGCTGAGAAAGGAGAGAAAAAAGAAGTCTGCTACAATTTTTTTTTTTTTTTTTCCTCTAGTTCTGAGTGTGCTCTTGATTGAATCACTTGCTGGTCTGCCTGTGCTGCGGCCTTCCTCTCTTTCTCTCCTTCTTGTCCTTGAATGGCTCTGTGTTCACCTGTTTCAAATGGATCTTCAGAGTGTAGCTACAGGTTTGAATAATCTCGCCACAAAGGTACAAAATTTGCAAGATTTTGTTGTTCATGCACCTATGTCTGAGCCTAGAATTCCTTTGCCTGAATTCTTCTCGGGGAATAGATCTCACTTTCAAAATTTTAAAAATAATTGCAAATTGTTTTTGTCCCTGAAGTCTCGCTCTGCCGGAGACCCTGCACAGCAGGTCAGGATTGTAATTTCCTTGCTCCGGGGCGACCCTCAAGACTGGGCTTTTGCATTGGCACCAGGGGATCCTGCGTTGCTCAATGTGGATGCGTTTTTTCTGGCCTTGGGGTTGCTTTATGAGGAACCTCATTTAGAGCTTCAGGCGGAAAAGGCCTTGATGTCCTTGTCTCAGGGGCAAGATGAAGCTGAAATATACTGCCAAAAATTCCGCAAATGGTCTGTGCTTACTCAGTGGAATGAGTGCGCCCTGGCGGCGATTTTCAGAGAAGGTCTCTCTGATGCCATTAAGGATGTTATGGTGGGGTTCCCTGTGCCTGCGAGTCTGAATGAGTCCATGACGATGGCTATTCAGATCGATAGGCGTCTGCGGGAGCGCAAACCTGTGCACCATTTGGCGGTGTCTACTGAGAAAACGCCAGAAAATATGCAATGTGATAGTATTCTGTCCAGAAGCGAGCGGCAGAATTTTAGACGAAAAAATGGGTTGTGCTTCTATTGTGGTGATTCTACTCATGTTATATCAGCATGCTTTAAGCGTACTAAGAAGCCTGACAAGTCTGTTTCAATTAGCACTTTACAGTCTAAGTTTATTCTATCTGTGACCCTGATTTGTTCTTTGTCATCTATTACCGCGGACGCCTATGTCGACTCTGGCGCTGCTTTGAGTCTTATGGATTGGTCCTTTGCCAAACGCTGTGGGTATGATTTGGAGCCATTGGAGGCTCCGATACCTCTGAAAGGGATTGACTCCACCCCATTGGCTAGTAATAAACCACAATACTGGACACAAGTGACTATGCGTGTTAATCCGGATCACCAGGAGGTTATTCGCTTTCTGGTGCTGTATAATCTACATGATGTTTTGGTGCTGGGATTGCCATGGCTGCAATCTCATAACCCAGTCCTCGACTGGAGAGCTATGTCTGTGTTAAGCTGGGGATGTAAAGGAACTCATGGGGACGTACCTTTGGTTTCCATTTCATCATCTATTCCCTCTGAGATTCCTGAATTCTTGTCTGACTTTCGTGACGTTTTTGAAGAACCCAAGGTTGGTTCACTACCTCCGCACCGGGAGTGCGATTGTGCCATAGACTTGATCCCGGGTAGTAAATACCCTAAGGGTCGTTTATTTAATCTGTCTGTGCCTGAACACGCGGCTATGCGAGAATATATAAAGGAGTCCTTGGAAAAGGGACATATTCGTCCTTCGTCATCTCCCTTAGGAGCCGGTTTTTTCTTTGTGTCTAAGAAAGACGGCTCTTTGAGGCCGTGTATTGATTATCGACTTTTGAATAAAATCACGGTTAAATATCAATATCCGTTACCACTGCTTACTGATTTGTTTGCTCGTATAAAGGGGGCCAAGTGGTTCTCTAAGATTGATCTCCGTGGGGCGTATAATTTGGTGCGAATCAAGCAGGGGGATGAGTGGAAAACCGCATTTAATACGCCCGAGGGCCATTTTGAGTATTTGGTGATGCCTTTTGGTCTTTCAAATGCCCCTTCAGTCTTCCAGTCCTTTATGCATGACATTTTCCGCGATTATTTGGACAAATTTATGATTGTGTATCTGGATGATATTCTGATTTTTTCGGATGACTGGGACTCTCATGTCCAGCAGGTCAGGAGGGTTTTTCAGGTTTTGCGGTCTAATTCCTTGTGTGTGAAGGGTTCTAAGTGTGTTTTTGGGGTTCAAAAGATTTCCTTCTTGGGATACATTTTTTCCCCCTCTTCCATCGAGATGGATCCTGTCAAGGTTCAGGCTATTGGTGATTGGACGCAACCCTCTTCTCTTAAGAGTCTTCAGAAATTTTTGGGCTTTGCTAACTTTTATCGTCGATTTATTGCTGGTTTTTCTGATGTTGTAAAACCATTGACTGATTTGACTAAGAAGGGTGCTGATGTTGCTGATTGGTCCCCTGATGCTGTGGAGGCCTTTCGGGAGCTCAAGCGCCGCTTTTCTTCCGCCCCAGTGTTGCGTCAGCCTGATGTTGCTCTTCCTTTTCAGGTTGAGGTCGACGCTTCTGAAATCGGAGCTGGGGCGGTGTTGTCGCAGAGAAGTTCCGACTGCTCCGTGATGAGACCTTGTGCTTTTTTTTCCCGTAAATTTTCGCCCGCCGAGCGGAATTATGATATTGGGAATCGGGAGCTTTTGGCCATGAAGTGGGCTTTTGAGGAGTGGCGTCACTGGCTTGAGGGGGCCAGACATCAGGTGGTGGTATTGACTGACCACAAAAATTTAATTTACCTTGAGTCTGCCAGGCGCCTGAATCCTAGACAGGCGCGCTGGTCGTTGTTTTTCTCTCGGTTTAATTTTGTGGTGTCTTACCTACCGGGTTCTAAGAATGTTAAGGCGGATGCCCTTTCTAGGAGTTTTGAGCCTGACTCCCCTGGTAATTCTGAGCCCACAGGTATCCTTAAAGATGGAGTGATATTGTCTGCCGTTTCTCCAGACCTGCGGCGGGCCTTGCAGGAGTTTCAGGCGGATAGACCTGATCGTTGCCCACCTGGTAGACTGTTTGTTCCTGATGATTGGACCAGTAGAGTCATCTCTGAGGTTCATTCTTCTGCGTTGGCAGGTCATCCTGGAATCTTTGGTACCAGGGATTTGGTGGCAAGGTCCTTCTGGTGGCCTTCCCTGTCACGAGATGTGCGAGGCTTTGTGCAGTCTTGTGACGTTTGTGCTCGGGCCAAGCCTTGTTGTTCTTGGGCTAGTGGATTGTTGTTACCCTTGCCTATCCCGAAGAGGCCTTGGACGCACATCTCGATGGATTTTATTTCGGATCTGCCTGTTTCTCATAAGATGTCTGTCATCTGGGTGGTGTGTGACCGTTTCTCTAAGATGGTCCATCTGGTTCCCTTGCCTAAGTTGCCTTCTTCTTCCGAGTTGGTTCCTCTGTTTTTTCAAAATGTTGTTCGTTTGCATGGTATTCCGGAGAATATCGTTTCTGACAGAGGGACCCAATTCGTGTCTAGATTTTGGCGGGCATTCTGTGCTAGGATGGGCATAGATTTGTCTTTTTCGTCTGCTTTCCATCCTCAGACTAATGGCCAGACCGAGCGGACTAATCAGACCTTGGAGACATATTTGAGGTGTTTTGTGTCTGCGGATCAGGATGATTGGGTTGCTTTTTTGCCTTTGGCGGAGTTCGCCCTCAATAATCGGGCCAGCTCTGCCACCTTGGTGTCCCCGTTTTTCTGTAATTCGGGGTTTCATCCTCGATTTTCCTCCGGTCAAGTGGAATCTTCGGATTGTCCTGGAGTGGATGCTGTGGTGGAGAGGTTGCATCAGATTTGGGGGCAGGTGGTGGACAATTTGAAGTTGTCCCAGGAGAAGACTCAGCTTTTTGCCAACCGCCGTCGTCGTGTTGGTCCTCGGCTTTGTGTTGGGGACTTGGTGTGGTTGTCTTCTCGTTTTGTCCCTATGAGGGTTTCTTCTCCTAAGTTTAAGCCTCGGTTCATCGGCCCGTACAAGATATTGGAGATTCTTAACCCTGTGTCCTTCCGTTTGGACCTCCCTGCATCCTTTTCGATTCATAATGTTTTTCATCGGTCATTGTTGCGCAGGTATGAGGTACCGGCTGTGCCTTCCGTTGAGCCTCCTGCTCCGGTGTTGGTTGAGGGTGAGTTGGAGTACGTTGTGGAAAAGATCTTGGACTCTCGTGTTTCCAGACGGAAACTCCAGTATCTGGTCAAATGGAAGGGATACGGTCAGGAGGATAATTCTTGGGTCACTGCCTCTGATGTTCATGCCTCCGATCTTGTCCGTGCCTTTCATAGGGCTCATCCTGATCGCCCTGGTGGTTCTGGTGAGGGTTCGGTGCCCCCTCCTTGAGGGGGGGGTACTGTTGTGAAATTGGATTCTGGGCTCCCCCGGTGGCCACTTGTGGAATTGTACTTGTGTGCATCATCCCCTCTGTTCACCTGCTCCTATCAGGATGTGGGAGTCGCTATATAACCTTGCTCCTCTGTCAGTTTCATGCCGGTCAACAATGTAATCAGAAGCCTTTCTGTGCATGTTCCTGCTACTAGACAACTCCCAGCTAAGTTGGACTTTTGTCCTTGTGTGTTTTTGCATTTTGTTCCTGTTCACAGCTGCTGTTTCGTTACTGTGTCTGGAAAGCTCTTGTGAGCGGAAATTGCCACTCTGGTGTTATGAGTTAATGCTAGAGTCTTAAAGTAATTTCTGGATGGTGTTTTGATAGGGTTTTCTGCTGACCATGAAAGTGCCCTTTCTGTCTTCTTGCTATCTAGGAAGCGGACCTCGATTTTTGCTAAACCTATTTTCCTACTACGTTTGTCATTTCATCTAAAATCACCGCCAATATATGTGGGGGCCTCTGTCTGCCTTTTGGGAAAATTTCTCTAGAGGTGAGCCAGGACTGTCTTTTCCTCTGCTAGGATTAGGTAGTTCTCCGGCTGGCGCTGGGCATCTAGGGATAAAAAAACGTAGGCATGCTACCCGGCCACTTCTAGTTGTGCGGCAGGTTTAGTTCATGGTCAGTATAGTTTCCATCTTCCAAGAGCTAGTTCTCATATATGCTGGGCTATGTTCTCTCGCCATTGAGAATCATGACAGTCAAGCGTGGTTGCGCTATGACGAACAGTTTAGATAAAGGAAGGCGGTTCGTCCTACGATTCGGTGGGATCAGAAGGACATAGGGTTGTGGTTGCAGGTTATGGCGCCAACGAAATTTGGCCATTCCTTTCAAAGCGGGGCCGGAACTTCTGGCCAGGCCGCTTCGCAAGGCAGTTCTTCAGGTGCCGGGGGTCAGTCAGGACAGCCTGGAGGTCAAAAACATGGTGTGTGCTGGCAATTTAACGAGGGCCAGTGTAAGTTCGGAGCCACTTGTAAGTTCAAGCACTTGTGCTCGCACTGCAATGGGTCTTCCCACGGAGCAGCTAGATGCTTTAAGAAAAAAGGGAAGCCAGATAGTAATTCAAAAGGGAGCGACGCCAGTGAGGCTGGACGCGATGGTCCCCATTCTAAATAGGTTCCCTGACAGGGAAAGGGCGGAGTTGTTGCGGGCGGGGTTTTGTGATGGTTTTCGGATACCCGCTCCTGATTTTGTTATACCCCCGAGTTTGAAGAATCTTAGATCGGCTGAGTTACATGCACCGCTGGTGTCAGAGAAATTGAGTAAAGAGGTCACTTTAGGTAGGATGTCAGGACCGTTTCCCATTCCTCCTTTGGACGACCTGGTCATGTCGCCTTTGGGTGTGGTTCCCAAAAAAGAGCCTAACAAATTTAGGCTTATTCAGCACTTATCTTATCCAAAAGGGAGGTCGGTGAACGATGGGATTGACCCGGAGCTTGGTTCCATTGTTTATACGTCGTTTGATGAGGCTGCAAAGTAGGTGCGGAGTTGTGGCAGGGGGGCATTGTTAGCTAAGACTGACATTGAGTCTGCTTTCCGTTTGTTGCCAGTTGTTGATAGCGTGAGGTTGTTAGGCTGTCTTTGGGACGGCGGGTTTTATGTTGACAGATGCTTGCCTATGGGCTGCTCTTTGTCATGCGCTTATTTTGAGGCCTTTAGTTCCTTTCTTGAGTGGGCAGTATGGGATGTATCCGGTTTGGATTCTGTGATTCATTATTTGGATGACTTCCTGTGCATAGGGCCTGATCAGTCTCAATGTTGCGAGGTTCTCTTGAGGACTGTTGTTTGGATAGCTGAGCAGTTTGGAGTACCGCTAGCGCTGGGAAAAACGGAGGGCCCGTGTACGAGCTTATCTTTCCTAGGCATTGTTATTGATTCCGAGAAATGGGAATTTAGGTTGCCTGTTGACAAGGTGCTTGGTTTGAGGAACGACGTGGCCCAGGCCAGGTGCTTGAAGAAATTGCCGTTGCGTGAGGTGCAGTCGCTCCTTGGGAAACTAAATTTTGCATGTAGGATTATTCCAATGGGGAGAGTTTTTTCACGCAGGTTGGCTAGTGTGACAGCTGGGGTTCAGGCCCCTCATCATTTTGTTTGTTTGTCGGTGGAACACAAGGCCGATTTGGAGGTTTGGGACTGTTTTCTGGCTTGTTACAATGGGCGTTCTTTGTTGTTGGAAGATGTAGTTGGGAATGCTGACTTGGATCTTTTCACCGACGCATCGGGTGGTATTGGTTTTGGGGCCTTTTTTGGAGGTCGAAGAACATTACTTTGCTAGAGATTTTCCCGATTTTGGTGGCTGTGCATCTGTGGAGCAATGATTTTCAGAACAAAAGGGTCCGTTTTAATTGCGATAATATGGCAGTTGTTTGTGCTATCAACAGTTTGACTACATCTTCGCCCCCGGTTATTAGGGTTCTTCGTCAGCTGGTTCTGTCTTGTTTGTCCATGAATGCTTATGTTACGGCATCTCATGTTCCCGGTGTTCATTGCCAACTCTTTGTCTCGTTTTCAGTGGGAGCGTTTCCGGTTGCTGGCTTCGGAGGCTGAGGAGACGGGGCTGGAATGCCCGGGGGAACTTTGGAGCGTGGTGTCCGGGCTGCGGAACCTCTAATTCAGGCATCGTTGGCTCCCAGTACGTGGTTGGCTTATCGGTCGGTATGGAGTTCTTGGGAGAATTGGTTGGCATCGTGCGGGGGTGATAATATGGGCCAGGATCAAGTTGGGGTTTTGCTTCTATGGTTGAGACATGGGGTGGATCAAGGATCGTCGGTGGCTAAGGTCGACAGGATGATTGCAGCTTTGGCGTTTGGTTTTCAGCTTTGGGGTTTTCACAATTTGACAAAGTCCTTTTTGGTGAAGCAAGCGGTGAAGGAGCTGAGAAGAGCATGCACCCGGGGTGATCGTAAGCGCCCGGTGTCGTTCGCGATGTTAGAGCAGTTGGGCGCACGGCTGGCTAATATCTGTGTTTCTAATTTTAAGGCAGCCTTATTTCGTCTGGCTTTTTCCCTTGCTTTTTTCGGGGCGTTGAGAGTTGGGGAGCTTGTGTCACCTTCTACAGTTTGTCAAGGGGGGCTTTGGGCTGGGGACGTTTTTGTTACCGGGGGGGTCTTTACAATTTTGGATTCGGAGGTCTAAGACGGATCAGGAAGGTCGAGGCAAAAAGGTGGTATTGGGTGCCGTTCCGGGTTCAGAAATGTGTCCTATCCGTTGTTGGCAGGTTTTTGATAGTTTTCAACCAAGCAGGGACGGGCCTTTGTTGCGTCATGAGGATGGGTCCTTTCTTTCCAGATACCAATTTGTGGCAGTTTTCCGGCAGGCATTGGGGGTCATCGGGATAGACCCCTCCAGGTTTGCCTCTCATTCGTTTCGGATTGGGGCTGCTACAGAGGCGGGGTTGGGTGGTTTGGCTCCTGCGGTGGGTCAGAGGATAGGTCGGTTGGAATCTGGTCGTTATCGGAGTTATGTTAGGCCTGGTGACATGTCGGCTGATTGTTGATTCTTATGTTTTCCCATGCAAGTTTTTTGTTGTTTGTATTTTTCAGGTTCGCCCTTGCTTTTGGTTTGGATTGTCGGCCACTCCTACATATATTGGGGCGCGAAGCGGGCGGACGTTCGACAGGACAGAAGACAGCTCGGTTTTTCTAGGGATGTGGCCGTTATCAGGTGGTTGGGTTTTCGGGGCTTGGGCTGGAACAGGGTTATGCAGGAGGTGCACAATGGAGTTCGTTTGGACAGGCCGCCTGATATCTTGGTGTTGCATGTTGGGGGAAATTACTTGGGAGTCCGCCCTTGTCGCGAATTGATTAGAGACAGCAAACATGATTTACTCAGATTATGGGTTTCGTTTCGGGACATGTCTATAGTGTGGTCGGAGATTGTTCAGCGGAAATCTTGGAGGCATGCCAGGTCGGTTGACAAGCTTAATAGGGCCCACATTAAGGTAAATCGGGCTGTGTCTGGTTTTGTGGTTAGGAATGGGGGCCTGGCAGTTCGTCATTTTGAGTTGGAACGTGGAGGAGACGATTTTCTTCTGGGCGATGGTGTCCATCTGAACACCATGGGCAGTGATTTGTGGGCCCTGGGGCTGCAGACTGGAATTGAAAGAACCATAGCAGTTAGGGGTGGTGGGGTCTCAGGTACTTGAGGGAGGTCAAGTACTCTCATTGTGGTGGTGGGAGGGGTCCTTGGAGTTGGTGCTAAATTGGCCTGGGGGATCTGTCGGGATACGGATTCTTCAGTTGTGATAAGTTTTGGTTTCGGGTCTGGTGATTTGGGGGAGTCTTGGCCACGGTGGGCCAGATTCCTATGTTGAAAGTGGACAATGGTAACCCTTTGGGGTATCTTTGGTGCTCTCGAGCCAGTGGGCTAACGGCTGAGAGTAAACTATGGTTGTTTTCTGTCCACTAGTTTATCCTATGGTTGACACCAGATTTTTAGCTTCAAGGACCCCTTCCCAGCTTATTTTACTGTTATATGCTTATTTGTTTATAATAAAGGCTGCTGTGGCCATTTATATCCAAATTAGGAGTCATGTTGTTATTTCGGGTTGGGGTGAGGGTCAGAGACCCATGGGAGGATGCTCATTAACTGGGTATCGACAATACCAATGTCAAGCGCAGGCTGGAGCGAGCCGCCACCCCCCACGGGTGGCTACGTGGAAGCCGACATGACAGGGGGTTTGGAGCCAGGTTAGGTGAGGTGGGGGTTAATTCTTTAAGGGGGAGGGTTTTCTATTCAGTGAAGGGAGCTAAAGTGGTAGTGGGGGGGTGGAGCCTGTCTCTTTCCCGCTCAGGAGACAGCGAGCAGTCCCGCCCGCCTGCCCTCTTTTTTGGTTGTTTTTGAAAGTCGGATGTGTCAGGGCTTTTGGTCATAGTGGCTGTAGGCGGTGGGAGGGGTCCTTGGAGTTGGTGCTAAATTGGCCTGGGGGATCCATCGGGATACGGATTCTTCAGTTGTGATAAGTTTTGGTTTCGGGTCTGGTGATTTGGGGGAGTCTTGGCAACGGTGGGCCAGATTCCTATGTTGAAAGTGGACAATGGTAACCCTTTGGGGTATCTTTGGTGCTCTCGAGCCAGTGGGCTAACGGCTGAGAGTAAACTATGGTTGTTTTCTGTCCACTAGTTTATCCTATGGTTGACACCAGATTTTTAGCTTCAAGGACCCCTTCCCAGCTTATTTTACTGTTATATGTTTATTTGTTTATAATAAAGGCTACTGTGGCCATTTAAATCCAAATTAGGAGTCATGTCGTTATTTCGGGTTGGGGTGAGGGTCAGAGACCCATGGGAGGATGCTCATTAACTGGGTATCGACAATACCAATGTCAAGCGCAGGCTGGAGCGAGCCGCCCCCCATGGGTGGCTACGTGGAAGCCGACATGACAGGGGGTTTGGAGCCAGGTTAGGTGAGGTGGGGGTTAATTCTTTAAGGGGGAGGGTTTTCTATTCAGTGAAGGGAGCTATAGTGGTAGTGGGGGGGTGGAGCCTGTCACTTTCCTGCTCAGGAGACAGCGAGCAGTCCCGCCCGCCTGCCCTCTTTTTTGGTTGTTTTTGAAAGTCGGATGTGTCAGGGCTTTTGGTCATAGTGGCTGTAGGCAGTGGGAGGGGTCCTTGGAGTTGGTGCTAAATTGGCCTGGGGGATTCATCGGGATACGGATTCTTCAGTTGTGATAAGTTTTGGTTTCGGGTCTGGTGATTTGGGGGAGTCTTGGCAACGGTGGGCCAGATTCCTAAGTTGGAAGTGAACAATGGTAACCTTTCGGGGTATCTTTGGTGCTCTTGAGCCAGTTGGGTAACGGCTGAGAGTAAACTATGGTTGTTTTCTGTCCACTAGTTTATCCTATGGTTGACACCAGATTTTTAGCTTCAAGGCCCCCTTCCCAGCTTATTTTACTGTTATATGTTTGTTTATAATAAAGGCTGCTGTGGCCATTTATATCCAATTTAGGAGTCATGTCGTTATTTCGGGTTGGGGTGACGGTCAGAGACCCATGAGAGGATGCTCATTACCTGGGTATCGACAATACCAATGTCAAGATACATATCTTTGTACTGTGTAAGCCAGTAGATAGAAAAATATTTAGATTTTAGAGTCCTCAGTGGTTGATACATTTTAATGGCTAGTCGGAAAGATGGTAACAAATTGCAAGCTTTTGATGAAGAGACCTGAGTAGTCTTGAAAGCTTGCAATTTGTTACCATCATTTCAGTTAGCAATTAAAAGGTATCAACCACTGAGGACTCTCAAATCTTAATATTTTTCTATAACTAAAAGATTAATGCTACTTAATGGGCCCGATTCATGAAGACAGGAATTTTGTACATCAATCTTAATGAAGGCACCACTGGAGTACGATGTACCTAAAATGACAAATTTTGATAAATTTTACAGACAAACCTCGCCACTCTACATCCTGCCCAAGCTCCACCCACTTTGACAGAGTTGGTCAGGACTCGTATATAAAAATGTCAAAAGTCACAAAATTTTGCCACAACTTTGAAGTGCACAAAGATTTTGCGTCATTTCAATGTTTTTTACATTAAAAAATTGGCAAACACACCTTTATGATTCCAGAAGTCCAGCAATAAATATAACTGCATACAACATTATGATGGCATCTTTATTTGGGGGATACAAACAAGCAAAAAAGGGTATTCTCAAAAAACAAAAATGTAGATCTCTCAGAAGATGTCAAAAAGGTAGCAAGAAGAGGAACTTAAAACATAACATTTATTAATGATTTTTTAAAAATGTAGACACAACAAACAGAGATAGGAACCCTCTCAGGGGTCAGGGGTCTGAGTGTCTACACTAAACTACCAATACTAGTACCACTGGCAATGGAATGACACAGACAAAATGAGGCATCCAGGGCATAACACCATGTCAGTACCACTGACCCACAGCCACTTGTGCCCCAAAAAGATAGAGATCGAAATAATAAAAATTGGAACAATCTCACGCAAGTCTGGTAGATGATGGAACCTCAGGCACCTGTTGAAAAAACCTCATATGGAGCTATATATACTAAACCTTTAACCAATGCATCCATATCAGGGATAGAAGACATCATGCCAATCCAAATAGGGACCGCTTCCCAACACGTTTCATCCCACAAGGACTCATCAGGGGATATGGCAGTCAGGATAAGAGAACTCCACCATGATAGGTATAACTAAAGAGCCTCCCATAGGGAAGTTTCCATAACTGGGTCCATTTATATGCACAATTGCCAGTCAATTATTTGCTAAATAGACAATCACCTTGAGTGTGACAAAGAGACTACCCCACAACCAATCACATACGGTATAACAATATGGATAATAGCTCACATGACCATGGAAACTCACCGCATTGGTCGCTTAAGTGGAACGCAAATATGGTGGATCACAATTTTGATAAAACCCCCAGTTTTATCTGCTACAGATTTACCTGTTTTCCGAATGCTGAGCCCTGTATAACCCCGCTGACACCACTGATTGACAGCTTTCTGTGTACACTGTGCACAGGCAGCAAACTGCAAATCAGTGTTAGGGGAGAGGTTATACAAAGCTGAATATCTGGCAGCAGGTCATTACTAGTCATTACTAGTCATTTCCTGCTTATAAACCAGTGATTTCATCAAAACTAGAGCAAGCGGCCCTGTAAGTGACACATCACTGGAATCGGAATTTCTGCCTCTACATTATGCTACTCTCAAATAGAGTAGCAAAAACTTGGTGACAGATTAAATTTAAAAATAAGCACAGCTATATTGACATATAGGTTTTCATAGCCAAGCACTAATTAGGCATGTGGTCTGGAACTACATGGCAACTTTGGCCTCAATGCAGGTCATGAGGTCAAATATTGCTTTATGTCACTGCGACATAACACTATAATGCAGATATTTCAGCTCACCCTGTGAGGTGAATCCTCAAAGCGCCTAGCCCGGTTGGGCAAATGGGCCACAGGTGTCTTTCCATCAAGTATGGAACCTCAGGTAAACAGAACACTGGAAAATAGTATGCACATGGAGCAGGTACTGGATGCATTGGAGGCCACAGGCAGACAGAACACTGGAAAACATGTATGGGTATTGAGCAGGTACTGCAAGTACTGGAGGCCACAGGCAGACAGACCACTGGAAAACAGTTATGGATATGAAGCAGGTACTGGAAGCACTAGAGAACACAGGAAGTTAGAACACTGGAAACATGTATGGGTATAGAGCAGGTACTGGAAGCACTGGAGGCCACAGGCAGACAGAACACTGGAAACATGTATGGGTATGGAGCAGGTACTGGAAGCACTGGAGGCCACAGGCAGACAGAACACTGGAAACATGTATGGGTATGGAGCAGGTACTGGAAGCACTGGTGACCACAGACAGACAAAATACCGGAAAGTAGGTATGGATATGGAGCAGGTACTGGAAGTATTGGCGGCTAAAGGCAGACAGAACACAGATTAAACTAAGAGCATTAATACCAAGACACAGGTGCATGTCTTGGTAGACCTTATATAGGCCTAGGCAGACGGTCACATCGGATCACCCCGGACCACTTGCTAAACCTGATGTAGAGCACAACAAAGTTGAGTGGACTGGGGCGAGGGATGCAGATCCTGGACCCCAGACATTTGCGAAACAGCAGATGAATGGGATCACTATATATCCCACAAAGTACCACCACTGCAACAAACAAGTCACAAATGTGTCAGAAGTAGTTGGATTTATTGCAATAACTTATATCTGTGGTCAATATTACATCATTAATCACACCTGCTATCCTTAGCCTGAAGTAACCCCCTTAACCTAAATCTTTTAAATGGTAATTACGAATTTGCTAAATCAAATGCAAAAAGCTTAAAAGTCACAAGAGAATGAGTGTGTCATTATTTGGGAGAAGGATATCGAGCTGCTGGTGGGAGTAAAGCAAATAAATGATTTACTTCTGATTTCTGACACACATTCTACATGAACTTATCACCTCAGACCGTGGCAGGCTCTCCAGGCTCTCCTGGCCATCACCGTTGCTCTTCTTAGTGACCTATGCATTCACCTAAGTGATGCAAATAGATTACGTGTTATTGTAGATATACACTATTAAAAGACGTCCATAGAATGGCACTTTGGATGCCTGTGCACCACCCAGTTCCAAGTTTTGTGAGTTAGCATCTGCACCCATTCACCAGCTCTATGTTTGTCTTTTAGATCTCCCTTTTATGAACTAATTATCCCCCATCTCCCTTTCTCCTATTTCTTTCTCTAGTCGGCACATTCCCTGCATCTTCACCGTCTTACAGCTTCCTTCGTTTCAGCTATAAAAGTGCCAGATTGGAGTTGCAGTCTAAAGAGGGATCATTTGCCATTTGCCACCATATGGACCCAAAAGCAAAATCGTCAGCTAAGCGATTAAATCAAGTATGTCGAACAAAATGTTATGAACTGACATTATGGGTATATAATTTTATGCCATTTGTTGCCATCTGTTTAAACAAACAGGCCCCCTCACTCACAAACACTCATCAATGTATGTGGTTCCCACACAATGCAATGTGCGGCTTTTCGTGTTACCCTTTTCTATATATACACTGCTATTTTTAGTTCACTTTTCCTCTGTAGCAGGGATAAAGTGCAATGTATGGATGTTTTAGCTTTATAATATTCTGGAAGCTTTTCAAAAATATTTATGCTTATATATCTTTTTGTTGTAGAGACATATCTACACATGCATTCATATACTGGAGTCATTGAGTTATGCATACATTTATATACAAAATAAATTTTTTAAATGCTAACTAAATATATGCTTTGCCTCTTTGCAAAGTCTTCTCATATACAAAGTTTAAACCTTCACACTTCCTATCCCATACTCTCATGAACACTATGCCTGCTGAATCTAGTTTTAGTATTCCTCCATTGATGTTTTTTTTTTTTTTTTTTTACCATGGAGGCCCCAATAATATCAACTTGGATTTCATTCCACACATCTGATGTTTTCTTTAGCTGTACAGACTAAGCTAAAGAGAATGTCTATCTTTATCGAGTTGCTATATATACAGTACAGACCAAATGTTTGGTCACACCTTCTCATTTAAAGATTTTTCTGTATTTTCATGACTATGAAAATTGTACATTCACACTGAAGGCAGCAAAACTATGAATTAATACATGTGGAATTATATACTTAACAAAAAGTGTGAAACAACTGAAAATATGTCTTATATTCTAGGTTCTTCAAAGTAGCCACCTTTTGCTTTGATGACTGCTTTGCACACTCTTGGCATTCTCTTGATGAGCTTCAAGAGGTAGTCACTGGGAATGGTTTTCACTTCACAGGTGTGCCCTGTCAGGTTTAATAAGTGGGATTTATTGCCTTATAAATTGGGTTGGGACCATCAGTTGTGTTGTGCAGAAGTCCGGTGGATACACAGCTGATAGTCCTACTGAATAGACTGTTAGAATTTGTATTATGGCAAGAAAAAGCAGCTAAGTAAAGAAAAACGTGTGGCCATCATTACTTTAAGAAATGAAGGTCAGTCAGTCTGAAATATTGGGAAAACTTTAAAATTGTCCCCAAGTGCAGTGGCAAAAACCATCAAGCGCTACAAAGAAACTGGCTCACATGAGGACCGCCCCAGGAAAGGAAGACCAAGAGTCACCTCTGCTTCTGAGGATAAGTTTATCCGAGTCACCAGCCTCAGAAATCGCAGGTTAACAGCAGATCAGATTAGAGACCAGGTCAATGCCACACAGAGTTCTAGCAGCAGACACATCTCTACAACAACTGTTAAGAGGAGACTTTGTGCAGCAGGCCTTCATGGTAAAATAGCTGCTAGGAAACCACTGCTAAGGACAGGCAACAAGCAGAAGAGACTTGTTTGGGCTAAAGAACACAAGGAATGGACATTAGACCAGTGGAAAGCTGTGCTTTGGTCTGATGAGTCCAAATTTGAGATCTTTGGTTACAACTACCGTGTCTTTGTGCGACGCAGAAAGGGTGAACCGATGGCCTCTACATGCCTGGTTCCCACCGTGAAGCATGGTGGAGGAGGTGTGATGGTGTGGGAGTGCTTTGCTGGTGACACTGTGGGGATTTATTCAAAATTGAAGGCATACTGAACCAGCATGGCTATCACAGCATCTTGCAGTGGCATGCTATTCCATCCGGTTTGCGTTTAGTTGGAGCATAATTTATTTTTCAACAGGACAATGATCCCAAACACACCTCCAGGCCGTGTAAGGGCTATTTGACCAAGAAGGAGAGTGATGGGGTGCTACGCCAGATGACCTGGCCTCCACAGTCACCAGACCTGAACCCAATCGAGATGGTTTGGGGTGAGCTGGACAACAGAGTGAAGGCAAAAGGGCCAACAAGTGTTAAGCATCTCTGGGAACTCCTTCAAGATTGTTGGAAGACCATTCCCAGTGACTACCTCTTGAAGCTCATCAAGAGAATGCCAAGAGTGTGCAAAGCAGTCATCAAAGCAAAAGGTGGCTACTTTGAAGAACCTAGAATATAAGACATAATTTCAGTTGTTTCACACTTTTTGTTAAATATATAATTCCACATGTGTTAATTCATAGTTTTGATGCCTTCAGTGTGAATGTACAATTTTCAAAGTCATGAAAATACAGAAAAATCTTTAAATGAGAAGGTGTGTCCAAACTTTTGGTCTGTACTGTATATATGTCTATATAGATATATGGATATCACATTTTATAAAAGTTTCTTACCTTCAAGTGTCCTACTAATTTGTGCGTCTGTATATACAAGGTGGGTAATTTATATGGCTACACCTAAATAAAATGGGTATGCTTGGTGATATCAACTTCCTGTTTGTGGCACATTAATATATGGGAGGGGGAAACTTTTCAAGGTGGGTAGTGACCATGGCGGCCATTTTGAAGATGGCTATTTTGGATCCAACTTTATTTTTTCCAATGGGAAGAGGGTCATGTGACACATCAAACTTATTGAGAATTTCACAAGAAAAACAATGGTGTGCTTGGTTTTAATTTAACTTTATTCTTTCATGAGTTATTTACAAATTGATGACCACTTATAAAATGTGTTCAAAGTGCTGCCCATTGTGTTGGACTGTCAATGCAACCATCTTCTCCCACTCTTGACACACTGATAGCAACACCGCAGAAGAAATGCTAGTACAGGCTTCCAGTATCCATTGTTTCAGATGCTGCACATCTCGTATCTTCACAGCAAAGACAATTGACTTCAGATGACCCCAAAGATAAAAGTCTAAGGGGGTCATATCGGGAGACCTTAGTGGCCATTCAACTGGCCCATGATGACCAATCCACTTTCCAGGAGACTGTTCATGTAGGAATGCTTGGACCTGACACCCATAATATAGTGCACCACCACATTACACAAGGCCCCCCAAAGAAGCCATCAGCGCAAAACGTGCGTTGTGGTTCTTGACAGCGTACGCATCTTCTCCATGTCCCACATGGGTAAGCCCTATATATGGCACTTTCTCTATGCATGTGGCACTTTATTTAGACTGATTTAAGGTCAGGCACATGTAATTTTGTCCTTTTACTCGACTTGAGTATCGCAGGTACTATACTCCCTATTGAACTTAGGCCAGTTTTGCATGCACAGTTCATTCGGGTAATCACACCTGTGTCTCCCTGATTTAGTTTATAGTGCTTCTGTATTATTATCAGTACCCACACCTCTGACTGTGCCGCCCTGGTGCGATGCCATCTTTGGCAACATGTAGTTTTTAGGTGCGTCGTTTTTGTCATTGTGTCATCACCATTCTTTCTTTCCAAACACTGAATTTTTTACTTGTTTTGTCTATATTTGGTCAATAATTTTTTTTTTATTTTTAGAATTAAGTTCACAGTTTCTGACTTTTGTGACGTTATACTCCACAGTTCTCTGTAGGATCTATTTATAATGGGAGTTATCCTGTGCTTATTTTGTACTCCAGCACTTTTTCCGTATGGGGAATGATTGTATGTGTTCTGGAGATGTCGGTTTGTGTTAAACTAACTGTTTATATATACAGTGGATATAAAAACAAATCTCCACACCTCTGTTAAAATGCCAGGCTTTTGTCATGGATAAAATCATTTCAAAACTTCCATTGAGAAGCAAAGTGAAATCATTTTGCGTGGTAAAATATAAAATATAAAAACTAAAATTATGCGGTTGCATAAGTGTGTAGACCTTCTTATAATTGGAAATGTGGTTACCTACAGAATTAGCAAATCACAATTATCTCATGTTAAATATTAATCAGTGCATAGCTGCCATTTTTAAAGTGATTCTGATTAATTCCATATAAAGTTTGGCTTTTCTGGTAGGATTTTGTTGACAATTTCTTAGTTGCATTTAACAATAAAAACTGTGGCCTGTATACAGATTACAACACAGCAAAGGGATCACTTTGTTGATGGTTATCAGTCAGGGGAAAGTTGGAAAACATTTTCTAAGGCATTAGATGTACCATGGAACAATGTGAAAATGGTTATCAAGTAGTTGTGTCATGCAGAGTGTAGGAAAGTCCAAGTACAACATGAAGGGATAAGGGGAAGGCAACCCAACACTAGGGAAGGGGGGAGTGGAGACTCCTAGGCAGATCTAACATCACCTTGTGTGTCCCTATATAAGTTCCCCACCTATCGCCAAGCAGGATACCCAACCGCTGCCTGACCCTGGCGATAAGCCCTGCATAGGGAAGGACAAGATTACACTAGTCAATCCCCACTACCACTAAAGACAGATGGGATACACAAACAAGGGGAACACTTAGCTTGAGTAGACACAGAGAGAAGCACAGACATCATCCAAACACCAAAGCGGAAGATAGCCAACTGCTATAACTCCAAGCTCCAACAAGGAAATGGAAACGAAAATATCACCGGCAACTCCAAGCAGCAAAATGCGAGTTATAAACACCCTGGTCCAAATGTGTTAACTAGAGCTGGGGGAAGGCTGCCACTGGGTCCCAGAGTGAGAAAGACCAGTAGGAAGTCTGAAAAGCAAACTGCTGAGACATTCTGCAGTATGATGCAGAGCAACAGTCTGCAGCCTCTGACACACCAGTGACAAATTGCTTAAATTTGTCACAACTGTAACGTCACCTGAACTGGTCGAGGAGGCTAACAAGAGGCCTACAACAAAATTAACTCCTTCACTAGCAACCAGGCAACCCCCACATGTACTTATGCTGGCTAACAGATGTAAATCATTCAGCTGCAGCAATAAAAACTAAATCTCAGAGCACTAAGAAATACTCGGAGGACCCCCGAGCATGCTCGATAAATCACGAGTGACGAGTATATTCGCTCATCACTACTAATTATCCCTGACTAGATGGCTGTAATACACTATCCCTACTATGACAGTTCACTCTAGATGAATTGCAGATAAGAGTAGTATTATTGCAAAATATAGAAGGGATTTGAACTGGCCCTAAAAAGATTATTTCTTCTACATAGCCGCAACAAACTCTGGAGGAATGCAAGCAACACTGCCAGCTTTAATGAATTTCTGGTCACAGAGCACCATAAAAAACATGAATCTGTCAAAAAGTGTATGGAAAAAAAGCAGCAGCAAGGATTATAATTTACTAAGAAATAATTCCTGACTAGATGGCTGTAATACGCTATCCCTACTGCGACAGCTCACCTTAGACGAATTGCAGACGCGGTATTATTGCAGAATATAAAAGGGATTCGGCCCTGAAAAGATTTTTCCTTGCATGTGACAGCAACAAACTCTGAAGGAACACAAGCAACACTGCAAGCATTAATGAATTTCTGAGTACAGATCACCGTAAAAAACATGAATCTGTCAATGAGTTGATAGAAAAAAGCAATAAAGTTATGGACTGTGGAAGAGAGGAAGAGATGTATGTAACCAGATTTAATACTTATTTCCAGCAGGTGATACCTAGCATCTATCCCTGGATTAAACGCAGCTAACAGCGGTATTAATATGGTATGTAATAGCTGTTACCTTGATATATATTATTTTTAGGTTGCAGCAGCAAGGATTATAATTTATAAGGCAATAATCCCTGACCAGATAGCTGTAATATGCTATTCCTACTGCGACTGCTCACTCTACATGAATTGCAGTTAACAGGGGTATAATAACATATTAGAATTTAATTGAATTAGCCCTGAAACAAGCTATTAGTTTTATGTAGCAGCATCAAGGACTGTTATTTCATCAACCATGCATTTCACATCTACTCAGCCTGATATGGAGGTGACGAGGATCTTCTGTACTTACTGTACAAAGACGCCTATCCCAGCTGTTAAATCCTATATGCAGTGTGAGAACTCCTTATGTGATGACCACTTAACAGCCCACAACAAGGTACTGAATCATATACTAATAGGACCCACCGACTCTTTTGGTTTCCAAAAATGTTGCCTCAACTAGAAGGTGTAGCCTCAGAAAAGCATTTTTTCCTATTACTAAAGAATGGATCTCCTAGACTGGTAAAGCGTATGCACTAAGTGCAAGGGATGCCAAAAATTAGAAAGAGGCACTCCTATACCCCTTTGAAGAGATGTAGTGGAGGGCCTCAGAAAACATTTTTTCCCATTATTAAGGAGTATATATTCTACACTTGTAATGTGCATGCACTAGGTGCCTTGACTGAAAAACATTTACCCCTGATGGATATACATACAGTGCCTTGCGAAAGTATTCGGCTCCCTGGAATTTTTCAACCTTTCAACCTTTTCCCACATATCATGCTTCAAACATAGATACCAAATGTAAATTTTTGGCGAAGAATCAACAACAAGGGGAACACAATTGTGAAGTTGAACAAAATGTATTGGTTATTTTAAATTTTTGTGGAAATTCAACAACTGAAAAGTGGGGCGTGCAGTATTATTCAGCCCCTATACTTTCAGTGCAGCAAACTCACTCCAGAAGTTCATTGTGGATCTCTGAATGATCCAATGTTGTCCTAAATGCCTAATGATGAAAAAATAATTCACGTGTGTGTAATCAAGTCTCCGTATAAATGCACCTGCTCTGTGATAGTCTCAGGGTTCTGTTTGAAGCACAGAGAGCATCATGAAGACCAAGGAACACAACAGGCAGGTCCGTGATACTGTTGTTGAGAAGTTTAAAGCTGGATTTGGATACAAAATGATTTCCAAAACTTTAAACATCCCAAGGAGCACTGTGCAAGCGATCATATTGAAATGGAAGGAGTATCATACCACTGCAAATCTACCAAGACCCGGCCGTCCCTCTAAACTTTCATCTCAAACAAGGAGAAGACTGATCAAAGGTGCAGCCAAGAAGCCCATGATCACTCTGGATGAAATGCAGAGATCTACAGCTGAGGTGGGACAGTCTGTCCATAGGACAACAATCAGTCGTACACTGCACAAATCTGGCCTTTATGGAAGAGTGGCAAGAAGAAAGCCATTTCTCAAATATATCTATAAAAAGTGACATTTAAAGTTTGCAACAAGCCACCTAGGAGACACACCAAACATGTGGAAGCAGGTGCTCTGGTCAGATGAAACCAAAATCGAACTTTTTGGCAACAATGCCAAACAATATGTTTGGCGTAAAGGCAACACAGCTCATCACCCTGAACACACCATCCCCACTGTCAAACATGGTGGTGGTAGCATCATGGTGTGGGCCTGCTTTTCTTCAGCAGGGACAGGAAAGATGGTTAAAATTGATGGGAAGATGGATGGAGCCAAATACATGACCCTTCTTGAAGAAAACCTGTTTGAGTCTGCCAAAGACCTGAGACTGGGACAGAGATTTGTCTTCCCACAAGACAATGATCCCAAACATAAAGCAAAATCTACAATGGAATGGTTCACAAATAAACAAATATCCAGGTGTTAGAATGGTCAAGTCAAAATCCAGACCTCAATCCAATCGAGAATCTAATCGAGAGCTGAAAACTGCTGTTCACAAACTATCTCCATCAAACCTCATTGAGCTCGAGCTGTTTGCCAAGGAAGAATGGGCAAGAATTTCAGTCTCTCGATGTACAAAACTGATAGAGACATACCCCAAGCGACTTGCAGCTGTAATCGTAGCAAAAGGTGGCGCAACAAAGTATTAAGTTAAAGGGGCCGAACTGAAAGTATAGGGGCTGAATAATATTGCACGCCCAACTTTTCAGTTTTTGAATTTCCACAAAAATTTAAAATAACCAATAAATTTTGTTCAAATTCACAATTGTGTTCCACTTGTTGTTGATTCTTCACCAAAAATTTACATTTGGCATCTTTATATTTGAAGCATGATATGTGGGAAAAGGTTGAAAAGTTCCAGGGAGCCGAATACTTTCGCAAGGCACTGTATATATCAAAGAATGTTAGATGTTGGTTTCTAAAAATTCTTAATGCGGGCATCATAAACACCATTAAAAAAATTATAGCGAGGGTAGCATGATCATCCTGTTGATATGGTGGTAAAGGAGGAAGACGAGACAAAAAAGATGAAATCCTGAAGCATATACCCATGTTTGGGTGGGAAGGGGTACATGGGAATACACCAAAAAAACCACTGGATTTAATTTTATGTTCAGCTGCTGTCATTCGGTAATTTTGAGAAGTTTGGTCCAATCCAGCCCTTGTTCATTTTGATGAGAGTCTGCCTGTCAGCATTTTCAGTTGACAGACGGATGCACCTATCAGTTTTAAAACCCATAGTGGAGCTAAAAACCTGCTCTTACAAAACACTAGTGGCAGGGCAAGCCAGGACCTCCAAGGTGTAGAGAGACAGTTTATGCCACGTGTCTAGCTTGGATACTGGATACTCAATAGTTTTAACCCCTTCACCCCCGGAGCTTTTTCCATTTTTCCGTTTTCGTTTTTTGCTCCCCTCCTTCCCAGAGCCATAACTTTTTTATTTTTCCGTCAATTTGGCCATGTGAGGGCTTATTTTTTGCGGGACGAGTTGTACTTTTGAACGACATCATTGGTTTTAGCATGTCGTGTACTAGAAAACGGGAAAAAAATTCCAAGTGCAGTGAAATTGCAAAAAAAGTACAATCCCACACTTGTTTTTTGCTTGCCTATTTTGCTAGGTTCACTAAATGCTAAAACTGACCTGCCATTATGATTCTCCAGGTCACTACGAGTTCATAGACACCTAACATGACTAGGTTATTTTTCACCTAAGTGGTGAAAAAAAATTCCAAACTTTGCAAAAAACAAAACAAAACAGAATTGCGCCATTTTCCGATACTCGTAGCGTCTCCATTTTTCGTGATCTGGGGTCAGGTGAGGGCTTATTTTTTGCATGCCGAGCTGGCGTTTTTAATGATAGCATTTTGGTGTAGATACGTTCTTTTGATCGCCCGTTATTGCATTTTAATGCAATGTCGTGGCGACCCAAAAAACGTAAATCTGGCGTTTCGAATTTTTTTCTCATTACGCCACTTAGCGATCAGGTTAATGCTTTTTTTTATTGATAGATCGGGCGATTCTGAACGCGGCGATACCAAATATGTGTAGGTTGGGTTTTTTTTAATTGATTTATTTTGATTGGGGCGAAAGGGGGGTGATTTAAACTTTTATATTTTTTTTATTTTTTTCACATTTTTAAAAACTTTTTTTTTTTACTTTTGCCATGCTTCTATAGCCTCCATGGGAGGCTAGAAGCAGGCACAGCCCGATCGGCTCTGCTATGCAGCAGTGATCATAAGATCGCTGCTACACAGCAGATTTGCAGGTGTGCTGTGAGCGCCGACCACAGGGGGGCGCTCACAGCCACCGGCAATCAGTAACCATAGAGGTCTCAAGGACCTCTATGGTTACAATGGAGGAGCATCGCCGACCCCCGATCATGTGACGGGGGTCGGCGATGCGCTCATATCCGGCCGCACGGCCGGATGCGGTAGTTAAATGCCGCTGTCTGCGTTTGACAGCGGCATTTAACTAGTTAATAGCGGCGGGTGATCACGATTTCACCCGCCGCTATTGCGCGCACATGTCAGCTGTAAAAAACAGCTGACATGTCGCGACTTTGATGTGCGCTCACCGCCGGAGCGCACATCAAAGCGGGGGTCCCGACATGTGACGTACTATACCGTCACATGTCGGGAAGGGGTTAAGGCAGAGAGGAATCAAGGAGAAGGTTGGTAGGGTCAGCAAAGTAATCCTTCAGCATCTACCAAAACTTGTCTCTCCTTGTCAGGGCCTTGGCGATGGGAGGGTTTGAGAAAACTGTCCCAGACCTTTGACAGCGTTTCCCTGCCTCTGCTGCATCTGGTGTGTGTCTCCCTCATCTCTACTCCGTGTCTGGCCAAGGAACTGTAATCTCTGCTGCCAGCGTTGGAAGATGGGAATTTTTTTAATAATTCTTCAACTAGGGCCTTTTGATACTGCAACATTTTATTAGACCTCTCTGCCATGAGAAGGAAAGATAGTGTCAGTATTCTGGGTTTTCTAAGTCACCTTGTGAATGATTTTGCCCTTTGTTAAGATGCAGTTTGCTGTTTTTGTCTGCCCTACTTCCTGTTAGTTTGTTTAAAACCCGGGTCAGGTGTCAGCCTCTTTGCTGGAGTATTCTGATTCTGTTCTCCTTCAGCTCAGCTGCTGGTTCTGAGTGTGTCTCTACCTCTGGCTCTGGACATTCCCTGCATATGTAAGCTACACTCTCTATGTTATCATTAGTCTGCTGACTTGGAACTTAAACCTTGGTTCATTCCTCCTGGTAAGAACTGTGTTTTTGGAACTTTGTTTATGGACTTGTTTCTGGACTGTGAGTTGCTACGTAATCTTTCATTTACTCCCCCCGGTGGGAGCTGTTGGAAACAACACCAGTAAAATACTTATGTGAACCTGTTTCTGAACTTACCTGTGTTTATGCCAAATCTGGGATCAACTTGTAAACTAATTTCTGGACTTACCCATGTTCATGCCACACCTGGGATGAACTTGTGGACTTGTTCTGGACTTCCCTGTGTTTACTTCATACCTGGATTTGACTCTTTCTGCACCGACAGTGTTTGGATCTGCACCACGTCACCTGTCACACTCACCTTTTGCTCACCTTGCTGAGGACTCTGCCTTAAGAACTCTGCCGATTTACTGTATATATTTCAAGGACTCGTTTCATTCCAGGACACTGTGGGTTATCAGTATATTGTTTTGGGTGTTATTACTGTTGTACAATTACACTATTTGCACTAAAGAAACCCATCTCTGCCTGTTAATTGCCCCATGCTATCAGAATCCTTGAGTTCCTACAATAGTATTACATATAGAAAGTTCTCCTTGTAGCATGAGTCAAGAAGTGTGACCAACCAGACATTAGTGTTGGCC